>NC_091990.1:101826154-102126154 GCF_044704955.1 Pristiophorus japonicus | reverse complement strand
GACTGTTGCATGTTTCCTGTTGTCTGTTGTCCTTTGCCTGTTGCCTGTTGCCTCTTGTCTGTTGTCCATTGCCTGATGTATATTGCCAGTTGTCTGTTGTCTGTTCTCTGTTGTCCGTTGCCTGTTGCCTGTTGCATTTCGCCTGTTGCGTGTTGTCTGTTGTCTGTTCTCTGTTGTCTGCTGCCTGTTGCTTGTTCTGTTCTCTGCTGTCTATTGTCTGTTGCCCATTGTCCATTGCCTGTTGCTTGTTATCTGCTGCACATTGTCAGTTGCCTGTTGCCTGTTGTCTGTTGTCATATGCCTGTTGTCCTATGCCCGTTGTCGGTTGCCTGTTGCCTATTTCCTTTGCCTGTTGTCTGTTGTCTGTTGTCTGTTGTCCATTGCCTGCTGTCATTTGTACATTGCCTTCTGCCTGTGGTCTGTTGCCTGTTGTCTGTTGCCCGTTGACTGTTGTATGTTGTCTGTTCTCTGCTGCCCATTGCCTGGTGACTGTTGTCTGTTCTCTGTTGTCCATTGCCTGGTGTCTGTTGTCCATTGCCTGCTGCCTGTGGTCTGTTGACTGTTGCCTGTTGCCCATTATCTGTTGTCCATTGCATGTTGTCTGTTGCCTGTTGCCTGTTTTCTGTTGTCCATTTCCTGCTGTCTGTTGCCTGTTGTCAGTTGCCTGTTCTCTGTTGTCCTATGCCTGTTGTCTGTTACCTGTTGTCTGTTGTCCTATGCCTGTTGTCTGTTACCTGTTGTCTGTTGTCTGTTGCCTGGTGCCTGTTGTCTGATGCCCATTGCCTGCTGCCTGTTGCCTGTTGTCTGCTGTCCACTGTCCATTGCATGTTATCTGTTGCCTGTTGCCTGTTGCATGTTGCCTCTTGTCTGTTGACTATTGTCTGTTGCATGTCATTTGTAGCATTTTGTCCATTGCCTGTTGACTGTTGCCTATTATCTGATGCACATTGTCTGTTTCCTGTTGCCTGTTGTCCGTTGTCCATTGAGTGTTGTCTGGTGCTTGTTGACTGTTGCCTGTTGCCTATTGCCTATTGCGTGTTGCATTTTGCCTGTTGTCTGTTAACTGCTGCCTGTTGTCTGTTGTCCATTTCCTGCTGTCAGTTGCCTTTTGTCCTTTGCCTGTTGTCTGTTGTCCTATGCTTGTTGTCTGTTGCCTGTTGTCCGTTGTCTGTTGTCCATTGCCTGCTGCCTTTTGTCCTTTGCCTGTTGCCTGTTGTCTATTGTCTGTTATCTGTTGCCTGTTGCCTGGTGTCTGTTGCATGTTGCCTGTTGTCTGTTGCCTATTGCCTGTTACCTGTTGTATGTTGTCCTATGCCTGTTGTATTTTGCCTGTTGCCTGTTGCCAGTTGCCTATTGCCTGTTGCATGTTGCCTATTGTCTGTTATCTGTTGCCTGTTGCCTGTTGTCTGTTGTCCATTGCCTGCTGTCTGTTGATTGTTGTCTGTTGCCCATTATCTGTTGTCCATTGCCTGTTGTCCGTTGTCCATTGCCTGTTGTCTGTTGTCTGGTGCGTGTATCTGTTGTCCATTGTCCGTTGTCCATTGCGTGTTGTCGTTGCCTGGTGCCTGGTGTCTGTTGCATGTTGTCTGTTGTCTGTTGCCTATTGCCTGTTGTATGTTGTCCATTGACCGGTTAACGGTGCCTGTTATCTGATGTACAGTGTCTGTTTCCTGTCACCTGTTGTCCGTTGTCTGTTGCCTATTGTCTGTTGTCCATTGTCTGTTGTCTGGTGCTTGTTTGTTGCCAGTTGCCTATTGCTTGTTGCATTTTGCCTGTTGTCTGCTGCCTGTTGCCTGTTGTATGTTGTTCTATGCCTGTTGTCTTTTGCCTGTTGCTTATTGCCTATTGCATGTTGCCTATTGTCTGTTATCTCTTGCCTGTTGCCTGTTGCCTGTTGTCCATTGTCTTTTGTCCATTGCATATTGTCTGTTGCCTGTTGTATGTTGTCCATTACATGTTGTCTGCTGCCTGTTGCTTGTTGTCTGTTGCCTGTTGCCTGTTATCCATTGTCTGGTGTCTGTTGCATGTTGCCTGTTGTCTGTTGCCTACCGACTGTTGTCTATTGCCCATTGCATGTTGTCTGCTGCCTGTTGCTTGTTGTTTGTTGCCTGTTACCTGTTGTCCGTTGTCTGTTGCCTATTGTCTGTTGTCCATTGCCTGTTTTCTGGTGCTTGTTTGTTGCCGGTTGCCTATTGCATGTTGCATTTTGCCTGTGGCCTGTTGCCTGTTGTCTGTTGTCTGTTGTCTGCTGCCAGTTGCCCATTGACTGTTGTCCATTGCCTTTCGTCTGATGCCTGTTGCCTGTTGTCTGTAGCGTGTTGCTTGTAGTCTGTTCTCTGTTGTCTGTAGCCTGTTGCCGGTTGCATTCTGCATTTTGTCTGTTGCCTGTCCACTGTTGTCTGTTCTCTGTTGTTTGCTGACTGTTGCCCATTGACTGTTGTCCATTGTCTGTTGGTTCTTGCCTGTTGCCTGGTTCTTGTTGCTTGTTGCCTGTTGCCTGTTGCATGTTGTCTATTGTCTGTTGCCTGATTCTGTTGCATGTTGCCTGTTGTCTGTTGCCTATTATCTGTTGTCCATTGTCCATTGCCTGTTGTCTGTTGCGTGTTGTCTGTTGACTGTTATCTGTTGTACATTCTCTGTTGACTGTTGTCCATTCCCTGTTGTCTGTTGTTCTATGCCTGTTGCCTGTTGCCTGTTGACTGTTGCCTGCTGCCTGTTGCATGTTTCCTGTTGTCTGTTGTCCATTTCCTGCTGTCTGTTGGCTGTTTTCTATTATCTGTTCTCTGTTGTCCTATGCCTGTTGTATGTTGCCTGTTGTCTGTTGTCTGTTGCCTGGTGCCTGTTGTCTGTTGTCCTATGCCTGGTTTTTTTTGCATGTTGACTGTTGCCTATTGCCTGTTGCATGTTGCCTGTTATCTGTTGTCTTTTGCCTGTTGCCTGTTGCCTGTTGTCTGTTGTCCATTGCCTGATGTCTATTGCCAGTTGTCTGTTGTCTGTTCTCTGTTGTCCATTGTCTGTTGCCTGTTGCATTTTGCCTGTTGCCTGTTGTCTGTTGTCTGCTGCCTGTTGCTTGTTGTCTGTTCTCTGCTGTCTATTGTCTGTTGCCCATTGTCCATTGCCTGTTGCCTGTTGCTTGTTATCTGCTGCACAGTGTCAGTTGCCTGTTGCCTGTTTTCTGTTGTCATATGCCTGTTGTCCTATGCCCATTGTCGGTTGCCTGTTGCCTATTGCCTGTTGCATGTTGCCTGTTGTCTGTTGTCTGTTGCCCATTGACTGTTGTATGTTGTCTGTTCTCTGCTGCCCATTGCCTGTTGACTGTTGTCTGTTCTATGTTGTCCATTGCCTGGTGTCTGCTGTCCACTGCCTGCTGCATGTGGTCTGTTGACTGTTGCCTGTTGCCCATTATCTGTTGTCCATTTCCTGCTGTCTGTTGCCTGATGCCTGTTGCCTGTTGTCTGGAGCTTGTTGCTTGTAGTCTGTTCTCTGTCGTCTGTAGCCTGTTGCCTGTTGCATTCTGCATTTTGTCTGTTGCCTGTTCATTGTTGTCTGTTCTCTGTTGCCTGCTGACTGTTGCCCATTGACTGTTGTCCATTGCCTGTTGTTTCTTGCCTGTTGCCTGGTGCTTGTTGCTTGTTGCTTGTTGCCTGTTGCCTGTTGGATTTTGTCTATTGTCTGTTGCCTGTTGTCTGTTGCACGTTGTCTGTTGACTGTTATCTGTTGTACATTCTCTGTTGACTGTTGTCCATTGCCTGTTGACTGTTGTCTGTTGTCCTATGCCTGTTGCCTGTTGCCTGTTGCATGTTTCCTGTTGTCTGTTGTCCATTTCCTGCTGTCTGTTCGCTGTTGTCTGTTGTCTGTTCTCTGTTGTCCTATGCCTGTTGTATGTTGCCTGTTGTCTGTTGTCTGTTGCCTGGTGCCTGTTGTCTGCTGCACATTGTCAGTTGCCTGTTGTCTGTTGCCTGTTGCCTGTTGTCTGTTAACATAGAAACATAGAAAATAGGTGCAGGAGTAGGCATTCAGCCATTCTAGCCTACACCACCATTCAATGAGTTCATGGCTGAACATGCAACTTCAGTACCCCCTTCCTGCTTTCTCGCCATACCCCTTGATCCCCCAAGTAGTAAGGACTTCATCTAACTCCCTTTTGAATATATTTAGTGAATTGGCCTCAACTATTTTCTGTGGTAGAGAATTCCATAGTTTCACCACTCTCTGGGTGAAGAGGTTTCTCCTCATCTCGGTCCTAAATGGCTTACCCCTTATCCTTCGACTGTGACCCCTGGTTCTGGACTTCCCCAACATTGTGAACATTCTTCCTGCATCTAACCTGTCTAAACCCGTCAGAATTTTAAACGTTTCTATGAGGTCCCCTCTCATTCTTCTGAACTCCAGTGAATACAAGCCCAGTTGATTTAGTCTTTCTTGATAGGTCAGTCCCACCATCCCGGGAATCAGTCTGGTGAATCTTCGCTGCACTCCCTCAATAGCAAGAATGTCCTTCCTCAAGTTAGAAGACCAAAACTGTACACAATACTCCAGGTGTGGCCTCACCAAAGCCCTGTACAACTGTAGCAACACCTCCCTGCCCCTGTACTCAAATCCCCTCGCTATGAAGGCCAACATGCCATTTGCTTTCTTAACCGCCTGCTGTACCTGCATGCCAACCTTCAATGACTGGATGTACCATGACACCCAGGTCTCTTTGCACCTCCCCTTTTCCTAATCTGTCACCATTCAGATAATAGTCTGTCTCTCTGTTTTTACCACCAAAGTGGATAACCTCACATTTATCCACATTATACTTCATCTGTCATGCATTTGCCCACTCACCTAGCCTATCCAAGTCACTCTGCAGCCTCATAGCATCCTCCTCGCAGCTCACACTGCCACCCAACTTAGTGCCATCCGCAAATTTGGAGATACTACATTTAATCCCCTCGTCTAAATCATTAATGTACAATGTAAACAGCTGGGGCCCCAGCACAGAACCTTGCGGTACCCCACTAGTCACTGCCTGCCATTCTGAAAAGTACCCATTTACTCCTACTCTTTGCTTCCTGTCTGACAACCAGTTCTCAATCCATGTCAGCACACTACCCCCAATCCCATGTGCTTTAACTTTGCACATTAATCTCTTGTGTGGGACCTTGTCGAAAGCCTTCTGAAAGTCCAAATATACCACATCAACTGGTTCTCCCTTGTCCACTTTACTGGAAACATCCTCAACAAATTCCAGAAGGTTTGTCAAGCATGATTTCCCTTTCACAAATCCATGCTGACTTGGACCTATCATGTCACCATTTTCCAAATGCACTGCTATGACATCCTTAATAATTGATTCCATCATTTTACCCACTACTGAGGTCAGGCTGACCGGTCTATAATTCCCTGTTTTCTCTCTCCCTCCTTTTTTAAAAAGTGGGGTTACATTGGCTACCCTCCACTCAATAGGAACTGATCCAGAGTCAATGGAATGTTGAAAAATGACTGTCAATGCATCCACTATTTCCAAGGCCACCTCCTTAAGTACTCTGGGATGCAGTCCATCAGGCCCTGGGGATTTATCGGCCTTCAATCCCATCAATTTCCCCAACACAATTTCCCGACTAATAAAGATTTCCCTCAGTTCCTCCTCCTTACTAGACCCTCTGACCCCTTTTATATCCGGAAGGTTGTTGGTGTCCTCCTTAGTGAATACCGAACCAAAGTACTTGTTCAATTGGTCTGCCATTTCTTTGTTCCCAGTTATGACTTCCCCTGATTCTGACTGCAGGGGACCTACATTTGTCTTTACTAACCTTTTTCTCTTTACATACCTATAGAAACATTTGCAATCCGCCTTAATGTTCCCTGCAAGCTTCTTCTCGTACTCCATTTTCCCTGCCCTAATCAAAGCCTTTGTCCTCCTCTGCTGAGTTCTAAATTTCTCCCAGTCCCCGGGTTCACTGCTATTTCTGGCCAATTTGTATGCCACCTCCTTGGCTTTAATACTATCCCTGATTTCCCTTGATAGCCATGGTTGAGCCACCTTCCCTTTTTTATTTTTATGCCAGACAGGAATGTACAATTGTTGTAGTTCATCCATGCGGTCTCTAAATATCTGCCATTGCCCATCCACAGTCAACCCCTTAAGTATCATTCGCCAATCTATCCTAGCCAATTCATGCCTCATACCTTCAAAGTTACCCTTCTTTAAGTTCTGGACCATGGTCTCTGAATTAACTGTTTCATTCTCCATCCTAATGCAGAATTCCACCATATTATGGTCACTCTTCCCCAAGGGGCCTCGCACAATGAGATTGCTAATTAATCCTCTCTCATTACACAACACCCAGTCTAAGATGGCCTCCCCCCTAGTTGGTTCCTCGACATATTGGTCGAGAAAACCATCCCTTATGCACTCCAGGAAATCCTCCTCCACCGTATTGTTTCCAGTTTGGCTCGCCCTATCTATGTGCATATTAAAGTCACCCATTATAACTGCTGCACCTTTATTGCATGCACCCCTAATTTCCTGTTTGATACCCTCCCCAACATCGTTACTACTGTTTGGAGGTCTGTACACAACTCCCACTAACGTTTTTTGCACTTTGGTGTTCTGCAGCTCTACCCATATAGATTACACATCATCCAAGCTAATGTCCTTCCTAACTATTGCATTAATCTCCTCTTTAACCAGCAATGCTACCCCACCTCCTTTTCCTTTTATTCTATCCTTCCTGAATGTTGAATACCCCTGGATGTTGAGTTCCCAGCCCTGATCATCCTGGAGCCACGTCTCCGTAATCCCAATCACATCATATTTGTTAACATCTATTTGCACAGTTAATTCATCCACCTTATTGTGGATACTCCTTGCATTAAGACACAAAGACTGTTGTCAGTTGCCTGTTGCCTATTGCCTGTTGCATGTTGCCTGTTGTCGTTTGTCTGTTGCCTATTGCCTGCTCTCATTTGTCCATTGCCTGCTGCCTGTGGTCTGTTGGCTGTTGTCTGTTGTCTGTTGCCTGTTGTCCGTTGTCTGTTGCCTGTTGTCTGTTGTCTGCTACCTATTGCCTGTTGTCCATTGCCTGTTGCCTGTTGTCCTGTGCCTGTTTTCTGTTGCCTGTTGCCTGTTGCCTATTGCATGTTACCTGTTGCATGTTGCCTGTTGGCTGTTGTCTGTTGTCTGTTGCCTGTTGTCTGTTGTCTGCTACCTGTTGCCTGTTGTCCATTGCCTGCTGTCTGTTGCCTATTGTCTATTGTCTGTTGTCTGTTGTCCATTGCCTGTTGCCTGTTGTCCTATGCCTGTTTTCTGTTGACTGTTGACTGTTGCATATTGCCTGCTGCCTGTTGCATGTTGCCTGTTGTCTGTTGTCTGTTGCCTGTTGCCTGTTGCCTATTGTCCATTGCCTGATGTCTGTTGCCTGTTGTCTGTTGTCTGTTCTCTGTTGTCCATTGCTGTTGCCTGTTGCATTTTGCCTGTTGCCTATTGGCTGTTGCCCATTGTCCATTGCCTGTTGCCTGTTATCTGCTGCACATTGTCAGTTGTCTGTTGCCTGTTGCCTGTTGTCATATGCCTGTTGACCTATGCCTGTTGTTCGTTGCCTGTTGCCTATTGCCTGTTTCATGTTGCCTTTTGTCTGTTGTCTGTTCTCTGTTGTGCATTGCCTGCTGTCATTTGTCCATTGCCTGCTGCCTGTGGTCTGTTGTCTGTTGTCTGTTGCCTGCTGCCCGTTGACTGTTGACTGTTGTCTGTACTCTGTTGTCCATTGCCTGGTGTCTTTTGTCCATTGCCTGCTGCCTGTGGTCTGTTGACCTTTGTCTGTTGCCCTTTATCTGTTGTCCTATGCCTGATGCCTGTTGCCTGTTGTCTTTTGTCTGTTGCCTGGTGCCTGTTGTCTGTTGCCCATTGCCTGCTCTCTGTTGCCTATTGTCTGTTGTCCATTGCATGTTGTCTGATGCCTGTTGCCTGTTGCCTATTGCCTGTTGACTATTGTCTGTTACATGTTGTTTGTAGCATGTTGTCCATTGCCTGTTGACTGTTGCCTATTATCTGATGCACATTGTCCATTTCCTGTTGCCTGTTGTCCATTTCCTGTTGTCTGGTGCTTGTTGACTGTTGTATGTTGCCTGTTGCCTATTGCCTGTTGCATTTTGCCTGTTGTCTGTTGCCTGTTGCCCATTGTCTGTTTTCTGTTGTCTGCTGTCTGTTGCCTTTTCTCCTTTGCCTGTTGTCTGTTGCCTGTTACCTGGTGCCTGTTGTCTGTTGTCCTATGCCTGTTGCCTGGTGCCTGTTGCCCGTTGACTGTTGTCTGTTGTCTGTTCTCTGCTGCCCATTGCCTGTTGACTGTTGTCTGTTCTCTGTTGTCCATTGCCTGGTGTCTTTTGTCCATTGCCTGCTGCCTGTGGTCTGTTGACCTTTGTCTGTTGCCCTTTATCTGTTGTCCATTGCATGTTGCCTGTTGCATGTTGCTTGTTGTCTGTTGTCTGTTGTCCTTTGCCTGCTGTAATTTGTCCATTGCCCGTTGCCCGTTGACTGTTGTCTGTTCTCTGCTGCCCATTGCCTGTTGACTGTTGTCTGTTCTCTGTTGTCCATTGCCTGGTGTCTGTTGGCCATTGCCTGTTGCCTGTGGTCTGTTGACTGTTGTCTGTTGCCCATTATCTGTTGTCCATTGCATGTTGTCTGTTGCCTGTTTTCTGTTGTCCATTTCCTGCTGCCTGTTGCCTATTGTCTCGTGTCTGTTGTCTGTTGTCCTATGCATGTTGTCTGTTGCCTGTTGTCTGTTGTCTCTTGCCTGGTGCCTGTTTTCTGATGCCCTTTGCATGTTGTCTGTTGCCTGTTGCCTCTTGTCTGTTTGACTATTGTCTGTTGCATGTTGTTTGTAGCATGTTGTCCATTGCCTGTTGACTGTTGACTATTATCTGATGCACATTGTTTGTTTCCTGTTGCCTTTTTTCCGTTGTCCATTGCCTGTTGTCTGATGCTTGTTGACTGTTGCCTGTTGCCTATTGCCTGTTGCATTTTGCCTGTTGCCTGTTGTCTGTTGCCTGTTGCCCGTTGTCCGTTGTCTGTTGTCCATTGCCTGCTGTCTGTTGCCTTTTGTCCTTTGCCTGTTGTCTGTTGCATGCTGTCTGTTGCTTGTTGTCTGTTGTCCTATGCCTGTTGTCTGATGCCTGTTGCCCGTTATCTGTTGGCTGTTGTCCATTGCCTGCTGTCTGTTGCCTTTCGCCCTTTGCCTGTTGCCTGTTGCCTGTTGTCTATTGTCTGTTGTCTGTGGCCTGTTGTCTGTTGATAGTTGCCTGGTGTCTGTTGCATGTTGCTTGTTGTTTGTTGTCTGTTGCCTGTTCCTGTTGCCTGTTGTCTGTTGCCTATTGCCTGTTGCATGTTGTCTGTTGAGTGTTGCCTGTTATCTGTTATACATTGTCTGTTACCCATTGTCTGTTGTCTGTTGCATGTTGCTTGTTGTCTGTGGTCTGTTGCCTGTTGCCTGTTGTCTGTTGCCTATTGCCTGTTGCATATTGTTTGTTGAGTGTTGCCTGTTACCTGTTGTACATTGTCTGTTACCCGTTGTCTATTGCCTGTTGCCTGTTGTATGTTGTCCTATGGCTGTTGTCTTTTGCCTGTTGCCTGTTGTCTGTTGCCTATTGCCTGTTGCATGTTGTCTGTTGAGTGTTGCCTGTTATCTTTTGTACATTGTGTGTTACCAGTTGTCTGTTGCCTGTTGCCTGTTGTATGTTGTCCTATGGCTGTTGTCTTTTGCCTGTTGCCTGTTGCCAATTGCCTATTGCACGTTGCATGTTGCCTATTGTCTGTTATCTGTTGCCTGTCGCCTGTTGTCTGTTGTCCATTGCCTGCTGTTTGTTGATTGTTGTCTGTTGCCCATTATCTGTTGTCCATTGCCTGTGGTCTGTTGCCTGTTGTCTGTTGAATATTGACTGTTGTCCATTGTTCATTGCATGGTGTCTGTTGCCTATTGCCTGTTGCATTTTGCTTGCTGTCTGTTGCCTGTTGCCTGCTGTCCATTGTCTGTTCTCTGTTGTCTGCTGCCAGTTGCCTATTGACTGTTATCCATTGCCTGTTGTCTGTTGCCTGTCGCCTGTTGTCTGGAGCTTGTTGCCTGGTGCAAGTTGCTTGTTGTCTGTTGCCTGTTGCCTGTTGCGTATTGTCTGTTGTCTATTGCCTGTTGTCTGTTGTCCCTTGTCTGTTGCCTGTTGTCTGTTTCCTGTTGCCTATTGCCCATTGTCTGCTGCCTGTGATCTGGTGCCTGTTGTCTTTGGCCTGTTGTCCATTGTCTGTTGTCCAATGCATGTTGTCTGTTGCGCATTTTCTGTTGTACGTTGTCCATGGCCTGTTGTCTGCTGCCTGTTGCTTGTTGTCTGTTGTCTGTTGTCCATTGTATGGTGGCTGTTGCATGATGCCTGTTGTCTGTTGCCTATTGACTGTTGTCCATTGATCATTGTATGTTGTCTGTTGCCTATTGACTGTTGCATTCTGCAGTTGTCTGTTGCCTGTTGCCTGTTGCCTGTTGCCTGTTGTCTGTTGTCTGTTCTCTGATGTCTGCTGCCTGATTCCCATTGACTGTTGTCCATTGCCTGTTGCCTGTTGCCTGGTGCGTGTTGCTTGTTGTTTGATGCCTGTTGCCAGTTGCATGGTGTCTGTTGTCTGTTGCCTATTGTCTGTTTTCCATTGTCCATTGCCTGCTGTCTGTTGCCTATTGACTGTTGTCCATTGTTCATTGCATGTTGTCTGTTGCCTATTGCCTGTTGCAATCTGCCGTGTTCTGTTGCCTTTTGCCTGTTGTCTGTTCTCTGATGTCTGCTGCCTATTTCCCATTGACTGTTGCCCATTGCCTGTTGTCAGTTGCCTGTTGTCTGTTGTCCATTTTCTGCTGTCTGTTGCCTGTTGTCTGTTGTCTGTTGTCTGTTGACTATTGACTGCTGTCCATTGTTCATTGCATGTTGTCTGTTGCCTATTGCCTGTTGCATTTTTCCTGCTGTCTGTTGCCTGTTGCCTGCTGTCCATTGTCTGTTCTCTGTTGTCTGCTGCCAGTTGCCTATTGACTGTTATCCATTGCCTCTTGTCTGCTTCCTGTTGCCTGTTGTCTGGAGCTTGTTGCCTGGTGCGAGTTGCTTGTTGTCTGTTGCCTGTTGCCTGTTGCCTGTTGCGTATTGTCTGTTGTCTATTGCCTGTTGTCTGTTGTCCCTTGTCTGTTGCCTGTTGTCTGTTGCCTGTTGCCTGTTGCCCATTGTCTGCTGCCTGTGATCTGGTGCATGTTGTCTTTGGCCTGCTGTCCATTGCCTGTTGTCCAACGCATGTTGTCTGTTGCGCATTGTCTGTTGTACGTTGTCCATGGCCTGTTGTCTGCTGCTTGTTGCTTGTTGCTTGTTGTCTGTTGTCCATTGCATGGTGGCTGTTGCATGATGCCTGTTGGCTGTTGCCTATTGACTGTTGTCCATTGATCATTGTATGTTGTCTGTTGCCTATTGCCTGTTGCATTCTGCCGTTGTCTGTTGCCTGTTGCCTGTTGTCTGTTGTCTGTTCTCTGATTGTCTGCTGCCTGTTTCCCATTGACTGTTGTCCATTGCCTGTTGCCTGTTGCCTGGTGCGTGTTGCTTGTTGTTTGATGCCTGTTGCCTGTTGCATGGTGTCTGTTGTCTGTTGCCTATTGTCTGTTGTCCATTGTCCATTGCCTGTTATCTGTTACCTGTTGCCTGTTGCCTGTTGTCTGTTTCCTATTGCCTGTTGCATTTTATCTTTTGACTGTTGCTTTTATCTGTTGCCAGTTGTCTGTTCTGTGTTATCCATTGCCTGTTGACTGTTGTCCATTGCCTGTTGTTTGTTGTATGTTGCCTGTTGTCTGTTGTCCCTTGTCTGTTGTCTGTTGCCTGTTGCCTGCTGTCTGTTGCCTGTTGCCTGTTGTCCTATGCCTGTTGTCGGTTGCCTGTTGCCTATTGCCTGTTGCATGTTGCCTGTTGTCGGTTGCCTGTTGCCTATTGCCTGCTGTCATTTGTCCATTGCCTGCTGCCTGTGGTCTGTTGGCTGTTGTCTTTGGCCTGTTGTCCATTGTCTGTTGTCCAATGCATGTTGTCTGTTGCCCGTTGTCTGTTGTATGTTGTCCATTGCCTGTTGTCTGCTGCCTGTTGCTTGTTGTCTGTTGTCTGTTGTCCGTTGTCCGTTGTCTGGTGGCTGTTGCATGTTGCCTATTGGCTGTTGCCCATTGTCCATTGCCTGTTGCCTGTTGCCTGTTATCTGCTGCACATTGTCAGTTGCCTGTTGTCCGTTGCCTGTTGCTTGTTGTCTGTTGTCCTATGCCTGTTGTCGGTTGCCTGTTGTCTATTGCCTTATGCATGTTGCCTGTTGTCGGTTGCCTGTTGCCTATTGCCTGCTCTCATTTGTCCATTGCCTACTGCCCATGGTCTGTTGGTTGTTGTCTGTTGTCTGTTGTCTGTTGCCTGTTGCCTGTTGTCTGTTGTCTGTTGCCTGTTGCTTGTTGTCTGTTGTCTGTTGCCTATTGTCTGTTGCCCATTGTCCATTGCCTGTTGCCTGTTGCCTGTTATCTGCTGCACATTGTCAGTTGCCTGTTGCCTGTTGCCTGTTGTCATATGCCTGTTGTCCTACGCCTGTTGTCATATGCCTGTTGCCTATTGCCTGTTGCATGTTGCCTGTTGTCTGTTGTCCATTGCCTGCTGTAATTTGTCCATTGCCTGCTGACAGTGGTCTGTTGCCTGTTGTCTGTTACCGGTTGTCTATTGTCTGTTGCGTGTTGTCTGTTGTCTATTGCCTGTTGTCTGTTGTCCCTTGTCTGTTGCCTGTTGTCTGTTGCCTGTTGCCCATTGTCTGCTGCCTGTGATCTGTTGCCTGTTTTCTTTGGCCTGTTGTCCATTGTCTGTTGTCCAATGCATGTTGTCTGTTTCCCGTTGTCTGTTGTATGTTGTCCATTGCCTGTTGTCTGCTGCCTTTTGCTTGTTGTCTGTTGCCTGTTGTCCATTGTCTGATAGCTGTTGCATGTTGCCTGTTGTCTGTTGTCTGTTGCCTATTGACTGTTGTCCATTGATCATTGCATGCTGTCTGTTGCCTATTGCCTGTTGTATTTTGCCTGTTGCCTGTTGCCTTTTGTCTGTTGTCTGTTACCTGTTGTCTGGAGCTTGTTGCTGTTGTCTGTTCTCTGAAGTATGTTGCCTGTTGCCTGTTGCATTCTGCCATTGTCTGTTGCCTGTACCTGTTTTCTGTTGTCTGTTCTCTGATGTCTGCTGCCTGTTTCCCATTGACTGTTGTCCATTGCGTGTTGTCTGTTGCCTGGTGCATGTTGCTTGTTGTCTGATGCCTGTTGCCTGTTGCATGGTGTCTGTTGTCTTTTGTCTGTTGACTATTGTCTGTTTTCCATTGTCCATTGCCTGTTGTCTTTTGTCTGTTGACTATTGTCTGTTTTCCATTGTCCATTGCCTGTTATCTGTTGCCTATTGACCGCTGTCCATTGTTCATTGCATGTTGTCTGTTGCCTATTGCCTGTTGCAATCTGCCGTTGTCTGTTGCCTGTTGTCTGTTTTCTGTTCTCTGATGTCTGCTGCCTGTTTCCCATTGACTGTTGCCCATTGCCTGTTGTCATTGCCTGTTGCCTGTTGTCTGTTCTCTGTTGTCCTATGCCTATTGTCTGTTGCCTTTTGTCTGTTGTCTGTTGCCTAGTGCCTGTTTGTCTGTCATCCATTGCCTGCTGTCTGTTGCCTGTTGGCTGTTGTCCATTGCCTCTGATCTGTTGCCTGTTGTCTGTTGCCTGTTGTCCATTGTCTGTTGTCCATTGCATGTTGTCTGTTTCCTGTTGTCTGTTATATGTGATCCATTGCCTGTTGTCTGCTGCCTGTTGCTTGTTGTCTGTTGCCTGTTGCTTGTTGTCTGTTGTCCATTGTCTGGTGGCTGTTACATGTTGCCTATTTGACTGTTTTCCATTGATCATTGCATGTTGTATGTTGCCTATTGCCTGTTGTATTTTGCCTGTTGTCTGTTGCCTGTTGCATTTTGTATGTTGTATTTTCTCTGTTGTCAGCTGCCAGTTGCACATTGACTGTTGGCCATTGCCTGTTGTCTGTTGTCTTTTGACTGTTGTCTGGAGCTTGTTGCTTGTTGTCTGTTCTCTGAAGTATGTTGCCTGTTGCCTGTTGCATTCTGCCGTTGTCTGTTGCCTGTTGCTTGTTGTCTGTTGTCTGTTGTCCGTTGTCTGGTGGCTGTTGCATGTTGCCTATTTGACTGTTGTCCATTGATCATTGCATGTTGTCTGTTGCCTATTGCCTGTTGCATTTTGCCTGTTGTCTGTTGCCTGTTGCATTTTGTCCGTTGTCTTTTCTCTGTTATCTGTTGTCTGCTGCCAGTTGCACATTGACTGTTGGCCATTACCTGTTGTCTGTTGTCTGTTGACTGTTGTCTGGAGCTTGTTGCTTGTTGTCTGTTCTCTGAAGTATGTTGCCTGTTGCCTGTTGCATTCTGCCGTTGTCTGTTGCCTGTTGCTTGTTGTCTGTTGTCTGTTGTCCGTTGTCTGGTGGCTGTTGCATGTTGCCTATTTGACTGTTGTACATTGATCATTGCATGTTGTCTGTTGCCTATTGCCTGTTGCATTTTGCCTGTTGTCTGTTGCCTGTTGCATTTTGTCCGTTGTCTTTTCTCTGTTATCTGTTGTCTGCTGCCAGTTGCACATTGACTGTTGGCCATTGCCTGTTGTCTGTTGTCTGTTGCCTGTTGTCTGGAGCTTGTTGCGTTTTGTCTGTTCTCTGAAGTATGTTGCTTGTTGCCTGTTGTCCATTGCCTATTGCCTATTGTCTGTTGTCCTATGCCTGTTGTCTGTTGCCTGTTGTCTGTTGTGTATTGCCCATTGCCTTTTGCATGTTGCCTGTTTCTGTTGCCTGTTGCCTGTTATCCTATGCCTGTTGACTGTTGCCTGTTGACTGTTGTATGTTGCTTATTGCCTTTTGCATGTTGCCCGTTGTCTGTTGCCTGTTGTCTGTTGTCCATTTCCTGCTGTATGTTGCCTGTTGCCTGTTGCCTGTTGTCTGGAGCTTGTTGCTTGTTGTCAGTTCACTGACGTTTGTTGCCTGTTGCCTGTTGTCCATTGTCTATTGCCTGTTGTCCTATGCCTGTTGACTGTTGACTGTTGTGCATTGCCTATTGCCTTTAGCATGTTGCCTGTTGTCTGTTGCCTGTTGTCTGTTGTCCAGTTCCTGCTGTCTGTTGCCTGTTGTCTGTTCTCTGCTGTCCTATGCCTCTTGTCTGTTGCCTGTTGTCTTTTGTCTGTTGCCTGGTGCCTGGTGCCTGTCGTCCATTGCCTGCTGTCTGTTGCCTGTTGTCGGTTGTCCAGTACCTCTGATTTGTTGCCTGTTGTCTGTTGTCCATTGTCTGTTGTCCATTGCATATTGTCTCTTGCCTGTTGTCTGTTGTATGTTATCCATTGCCTGTTGTCTGCTGCCTGTTGCCTGTTGTCTGGAGCGTGTTACTTGTTGTCTGTTCTCTGAAGTATGTTGCCTGTTGCCTGTTGTCCATTGCCTGTTGCCTATTGTCTGTTGTCCTATGCCTGTTGTCTGTTTCCTGTTGACTGTTGTGTATTGCCTATTGCCTTTTGCATCTTGCCTGTTGTCTGTTGCCTGTTGCCTGTTATCCTATGCCTGTTGACTGTTGTATGTTGCCTATTGCCTTTTGCATGTTGCCTGTTGTATGTTGCCTGTTGTCTGTTATTCATTTCCTGCTGTCTGTTGCCTGTTGCCTGTTGTCTGGGGCTTGTTGCGTGTTGTCTGTTCTCTTAAGTTTGTTGCCTGTTGCCTGTTGTCCATTGCCTATTGGCTATTGTCTGTTGTCCTATGCCTGTTGCCTGTTGTCTGTTGCCTGTTGACTGTTGTGTGTTGCCTATTGCCTTTTGCATGTTGCCTTTTGTCTGTTGCCTGTTGCCTGTTGTCGATTGTCTGATCTCTGTTATCTGTTGTCTGATGCCAGTTGTCCATTTTCTGTTGTCCATTGCATATTGTCTCTTGCCTGTTGTCTGTTGTATGTTATCCATTGCCTGTTGTCTGCTGCCTGTTGCTTGTTGTCTGTTGCCTGTTACCTGTTGTCCGTTGTCTGCAGGCTGTTGCATGTTGCCTGTTGTCTGTTGTCTGTTGACTGTTGACTATTGACTGTTGTCCATTGTTCATTGCATGTTGTCTGTTGCCTATTGCCTGTTGCATTTTGCCTGTTGTCTGTTGCCTGTTGCCTGTTTTCCATTGCCTGTTCTCTGTTGTCTGCTGCGAGTTGCCCATTGACTGTTATCCATTGCCTGTTGTCTGCTGCCTGTTTCCTGTTGTCTGGAGCTTGTTGCCTGGTGCGTGTTGCTTGTTGTCTGTTGCCTTTTGTCTGTTGTCCATTGTCCATTTTCTGTTATCTGCTGCCTGTTGCCTGTTGCCTGTTATCTGTTTCCTATTGCCCATTGTATTTTGTCTTTGGACTGTTGCCTGTTATCTGTTGTACATTGTCTGTTGCCTGTTGTCTGTTCTCTGTTATCCATTGCCTGTTGACTGTTGTCCATTGCCTGTTGTTTGATGTATGTTGCCTGTTGCCTGTTGTTCCTTGTCTGTTGGCTGTTGTCTGTTGTCTGTTGCCTGTTGCCTGCTGCCTGTGATCTGTTGCCTGTTGTCTTTGGCCTGTTGTCCAATGCATGTTGTCTGTTGTCTGTTGTCTGTTGTATGTTAGAAAACATAGAAACATAGAAAATAGGTGCAGGAGCAGGCCATTCAGCCCTTCTAGCCTGCACCGCCATTCAATGAGTTCATGGCTGAACATGAAACTTCAGTACCCCCTTCCTGCTTTCTCGCCATAACCCTTGATCCCCCGAGTAGTAAGGACTTCATCTAACTCCCTTTTGAATATATTTAGTGAATTGGCCTCAACTACTTTCTGTGGTAGAGAATTCCACAGGTTCACCACTCTCTGGGTGAAGAAGTTTCTCCTCATCTCGGTCCTAAATGGCTTACCCCTTATCCTCAGACTGTGACCCCTGGTTCTGGACTTCCCCAACATTGGGAACATTGCCTGTTGCCTGCTGCCTGTTGCTTGTTGTCTGTTGTCTGTTGTCTGTTGTCCGTTGTCTGGTGGCTGTTGCATGTTGCCTGTTGTCTGTTGCCTATTGACTGTAGTCCATTGATCATTGCATGTTGTCCATTGTCTGATCTCTGTTATCTGTTGTCTGATGCCAGTTGCCCATTGACTGTTGTCCATTGCCTGTTGTCTGTTGTCTGTTGTCTGTTGCCTGTTGTCTGGAGCTTGTTGCTTGTTGTCTGTTCTCTGAAGTATGTTGTCTGTTGCCTGTTGCATTCTTCCATTGTCTGTTGCCTGTTGCGTGTTGTCTGTTGTCTGTTCTCTGATGTCTGCTGCCTGTTTCCCATTGACTGTTGTCCATTGCCTGTTATCCATTGCCTGCTACCTGGTGCTTGTTGCTTGTTGTCTGATGCCTGTTGCCTGTTGCATAGTGTGTCTTGTCTGTTACCTATTGTCTGTTTTCCATTGCCCATTGCCTGTTCTCTGTTATCTGTTGTCTGCTGCCAGTTGCCCATTGACTGTTGTCAATTGCCTGTTGTCTGTTGCCTGTTGCCTGTTGTCTGGAGCTTGTTGCTTGTTGTTTGTTCTCTGAAGTATGTTGCCTGTTGCCTGTTGCAATCTGCCATTGTCTTTGGCCTGTTGTCCATTGTCTGTTGTCCATTGCATATTGTCTGTTGCCTGTTGTCTGCTGCCTGTTGCTTGTTGTCTGTTGCCTGTTGCCTGTTGTCCGTTGTCTGCAGGCTGTTGTATGTTGCCTGTTGTCTGTTGTCCCTTATCTGTTGCCTGTTGCCTGTTGTCTGTTGCCTGTTGTCCATTGTTCATTGCATGTTGTCAGTTTCCTATTTCCTGTTGCATTTTGCCTGTTGTCTGTTGCCTGTTGCCTGTGTCCATTGTCTGTTCTCTGTTCTCTGCTGCCAGTTGGCCATTGACTGTTATCCATTGCCTGTTGTCAGCTGTCTGTTGCCTGTTGTCTGGAGTGTGTTGCCTGGTGCGAGTTGCTTGTTGTCTGCTGCCTGTTGCCTGTTGCCTGTTGCATGTTGTCTGTTGTCTGTTGCCTATTGTCTGTTGTCCATTGTCCATTGCCTGTTATCTGTTGCATGTTGCCTGTTGTCTGTTTCCTATTGCCTGTTGCATTTTATCTTTTGACTGTTGCCTGTTATCTGTTGTACATTGTCTGTTGCCAGTTGTCTGTTCTCTGTTATCCATTGCCTGTTGACTGTTGTCCATTGCCTGTTGTTTGTTAACTGTTGTCTGTTGCCTGTTGTCTGTTGTCCCTTATCTGTTGCCTGTTGCCTGTTGTCTGTTGCCTGTTGCCTGTTACCCATTGCCTGCTGCCTGTGATCTGTTGCCTGTTGTCTTTGGCCTGTTGTCCATTGTCTGCTGTCCAATGCATGTTGTCTGTTGCCCGTTGTCTGTTGTGTGTTGTCCATTGCCTGTTGTCTGCTGCCTGTTGCTTGTTGTCTGTTGTCTGTTGTCCGTTGTCTGGTGGCTGTTGCATGTTGCCTATTTGACTGTTGTCCATTGATCATTGCATGTTGTCTGTTGCCTATTGCCTGTTGCATTTTGCCTGTTGTCTGTTGCCTGTTGCATTTTGTCCGTTGTCTTTTCTCTGTTGTCTGTTGTCTGCTGCCAGTTGCACATTGACTGTTGGCCATTGCCTGTTGTCTGTTGTCTGTTGACTGTTGTCTGGAGCTTGTTGCTTGTTGTCTGTTCTCTGAAGTATGTAGCCTGTTGCCTGTTGCATTCTGCCGTTGTCTGTTGCATGTTGCCTGTTGGCTGTTGTCTGTTCTCTGATGTCTGCTGCCTGTTTCCCATTGACTGTTGTCCATTGCATGTTGTCTGTTGCCTGTTGCCTGGTGCATGTTGCTTGTTGTCTGATGTCTGTTGCCTGTTGCATGGTGTCTGTTGCCTATTGTCTGTTTTCCATTGTCCATTTCCTGTTGTCTGTTGCCTATTGACTGTTGTCCATTGTTCATTGCATGTTGTCTGTTGCCTATTGCCTATTGCAATCTGCCATTGTCTGTTGCCTGTTGTCTGTTGTCTGTTCTCTGATATCTGCTGCCTGTTTCCCATTGACTGTTGCCCATTGCCTGTTGTCAGTTGCCTTTTGTTTGTTGTTCATTTCCTGCTGTCTGTTGCCTGTTGTCTGTTCTCTGTTGTCCTATGCCTCTTGTCTGTTGCTTGTTGTCTGTTGTCTGTTGCCTGGTGCCTGTTGTCTGTCGTCCATTGCCTGCTGTCTGTTGCCTGTTGGATGTTGTCCATTGCCTCTGATCTGTTGCCTGTTGCCTGTTGCCCGTTGTCCATTGTCTGTTGTCCATTGCATGTTGTCTGTTGCCTGTTGTCTATTATATGTGATCCATTTATGTTGTCTGCTGCCTGTTTCTTGTTGTCTGTTGCCTGTTGCCTGTTCTCCATTATCTGCAGGCTGTTGCATGTTGCCTGTTGCCTGTTGTCTGTTGACTATTGACTGTTGTCCATTGTTGTCCATTGTTCATTGCATGTTGTCTGTTGCCTATTGCCTGTTGCATTTTGCCTGCTGCCTGTTGCCTGTTGCCTGCTGTCCATTGTCTGTTCTCTGTTGCCTGCTGCCAGTTGCCCATTGACTGTTATCCATTGCCTGTTGTCGGCTCCCTGTTGCCTGTTGTCTGGAGCTTGTTGCCTGGTGTGAGTTGCTTGTTGTTTGTTGCCTCTTGTCTGTTGTCCATTGTCTGTTATCTGTTGCCTGTTGCCTGTTGCCTGTTTCCTATTGCCTGTTGCATTTTATCTTTTGACTGTTGCCTGTTATCTGTTGTACATTGTCTGTTGCCAGTTGTCTGTTCTCTGTTATCCATTGCCTGTTGACTGTTGTCCATTGCCTGTTGTTTGTTGGCTGTTGCCTGTTGTCTGTTGTCCCTTGTCTGTTGTCTGTTGTCTGTTGCCTGCTGTCTGTTGCCTGTTGCCTGTTGCCCATTGCCTGCTGCCTGTGATCTGTTGCCTGTTGTCTTTGTCCTGTTGTCCATTGTCTGTTGTCCAATGCATGTTGTCTGTTGCCCGTTATCTGTTGTATATTGTCCATTGCCTGGAGTCTGCTGCCTGTTGCTTGTTGTCTGTTTTCTGTTGTCCATTGTCTGCTGCCTGTTGTCTGTTGCCTTTTATCTGCTGCACATTGTCAGTTGCCTGTTGTCCGTTGCCTGTTGTCTGTTGTCCTCTGCCTATTGTTGGTTGCCTGTTGCCTATTGCCTTTTGCATGTTGCCTGTTTTGGGCTGCCTGTTGCCTATTGCCTGCTGTCATTTGTCCATTGCCTGCTGCCTGTGGTCTGTTGGCTGTTGTCTGTTGCCCATTGTCCATTGCCTGTTGCCTGTTATTTGCTGCACATTGTCAGTTGCCTGTTGCCTGTTGTTTGTTGTCATATGCTTGTTGCCTATTGCCTTTGCATGTTGCTTGTTGTCTGTTGTCTGTTGTCCTTTGCCTGCTGTAATTTGTCCATTGCCCGTTGACTGTTGTCTGTTCTCTGCTGCCCATTGCCTGTTGACTGTTGTCTGTTCTCTGTTGTCCATTGCCTGGTGTCTCTTGGCCATTGCCTGTTGCCTGTGGTCTGTTGACTGTTGTCTGTTGCCCATTATCTGTTGTCCATTGCATGTTGTCTGTTGCCTGTTTTCTGTTGTCCATTTCCTGCTGCCTGTTGCCTATTGTCTCGTGTCTGTTGTCTGTTGTCCTATGCATGTTGTCTGTTGCCTGTTGTCTGTTGTCTCTTGACTGGTGCCTGTTTTCTGATGCCCTTTGCATGTTGTCTGTTGCCTGTTGCCTCTTGTCTGTTTGACTATTGTCTGTTGCATGTTGTTTGTAGCATGTTGTCCATTGCCTGTTGACTGTTGACTATTATCTGATGCACATTGTCTGTTTCCTGTTGCCTTTTTTCCGTTGTCCATTGCCTGTTGTCTGATGCTTGTTGACTGTTGCCTGTTGCCTATCGCCTGTTGCATTTTGCCTGTTGCCTGTTGTCTGTTGCCTGTTGCCCGTTGTCCATTTTCTGTTGTCCATTGCCTGCTGTCTGTTGCCTTTTGTCCTTTGCCTGTTGTCTGTTGCATGCTGTCTGTTGCCTGTTGTCTGTTGTCTGTTGTCCATTGCCTGCTGTCTGTTACCTTTCGCCCTTTGCCTGTTGCCTGTTGTCCATTGTCTGTTGTCTGTGGCCTGTTGTCTGTTGACTGTTACCTGGTGTCTGTTGCATGTTGCTTGTTGTCTGTTGAGTGTTGCCTGTTATCTGTTGTACATTGTCTGTTACCCATTGTCTGTTGTCTGTTGTATGTTGCTTGTTGTCTGTGGTCTGTTGCCTGTTGCCTGTTGTCGGTTGCCTATTGCCTGTTGCATATTGTCTGTTGAGTGTTGCCTGTTATCTGTTGTACATTGTCTGTTACCCGTTGTCTATTGCCTGTTGCCTGTTGTATGTTGTCCTATGGCTGTTGTCTTTTGCCTGTTGCCTGTTGTCTGTTGCCTGTTGCATGTTGTCTGTTGAGTGTTGCCTGTTATCTTTTGCACATTGTGTGTTACCCGTTGTCTGTTGCCTGTTGCCTGTTGTATGTTGTCCTATGGCTGTTGT
Organism: Pristiophorus japonicus; assembly: GCF_044704955.1. Classification (NCBI taxonomy): domain Eukaryota; kingdom Metazoa; phylum Chordata; class Chondrichthyes; family Pristiophoridae; genus Pristiophorus; species Pristiophorus japonicus. The sequence continues at coordinate 102,104,545 of NC_091990.1, read as the reverse complement.
CTTTTGCCTGTTGCCTGTTGCCAGTTGCCTATTGCACGTTGCATGTTGCCTATTGTCTGTTATCTGTTGCCTGTCGCCTGTTGTCTGTTGTCCATTGCCTGCTGTTTGTTGATTGTTGTCTGTTGCCCATTATCTTTTGTCCATTGCCTGTGGTCTGTTGCCTGTTGTCTGTTGAATATTGACTGTTGTCCATTGTTCATTGCGTGGTGTCTGTTGCCTATTGCCTGTTGCATTTTGCCTGCTGTCTGTTGCCTGTTGCCTGTTGCCTGCTGTCCATTGTCTGTTCTCTGTTGTCTGCTGCCAGTTGCCTATTCACTGTTATCCATTGCCTGTTGTCTGCTGCCTGTTGCCTGTTGTCTGGAGCTTGTTGCCTTGGTGCGAGTTGCTTTTTGTCTGTTGCCTGTTGCCTGTTGCCTGTTGCGTATTGTTTGTTGTCTATTGCCTGTTGTCTGTTGTCCCTTGTCTGTTGCCTGTTGTCTGTTGCCTGTTGCCTGTTGCCCATTGTCTGCTGCCTGTGATCTGGTGCCTGTGTCTTTGGCCTGTTGTCCATTGTCTGTTGTACAATGCATGTTGTCTGTTACACATTGTCTGTTGTACGTTTTCCATGGTCTGTTGTCTGCTGCCTGTTGCTTGTTGTCTGTTGTCTGTTGTCCATTGTATGGTGGCTGTTGCATGATGCCTGTTGTCTGTTGCCTATTGACTGTTGTCCATTGATCATTGTATGTTGTCTGTTGCCTATTGCCTGTTGCATTCTGCCGTTGTCTGTTGCCTGTTGCCTGTTGTCTGTTGTCTGTTCTCTGATGTCTGCTGCCTGTTTCCCATTGACTGTTGTCCATTGCCTGTTGCCTGTTGCCTGGTGCGTGTTGCTTGTTGTTTGATGCCTGTTGCCTGTTGCATGGTGTCTGTTGTCTGTTGCCTATTGTCTGTTTTCCATTGTCCATTGCCTGTTGTCTGTTGCCTATTGACTGTTGTCCATTGTTCATTGCATGTTGTCTGTTGCCTATTGCCTCTTGCAATCTGCCGTTATCTGTTGCCTTTTGCCTGTTGTCTGTTCTCTGATGTCTGCTGCCTATTTCCCATTGACTGTTGCCCATTGCCTGTTGTCAGTTGCCTGTTGTCTGTTGTCCATTTTCTGCTGTCTGTTGCCTGTTGTCTGTTCTCTGTTGTCCTATGCCCCTTGTCTGTTGCCTGTTGTCTGTTGTCTGTTAATTGGTACCTGTTGTCTGCCGTCCATTGCCTGTTGTCTGTTGCCTGTTGGCTGTTGTCCATTGCCTCTGATCTGTTGCCTGTTGTCTGTTGCCTGTTGTCCATTGCCTGTTGTCCATTGCATGTTGTCTGTTGCCTGTTGTCTGTTATATGTGATACATTGCCTGTTGTCTGCTGCCTGTTGTTTGTTGTCTGTTGCCTGTTGCCTGTTGTCCATTGTCTGCAAGCTGTTGTCTGTTGACTATTGACTGCTGTCCATTGTTCATTGCATGTTGTCTGTTGCCTATTGCCTGTTGCATTTTTCCTGCTGTCTGTTGCCTGTTGCCTGCTGTCCATTGTCTGTTCTCTGTTGTCTGCTGCCAGTTGCCTATTGACTGTTATCCATTGCCTGTTGTCTGCTTCCTGTTGCCTGTTGTCTGGAGCTTGTTACCTGGTGCGAGTTGCTTGTTGTCTGTTGCCTGTTGCCTGTTGCGTATTGTCTGTTGTCTATTGCCTGTTGTCTGTTGTCCCTTGTCTGTTGCCTGTTGCCTGTTGCCTGTTGCCTGTTGCCCATTGTCTGCTGCCTGTGATCTGGTGCCTGTTGTCTTTGGCCTGTTGTCCATTGTCTGTTGTCCAATGCATTCTGTCTGTTGCGCATTGTCTGTTGTACGTTGTCCATGGCCTGTTGTCTGCTGCCTGTTGCTTGTTGCTTGTTGTCTGTTGTCTGTTGTCCATTGTATGGTGGCTGTTGCATGATGCCTGTTGTCTGTTGCCTATTGACTGTTGTCCATTGATCATTGTATGTTGTCTGTTGCCTATTGCCTGTTGCATACTGCCGTTGTCTGTTGCCTGTTGCCTGTTGTCTGTTGTCTGTTCTCTGATGTCTGCTGCCTGTTTCCCATTGACTGTTGTCCATTGCCTGTTGTCTGTTGCCTATTGTCTGTTTTCCATTGTCCATTGCCTGCTGTCTGTTGCCTATTGACTGTTGTCCATTGTTCATTGCATGTTGTCTGTTGCCTATTGCCTGTTGCAATCTGCTGTTGTCTGTTGCCTTTTGCCTGTTGTCTGTTCTCTGATATCTGCTGACTGTTTCCCATTGACTGTTGCCCATTGCCTGTTGTCAGTTGCCTGTTGTCTGTTGTCCATTTCCTGCTGTCTGTTGCCTGTTGTCTGTTCTCTGTTGTCCTATGTCTCTTGTCTGTTGCCTGTTGTCTGTTGTCTGTTGACTGGTACCTGTTGTCTGTCGTCCATTGCCTGCTGTCTGTTGCCTGTTGTCCATTGCCTCTGATCTGTTGCCTGTTGACTGTTGCCTGTTGTCCATTATCTGTTGTCCATTGCATGTTGTCTGTTTCCTGTTGTCCGTTATATGTGATCTATTGCCTGTTGTCTGCTGCCTGTTGCTTGTTGTCTGTTGACTGTTGCCTGTTGCCTGTTGAACATTGTCTGCAAGTTGTTGCCTGTTGCCTGTTGTCTGTTGTCTGTTGACTATTGACTGCTGTCCATTGTTCATTGCATGTTGTCTGTTGCCTATTGCCTGTTGCATTTTTCCTGCTGTCTGTTGCCTGTTGCCTGCTGTCCATTGTCTGTTCTCTGTTGTCTGCTGCCAGTTGCCCATTGACTGTTATCCATTGCCTGTTGTCTGCTGCCTGTTGCCTGTTGTCTGGAGCTTGTTGCCTGTGTGAGTTGCTTGTTGTCTGTTGCCTATTGTCTGTTGTCCATTGTCCATTGCCTGTTATCTGTTACCTGTTGCCTGTTGCCTGTTGTCTGTTTCCTTTTGCCTGTTGCATTTTATCTTTTGACTGTTGCTGTTATCTGTTGCCAGTTGTCTGTTCTCTGTTATCTATTGCCTGTTGTCTGTTGTCCCTTGTCTGTTGTCTGTTGCCTGTTGTGTGTTGTATGTTGCCTATTGGCTGTTTCCCATTGTCCATTGCCTGTTGCCTGTTATCTGCTGCACACTGTCAGTTGTCTGTTGTCCATTGCCTATTGCCTGTTGTCCTATGCCTGTTGTCGGTTGCATGTTGCCTATTGCCTGTTGCATGTTGCCTGTTGTCGGTTGCCTGTTGCCTATTGCCTGCTGTCATTTGTCCATTGCCTGCTGCCTGTGGTCTGTTGGCTGTTGTCTTTGGCCTGTTGTCCATTGTCTGTTGTCCAATGCATGTTGTCTGTTGCCCGTTGTCTGTTGTATGTTGTCCATTGCCTGTTGTCTGCTGCCTGTTGCTTGTTGCCTGTTGTCTGTTGTCCGTTGTTCGTTGTCTGGTGGCTGTTGCATGTTGCCTATTGGCTGTTGCCCATTGTCCATTGTCCATTGCCTGTTGCCTGTTGCCTGTTATCTGCTGCACATTGTCAGTTGCCTGTTGTCCGTTGCCTGTTGCTTGGTGTCTGTTGTCCTATGCCTGTTGTCGGTTGCCTGTTGTCTATTGCCTGTTGCATGTTGCCTGTTGTCGGTTGCCTGTTGCCTATTGCCTGCTCTCATTTGTCCATTGCCTACTGTCCATGGTCTGTTGGTTGTTGTCTGTTGTCTGTTGTCTGTTGCCTGTTGCCTGTTGCCTGTTATCTGCTGCACATTGTCAGTTGCCTGTTGCCTGTTGTCTGTTGTCATATGCCTGTTGTCCTACGCCTGTTGTCATATGCCTGTTGCCTATTGCCTGTTGCATGTTGCCTGTTGTCTGTTGTCCATTGCCTGCTGTAATTTGTCCATTGCCTGCTGCCAGTGGTCTGTTGCCTGTTATCTGTTACCTGTTGTCTGTTGTCTGTTGCGTGTTGTCTGTTGTCTATTGCCTGTTGTCTGTTGTCCCTTGTCTGTTGCCTGTTGTCTGTTGCCTGCTGCCTGTTGCCCATTGTCTGCTGCCTGTGATCTGTTGCCTGTTTTCTTTGGCCTGTTGTCCATTGTCTGTTGTCCAATGCATGTTGTCTGTTGCCCGTTGTCAGTTGTATGTTGTCCATTGCCTGTTGTCTGCTGCCTTTTGCTTGTTGTCTGTTGTCTGTTGTCCGTTGTCTGATAGCTGTTGCATGTTGCCTGTTGTCTGTTGTCTGTTGCCTATTGACTGTTGTCCATTGATCATTGCATGCTGTCTGTTGCCTATTGCCTGTTGCATGTTGCTTGTTGTCGGTTGCCTGTTGCCTATTGCCTGCTGTCATTTGTCCATTGCCTGCTGCCTGTGGTCTGTTGGCTGTTGTCTTTGGCCTGTTGTCCATTGTCTGTTGTCCAATGCATGTTGTCTGTTGCCCGTTGTCTGTTGTATGTTGTCCATTGCCTGTTGTCTGCTGCCTGTTGCTTGTTGTCTGTTGTCTGTTGTCCGTTGTCCGTTGTCTGGTGGCTGTTGCATGTTGCCTATTGGCTGTTGCCCATTGTCCATTGCCTGTTGCCTGTTGCCTGTTATCTGCTGCACATTGTCAGTTGCCTGTTGTCCGTTGCCTGTTGCTTGTTGTCTGTTGTCCTATGCCTGTTGTCGGTTGCCTGTTGTCTATTGCCTGTTGCATGTTGCCTGTTGTCGGTTGCCTGTTGCCTATTGCCTGCTCTCATTTGTCCATTGCCTACTGCCCATGGTCTGTTGGTTGTTGTCTGTTGTCTGTTGTCTGTTGTCTGTTGCCTGTTGCCTGTTGTCTGTTGCCTGTTGCCTATTGTCTGTTGCCCATTGTCCATTGCTTGTTGCCTGTTGCCTGTTATCTGCTGCACATTGTCAGTTGCCTGTTGCCTGTTGTCTGTTGTCATATGCCTGTTGTCCTATGCCTGTTGTCATATGCCTGTTGCCTATTGCCTGTTGCATGTTGCCTGTTGTCTGTTGTCCATTGCCTGCTGTAATTTGTCCATTGCCTGCTGCCAGTGGTCTGTTGCCTGTTATCTGTTACCTGTTGTCTGTTGTCTGTTGCGTGCTGTCTGTTGTCTATTGCCTGTTGTCTGTTGTCCCTTGTCTGTTGCCTGTTGTCTGTTGCCTGCTGCCTGTTGCCCATTGTCTGCTGCCTGTTTTCTTTGGCCTGTTGTCCATTGTCTGTTGTCCAATGCATGTTGTCTGTTGCCCGTTGTCTGTTGTATGTTGTCCATTGCCTGTTGTCTGCTGCCTTTTGCTTGTTGTCTGTTGTCTGTTGTCCGTTGTCTGATAGCTGTTGCATGTTGCCTGTTGTCTGTTGTCTGTTGCCTATTGACTGTTGTCCATTGATCATTGCATGCTGTCTGTTGCCTATTGCCTGTTGTATTTTGCCTGTTGCCTGTTGCCTTTTGTCTGTTGTCTGTTACCTGTTGTCTGGAGCTTGTTGCTTGTGGTCTGTTCTCTGAAGTATGTTGCCTCTTGCCTGTTGCATTCTGCCATTGTCTGTTGCCTGTACCTGTTGTCTGTTTTCTGTTGTCTGTTCTCTGATGTCTGCTGCCTGTTTCCCATTGACTGTTGTCCATTGCGTGTTGTCTGTTGCCTGGTGCGTGTTGCTTGTTGTCTGATGCCTGTTGCCTGTTGCATGGTGTCTGTTGTCTGTTGTCTGTTGTCTGTTGACTATTGTCTGTTTTCCATTGTCCATTGCCTGTTGTCTGTTGCCTATTGACCGCTGTCCATTGTTCATTGCATGTTGTCTGTTGCCTATTGCCTGTTGCAATCTGCCGTTGTCTGTTGCCTGTTGCCTGTTGTGTGTTTTCTGTTCTCTGATGTCTGCTGCCTGTTTCCCATTGACTGTTGCCCATTGCCTGTTGTCATTGCCTGTTGCCTGTTGTCTGTTGTCTGTTCTCTGTCATCCATTGCCTCTTGTCTGTTGCCTGTTGGCTGTCATCCATTGCCTCTGATCTGTTGCCTGTTGTCTGTTGCCTGTTGTCCATTGTCTGTTGTCCATTGCATGTTGTCTGTTTCCTGTTGTCTGTTATATGTGATCCATTGCCTGCTGTCTGCTGCCTGTTGCTTGTTGTCTGTTGCCTGTTGCTTGTTGTCTGTTGTCCATTGTCTGGTGGCTGTTACATGTTGCCTATTTGACTGTTGTCCATTGATCATTGCATGTTGCCTGTTGCCTATTGCCTGTTGCATTTTGCCTGTTGTCTGTTGCCTGTTGCATTTTGTCCGTTGTCTTTTCTCTGTTGTCTGCTGCCAGTTACACATTGACTGTTGGCCATTGCCTGTTGTCTGTTGTCTGTTGACTGTTGTCTGGAGCTTGTTGCTTGTTGTCTGTTCTCTGAAGTATGTTGCCTGTTGTCCGTTGTCTGGTGGCTGTTGCATGTTGCCTATTTGACTGTTGTCCATTGATCATTGCATGTTGTCTGTTGCCTATTGCCTGTTGCATTTTGCCTGTTGTCTGTTGCCTGTTGCATTTTGTCCGTTGTCTTTTCTCTGTTATCTGTTGTCTGCTGCCAGTTGCACATTGACTGTTGGCCATTGCCTGTTGTCTGTTGTCTGTTGACTGTTGTCTGGAGCTTGTTGCTTGTTGTCTGTTCTCTGAAGTATGTTGCCTGTTGCCTGTTGTCCATTGCCTATTGCCTATTGTCTGTTGTCCTATGCCTGTTGTCTGTTGCCTGTTGTCTGTTGTGTATTGCCCATTGCCTTTTGCATGTTGCCTGTTTCTGTTGCATGTTGCCTGTTATCCTATGCCTGTTGACTGTTGCCTGTTGACTGTTGTATGTTGCCTATTGCCTTTTGCATGTTGCCCGTTGTCTGTTGCCTGTTGTCTGTTGTCCATGTCCTGCTGTTTTTTGCCTGTTGCCTGTTGCCTGTTGTCTGGAGCTTGTTGCTTGTTGTCAGTTCACTGACGTTTGTTGCCTGTTGCCTGTTGTCCATTGTCTATTGCCTGTTGTCCTATGCCTGTTGACTGTTGACTGTTGTGCATTGCCTATTGCCTTTAGCATGTTGCCTGTTGTCTGTTGCCTGTTGTCTGTTGTCCAGTTCCTGCTGTATGTTGCCTCTTGTCTGTTCTCTGCTGTCCTATGCCTCTTGTCTGTTGCCTGTTGTCTGTTGTCTGTTGCCTGGTGCCTGTTGTCTGTCGTCCATTGCCTGCTGTCTGTTGCCTGTTGTCGGTTGTCCATTACCTCTGATTTGTTGCCTGTTGTCTGTTGCCTGTTGTCCATTGTCTGTTGTCCATTGCATATTGTCTCTTGCCTGTTGTCTGTTGTATGTTATCCATTGCCTGTTGTCTGCTGCCTGTTGCTTGTTGTCTGTTGCCTGTTGCCTGTTGTCCGTTGTCTGCAGGCTGTTGCATGTTGTCTGTTGTCTGTTGTCTGTTGTCTGTTGTCTGTTGACTATTGACTGTCGTCCATTGTTCATTGCATGTTGTCTGTTGCCTATTGCCTGTTGCATTTTGCCTGTTGTCTGTTGCCTGTTGTCCGTTGTCTGTTCTCTGTCATCTGTTGTCTGCTGCCAGTTGCCCATTGACTGTTGTCCATTGCCTGTTTTCTGTTGCCTGTTGCCTGTTGTCTGGAGCTTGTTGCTTGTTGTCTGTTCTCTGAAGTATGTTGCCTGTTGCCTGTTGTCCATTGCCTATTGCCTATTGTCTGTTGTCCTATGCCTGTTGTCTGTTGCCTATTGACCGCTGTCCATTGTTCATTGCATGTTGTCTGTTGCCTATTGCCTGTTGCAATCTGCCGTTGTCTGTTGCCTGTTGCCTGTTGTCTGTTTTCTGTTCTCTGATGTCTGCTGCCTGTTTCCCATTGACTGTTGCCCATTGCCTGTTGTCATTGCCTGTTGCCTGTTGTCTGTTGTCTGTTCTCTGTTGTCCTATGCCTCTTGTCTGTTGCCTTTTGTCTGTTGTCTGTTGCCTGGTGCCTGTTGTCTGTCATCCATTGCCTGCTGTCTGTTGCCTGTTGGCTGTTGTCCATTGCCTCTGATCTGTTGCCTGTTGTCTGTTGCCTATTATCTGTTGTCCATTGTCCATTGCCTGTTATCTGTCGCCTGTTGTCTGTTGTCTGTTTCCTATTGCCTGTTGCATTTTATCTTTTGACTGTTGCCTGTTATCTGTTGCCAGTTGTCTGTTCTCTGTTATCCATTGCCTGTTGACTGTTGTCCATTGCCTGTTGTTTGTTGTCTGTTGCCTGTTGTCTGTTTTCCCTTGTCTGTTGTTTGTTGCCTGTTGTCTGTTGCCTGTTGCCCATTGTCTGTTGCCTGTTGTCTTTGGCCTGTTTTCCATTGTCTGTTGTCCAATGCATGTTGTCTGTTGCCCGTTGTCTGTTGTATGTTGTCTGCTGCCTGTTGCTTGTTCTCTGTTGTCTGTTGTCCGTCGTCTGTTGCCTGCTGTCTATTGTATGTTGCCTATTGGCTGTTGCCCATTGTCCCTTGCCTGTTGTCTATTTCCTGTTGCCTGTTATCTGCTGCACATTGTCAGTTGCCTGTTGTCCGTTGCCTGTTGCCTGTTGTCTGCTGTCATATGCCTGCTGACAGTTGCCCATTGCCTGCTGCCTGTGGTCTGTTGTCTGTTGTCTGTTGCCTGTTGCCCGTTGACTCTTTTCTGTTGTCTGTTGTCTGCTGCCCATTGCCTGTTGACTGTTGTCTGTTCTCTTCTGTCCATTGTCTGGTGTCTGTTGTCCATTGCCTATTGCCTGTGGTCTGTTGACTGTTGTCTGTTGCCTGTTGTATGTTGTCCATTGCCTGTTGAGGGTGCCTGTTATCTGATGTACAGTGTCTGTTTCCTGTCACCTGTTGTCCGTTTTCTCTTGCCTATTCTCTGTTGTCTATTGCCTGTTGTCTGGTGCTTGTTTGTTGCCGGTTGTCTATTGCTGGTTGCATTTTGTCTGTTGTCTACTGCCTGTTGCCTGTTGTCCATTGCCTGCTGTCTGTTCCTTGTTGTCTATTGCCTGTTGTCCATTGTCTATTATCCATTGCATATTGTCTGTTGCCCGTTGTCTGTTGTATGTTGTCCATTGCATGTTGCCTGCTGTCTGTTGCTTTTTGTCTGTTGCCTGTTGCCTGTTATCCATTGTTTGGTGTCTGTTGCATGTTGCCTGTTGTCTGTTGCCTGCTGACTGTTGTCCATTGCCCATTGCATGTTGTCTGCTGCCTGTTGCTTGTTGTTTGTTGCCTGTTGCCTGTTGTCTGTTATCTGGTGTCTGTTGCATGTAGCCTGTTGTCTGTTGCCTACTGACTGTTGTCCATTGCCTGTTCTCTGTTGTCTGTAGCCTGTTGCCTGTTGCATTCTGCATTTTGTCTGTTGTCTGTTCTCTGTTGTCTGCTGACTGTTGCCCATTGACTGTTGTACCCTTTCTTGTTGTTTCTTGCCTGCTGCGTGTTGCCTGGCACTTGTTGCTTTTTGTCTGTTACCTGTTGCCTTTTGCATGTTGTCTATTGTCTGTTGCCTGATGTCTGTTGCATGTTGCCTGTTGTCTGTTGCCTATTATTTGTTGTCCATTGTCCATTGCCTGTTGTCTGTTGCATGTTGTCTGTTTACTGTTGCCTGTTATCTGTTGTACAGTGCCTGTTGCCTGTTGTCCATTGCCTGTTGCCTGTTGTATATTGTCCTATGCCTGTTGCCTGTTGTCTGTCACCTATTGCCTGTTACATGTTTCCTGTTGTCTGTTGTCCATTTCCTGTTGTCTGTTGTCTGTTCTCTGTTGTCCCATGCCTGTTGTATGTTGCCTGTTGCCTGTTGCTGGTGCCTGTTGTCTGATGTCCATTGCCTGTTGTCTGTTGCCTGTTATTTGTTGTCTGTTCTCTGTTGTCCATTGCCTGTTGTCTATTGTCCTATGCCTTATGCCTGTTGCCTCTTGACTATTGTCTTTTGTTTGTTGTCCATTGCCCGTTGCATGTTGCCTGCTGCCTGTTACCTACTGCCTGTTGCCTGTTATCTGTTTTCCATTGCCTGTTGTCTGTTGCCTGTTGACTGTTGCCTGTTGCCTGCTGTCGATTGCCTGTTGTCAGCTGTCCATTACCTGTTGTCTGTTGCCTGTTGTCTGTTGTCCATTCCCTGTTGTCTGTTGTCAATTGCCTCTTGTCTGTTGTCCGTTGCCTGTTGTCCATTGTCTGCTGCTTGTGGTCTGTTGGCTGTTGTCCATTGTGTTTGTCCATTGCATGTACTCTGTTGTCGGTTGTCTGTTGTATGCTGTCCATTGCCTGTTGTTTGTTGCCTGTTGCTTGTTGTCTGTTGCCATTTGCCGGTTGTCTGTGGTCTGGTGTCTGTTGCATGTTGCCTGTTGTCTGTTGCCTGTTGTCTGTTGTCTGTTGCCTGCTGTCTGTTGCACATTGACTGTTTACCATTGCCAGTTGTCTGTTGCCTGTTGACTGTTGCCTGTTGCCTGCTGTCGATTGCCTGTTGTCAGCTGTCCATTACCTGTTGTCTATTGCCTGTTGTCTGTTGTCCATTCCCTGTTGTCTGTTGTCAATTGCCTCTTGTCTGTTGTCCGTTGCCTGTTGTCCATTATCTGCTGCTTGTGGTCTGTTGGCTGTTGTCCATTGTGTTTGTCCATTGCATGTACTCTGTTGTCTGTTGTCTGTTGTATGTTGTCCATTGCCTGTTGTTTGTTGCCTGTTGCTTGTTGTCTGTTGCCATTTGCCCGTTGTCTGTGGTCTGGTGTCTGTTGCATGTTGCCTGTTGTCTGTTGCATGTTGTCTGTTGTCTGTTGCCTGCTGTCTGTTGCCTATTGTCTGTTGCCTCTTCTCTGATGTCTCTTGCCTGTTGCCTGTTGCCTGCTGCATGTTGCCTGTAGTCGGTTGCCTGTTGCCTCTTGTCCATTGCCTGATGTCTGTTGCCTGTTGTCCGTTGTCTGTTCTCTGTTGTCCGTTGCCTGTTGCCTGTTGTCTGTTGCCTGTTGCCTGTTATCTGCTGTACATTGTCAGATTGCCTGTTGTCCATTGTCCATTGCCCGTTGTCTGTTGTCCTATGCCTGCTGTCCTAGCCTGTTGTCGGTTGCTTGTTGCCTATTGCATGTTGCATGTTGCCTGGTGTCTGTTGCCTGTTGTCTGTTGCCTGTTGCCTATTGCCTGTTGCATGTTGCCTGTTGTCTATTGTGCATTGCCTGCTGTCATTTGCCCATTGCCTGCTGCCTGTGGTCTGTTGCCTGTTGTTTGTTGCCTGTTGTCTATTGCCTGTTGTCTACTGCCTGTTTCTTGTTGTCTGTTGCTTATTGCATGTTTCCCGTTGTCCGTTGTCTGTTATCTGGTGTCTGTTGTCCATTGCCTGCTGCCTGTGGTCTGTTGCCTGTTGTCTGTTACCTGTTGACCATTGTCTTTTGTCCATTGCATGTTTTCTGTTGCCTGTGTCTGTTGTCCATTGTCCGTTGTCCATTGCCTGTTGTCTGCTGCCTGTTGCTTGTTGTCTGTTGCCTGTTGCATGTTTCCTGTTGTCCTATGCCTGTTTTCTGTTGCCTGTTGCCAGTTGCCTATTGCCTGTTGCATGTTGCCTGTTGCCTGTTGCCTGTTGTCTGTTGTCTGTTGCCTGTTGCATGTTTCCTGTTGTCCTATGCCTGTTTTCTGTTGCCTGTTGCCAGTTGCCTATTGCCTGTTGCATGTTGCCTGTTGCCTGTTGCCTGTTGTCTGTTGTCTGTTGTCCATTGCCTGATGTATGTTGCCTGTTGTCTGTTGTCTATTCTCTGTTGTCCATTGCCTGTTGCCTGTTGCATTTTGCCTATTTCCTGTTGTCTGTTGTCTGTTCTCTGTTCTCTGTTGCCTATTGTCTGTTGCCCATTGTCCATTGCCTGTTGCCTATTGTCTGTTGCCAATTGTCCATTGCCTGTTGCTTGTTATCTGCTGCACATTGTCAGTTGCCTGTTGTCTGTTGTCATATGCCTGTTGTCCTATGCCCGTTGTCGGTTGCCTGTTGCCTATTGCCTGTTGCATGTTGCCTGTTGTCTGTTGTTCATTGCCTGCTGCAATTTGTCCATTGCCTGCTGCCTGTGGTCTGTTGCCTGTTGTCTGTTGCCTGTTGCCTGTTGTCTGTTGTCCATTGCCTGCTGTCTGTTGCATGTTGTCTATTGTCTGTTCTCTGTTGTCCATTGCCTGTTGCCTGTTGTCTGTTGTCCTATGCCTGTTTTCTTTTGCCTGTTGACTGTTGCCTATTGACTGTTGCATGTTTCCTGTTGTCTGTTGTCCTTTGCCTGTTGCCTGTTGCCTCTTGTCTGTTGTCCATTGCCTGATGTATATTGCCAGTTGTCTGTTGTCTGTTCTCTGTTGTCCGTTGCCTGTTGCCTGTTGCATTTCGCCTGTTGCCTGTTGTCTGTTCTCTGTTGTCTGCTGCCTGTTGCTTGTTGTCTGTTCTCTGCTGTCTATTGTCTGTTGCCCATTGTCCATTGCCTGTTGCTTGTTATCTGCTGCACATTGTCAGTTGCCTGTTGCCTGTTGTCTGTTGTCATATGCCTGTTGTCCTATGCCCGTTGTCGGTTGCCTGTTGCCTATTTCCTTTGCCTGTTGTCTGTTGTCTGTTGTCCATTGCCTGCTGTCATTTGTCCATTGCCTTCTGCCTGTGGTCTGTTGCCTGTTGTCTGTTGCCCGTTGACTGTTGTATGTTGTCTGTTCTCTGCTGCCCATTGCCTGGTGACTGTTGTCTGTTCTCTGTTGTCCATTGCCTGGTGTCTGTTGTCCATTGCCTGCTGCCTGTGGTCTGTTGACTGTTGCCTGTTGCCCATTATCTGTTGTCCATTGCAGGTTGTCTGTTGCCTGTTGCCTGTTTTCTGTTGTCCATTTCCTGCTGTCTGTTGCCTGTTGTCAGTTGCCTGTTCTCTGTTGTCCTATGCCTGTTGTCTGTTACCTGTTGTCTGTTGTCCTATGCCTGTTGTCTGTTACCTGTTGTCTGTTGTCTGTTGCCTGGTGCCTGTTGTCTGATGCCCATTGCCTGCTGCCTGTTGCCTGTTGTCTGTTGTCCACTGTCCATTGCATGTTATCTGTTGCCTGTTGCCTGTTGCATGTTGCCTCTTGTCTGTTGACTATTGTCTGTTGCATGTCATTTGTAGCATTTTGTCCATTGCCTGTTGAATGTTGCCTATTATCTGATGCACATTGTCTGTTTCCTGTTGCCTGTTGTCCGTTGTCCATTGAGTGTTGTCTGGTGCTTGTTGACTGTTGCCTGTTGCCTATTGCCTATTGCGTGTTGCATTTTGCCTGTTGTCTGTTAACTGCTGCCTGTTGTCTGTTGTCCATTTCCTGCTGTCAGTTGCCTTTTGTCCTTTGCCTGTTGTCTGTTGTCCTATGCTTGTTGTCTGTTGCCTGTTGTCCGTTGTCTGTTGTCCATTGCCTGCTGCCTTTTGTCCTTTGCCTGCTGCCTGTTGTCTATTGTCTGTTATCTGTTGCCTGTTGCCTGGTGTCTGTTGCATGTTGCCTGTTGTCTGTTGCCTATTGCCTGTTACCTGTTGTATGTTGTCCTATGCCTGTTGTATTTTGCCTGTTGCCTGTTGCCAGTTGCCTATTGCCTGTTGCATGTTGCCTATTGTCTGTTATCTGTTGCCTGTTGCCTGTTGTCTGTTGTCCATTGCCTGCTGTCTGTTGATTGTTGTCTGTTGCCCATTATCTGTTGTCCATTGCCTGTTGTCCGTTGTCCATTGCCTGTTGTCTGTTGTCTGTTGCGTGTATCTGTTGTCCATTGTCCGTTGTCCATTGCGTGTTGTCGTTGCCTGGTGCCTGGTGTCTGTTGCATGTTGTCTGTTGTCTGTTGCCTATTGCCTGTTGTATGTTGTCTATTGACCGGTTAACGGTGCCTGTTATCTGATGTACAGTGTCTGTTTCCTGTCACCTGTTGTCCGTTGTCTGTTGCCTATTGTCTGTTGTCCATTGTCTGTTGTCTGGTGCTTGTTTGTTGCCAGTTGCCTATTGCTTGTTGCATTTTGCCTGTTGTCTGCTGCCTGTTGCCTGTTGTATGTTGTTCTATGCCTGTTGTCTTTTGCCTGTTGCTTATTGCCTATTGCATGTTGCCTATTGTCTGTTATCTGTTGCCTGTTGCCTGTTGTCCATTGTCTTTTGTCCATTGCATATTGTCTGTTGCCTGTTGTATGTTGTCCATTACATGTTGTCTGCTGCCTGTTGCTTGTTGTCTGTTGCCTGTTGCCTGTTATCCATTGTCTGGTATCTGTTGCATGTTGCCTGTTGTCTGTTGCCTACCGACTGTTGTCTATTGCCCATTGCATGTTGTCTGCTGCCTGTTGCTTGTTGTTTGTTGCCTGTTACCTGTTGTCCGTTGTCTGTTGCCTATTGTCTGTTGTCCATTGCCTGTTTTCTGGTGCTTGTTTGTTGCCGGTTGCCTATTGCATGTTGCATTTTGCCTGTGGCCTGTTGCCTGTTGTCTGTTGTCTGTTGTCTGCTGCCAGTTGCCCATTGACTGTTGTCCATTGCCTTTCGTCTGATGCATGTTGCCTGTTGTCTGTAGCGTGTTGCTTGTAGTCTGTTCTCTGTTGTCTGTAGCCTGTTGCCGGTTGCATTCTGCATTTTGTCTGTTGCCTGTCCACTGTTGTCTGTTCTCTGTTGTCTGCTGACTGTTGCCCATTGACTGTTGTCCATTGCCTGTTGTTTCTTGCCTGTTGCCTGGTGCTTGTTGCTTGTTGCCTGTTGCCTGTTGCATGTTGTCTATTGTCTGTTGCCTGATTCTGTTGCATGTTGCCTGTTGTCTGTTGCCTATTATCTGTTGTCCATTGTCCATTGCCTGTTGTCTGTTGCATGTTGTCTGTTGACTGTTATCTGTTGTACATTCTCTGTTGACTGTTGTCCATTGCCTGTTGTCTGTTGTTCTATGCCTGTTGTCTGTTGCCTATTATCTGTTGTCCATTGTCCATTGCCTGTTGTCTGTTGCGTGTTGTCTGTTGACTGTTATCTGTTGTACATTCTCTGGTGACTGTTGTCCATTCCCTGTTGTCTGTTGTTCTATGCCTGTTGCCTGTTGCCTGTTGACTGTTGCCTGCTGCCTGTTGCATGTTTCCTGTTGTCTGTTGTCCATTTCCTGCTGTCTGTTGGCTGTTTTCTATTATCTGTTCTCTGTTGTCCTATGCCTGTTGTATGTTGCCTGTTGCCTGTTGTCTGTTGCCTGGTGCCTGTTGTCTGCTGCACATTGTCAGTTGCCTGTTGTCCATTGCCTGTTGCCTGTTGTCTGTTGTCCTATGCCTGTTTTTTTGCATGTTGACTGTTGCCTATTGCCTGTTGCATGTTGCCTGTTATCTGTTGTCTTTTGCCTGTTGCCTGTTGCCTGTTGTCTGTTGTCCATTGCCTGATGTCTATTGCCAGTTGTCTGTTGTCTGTTGTCTGTTGTCCATTGCCTGTTGCCTGTTGAATT
Organism: Pristiophorus japonicus; assembly: GCF_044704955.1. Taxonomy (NCBI): domain Eukaryota; kingdom Metazoa; phylum Chordata; class Chondrichthyes; family Pristiophoridae; genus Pristiophorus; species Pristiophorus japonicus. The sequence goes on along the minus strand of NC_091990.1, from coordinate 102,089,221 downwards.
TTGCCTGTTGCCTGTTGTCTGTTGTCTGCTGCCTGTTGCTTGTTGTCTGTTCTCTGCTGTCTATTGTCTGTTGCCCATTGTCCATTGCCTGTTGCCTGTTGCTTGTTATCTGCTGCACAGTGTCAGTTGCCTGTTGCCTGTTTTCTGTTGTCATATGCCTGTTGTCCTATGCCCATTGTCGGTTGCCTGTTGCCTATTGCCTGTTGCATGTTGCCTGTTGTCTGTTGTCTGTTGCCCATTGACTGTTGTATGTTGTCTATTCTCTGCTGCCCATTGCCTGTTGACTGTTGTCTGTTCTCTGTTGTCCATTGCCTGGTGTCTGCTATCCACTGCCTGCTGCCTGTGGTCTGTTGACTGTTGCCTGTTGCCCATTATCTGTTGTCCATTTCCTGCTGTCTGTTGCCTGATGCCTGTTGCCTGTTGTCTTGAGCTTGTTGCTTGTAGTCTTTTCTCTGTTGTCTGTAGCCTGTTGCCTGTTGCATTCTGCATTTTGTCTGTTGCCTGTTCATTGTTGTCTGTTCTCTGTTGCCTGCTGACTGTTGCCCATTGACTGTTGTCCATTGCTTGTTGTTTCTTGCCTGTTGCCTGGTGCTTGTTGCTTGTTGCTTGTTGCCTGTTGCCTGTTGGATTTTGTCTATTGTCTGTTGCCTGTTGTCTGTTGCACGTTGTTTGTTGACTGTTATCTGTTGTACATTCTCTGTTGACTGTTGTCCATTGCCTGTTGACTGTTGTCTGTTGTCCTATGCCTGTTGCCTGTTGCCTGTTGCATGTTTCCTGTTGTCTGTTGTCCATTTCCTGCTGTCTGTTCGCTGTTGTCTGTTGTCTGTTCTCTGTTGTCCTATGCCTGTTGTATGTTGCCTGTTGTCTGTTGTCTGTTGCCTGGTGCCTGTTGTCTGCTGCACATTGTCAGTTGCCTGTTGTCTGTTGCCTGTTGCCTATTGTCTGTTAACATAGAAACATAGAAAATAGGTGCAGGAGTAGGCCATTCAGCCATTCTAGCCTACACCACCATTCAATGAGTTCATGGCTGAACATGGAACTTCAGTACCCCCTTCCTGCTTTCTCGCCATACCCCTTGATCCCCCAAGTAGTAAGGACTTCATCTAACTCCCTTTTGAATATATTTAGTGAATTGGCCTCAACTATTTTCTGTGGTAGAGAATTCCATAGTTTCACCACTCTCTGGGTGAAGAAGTTTCTCCTCATCTCGGTCCTAAATGGCTTACCCCTTATCCTTCGACTGTGACCCCTGGTTCTGGACTTCCCCAACATTGTGAACATTCTTCCTGCATCTAACCTGTCTAAACCCGTCAGAATTTTAAACGTTTCTATAAGGTCCCCTCTCATTCTTCTGAACTCCAGTGAATACAAGCCCAGTTGATTTAGTCTTTCTTGATAGGTCAGTCCCACCATCCCGGGAATCAGTCTGGTGAATCTTCGCTGCACTCCCTCAATAGCAAGAATGTCCTTCCTCAAGTTAGAAGACCAAAACTGTACACAATACTCCAGGTGTGGCCTCACCAAAGCCCTGTACAACTGTAGCAACACCTCCCTGCCCCTGTACTCAAATCCCCTCGCTATGAAGGCCAACATGCCATTTGCTTTCTTAACCGCCTGCTGTACCTGAATGCCAACCTTCAATGACTGATGTACCATGACACCCAGGTCTCGTTGCACCTCCCCTTTTCCTAATCTGTCACCATTCAGATAATAGTCTGTCTCTCTGTTTTTACCACCAAAGTGGATAACCTCACATTTATCCACATTATACTTCATCTGCCATGTATTTGCCCACTCACCTAGCCTATCCAAGTCACTCTGCAGCCTCATAGCATCCTCCTTGCAGCTCACACTGCCACCCAACTTAGTGCCATCCGCAAATTTGGAGATACTACATTTAATCCCCTCGTCTAAATCATTAATGTACAATGTAAACAGCTGGGGCCCCAGCACAGAACCTTGTGGTACCCCACTAGTCACTGCCTGCCATTCTGAAAAGTACCCATTTACTCCTACTCTTTGCTTCCTGTCTGACAACCAGTTCTCAATCCATGTCAGCACACTACCCCCAATCCCATGTGCTTTAACTTTGCACATTAATCTCTTGTGTGGGACCTTGTCGAAAGCCTTCTGAAAGTCCAAATATACCACATCAACTGGTTCTCCCTTGTCCACTTTACTGGAAACATCCTCAACAAATTCCAGAAGGTTTGTCAAGCATGATTTCCCTTTCACAAATCCATGCTGACTTGGACCTATCATGTCACCATTTTCCAAATGCACTGCTATGACATCCTTAATAATTGATTCCATCATTTTACCCACTACTGAGGTCAGGCTGACCGGTCTATAATTCCCTGTTTTCTCTCTCCCTCCTTTTTTAAAAAGTGGGGTTACATTGGCTACCCTCCACTCGATAGGAACTGATCCAGAGTCAATGGAATGTTGAAAAATGACTGTCAATGCATCCACTATTTCCAAGGCCACCTCCTTAAGTACTCTGGGATGCAGTCCATCAGGCCCTGGGGATTTATCGGCCTTCAATCCCATCAATTTCCCCAACACAATTTCCCGACTAATAAAGATTTCCCTCAGTTCCTCCTCCTTACTAGACCCTCTGACCCCTTTTATATCCGGAAGGTTGTTGGTGTCCTCCTTAGTGAATACCGAACCAAAGTACTTGTTCAATTGGTCTGCCATTTCTTTGTTCCCAGTTATGACTTCCCCTGATTCTGACTGCAGGGGACCTACATTTGTCTTTACTAACCTTTTTCTCTTTACATACCTATAGAAACATTTGCAATCCGCCTTAATGTTCCCTGCAAGCTTCTTCTCGTACTCCATTTTCCCTGCCCTAATCAAAGCCTTTGTCCTCCTCTGCTGAGTTCTAAATTTCTCCCAGTCCCCGGGTTCACTGCTATTTCTTGCCAATTTGTATGCCACCTCCTTGGCTTTAATACTATCCCTGATTTCCCTTGATAGCCATGGTTGAGCCACCTTCCCTTTTTTATTTTTACGCCAGACAGGAATGTACAATTGTTGTAGTTCATCCATGCGGTCTCTAAATATCTGCCATTGCCCATCCACAGTCAACCCCTTAAGTATCATTCGCCAATCTATCCTAGCCAATTCACGCCTCATACCTTCAAAGTTACCCTTCTTTAAGTTCTGGACCATGGTCTCTGAATTAACTGTTTCATTCTCCATCCTAATGCAGAATTCCACCATATTATGGTCACTCTTCCCCAAGGGGCCTCGCACAATGAGATTGCTAATTAATCCTCTCTCATTACACAACACCCAGTCTAAGATGGCCTCCACCCTAGTTGGTTCCTCGACATATTGGTCGAGAAAACCATCCCTTATGCACTCCAGGAAATCCTCCTCCACCGTATTGTTTCCAGTTTGGCTCGCCCTATCTATGTGCATATTAAAGTCACCCATTATAACTGCTGCACCTTTATTGCATGCACCCCTAATTCCCTCCCCAACATCATTACTACTGTTTGGAGGTCTGTACACAACTCCCACTAACGTTTTTTGCACTTTGGTGTTCTGCAGCTCTACCCATATAGATTGCACATCATCCAAGCTAATGTCCTTCCTAACTATTGCATTAATCTCCTCTTTAACCAGCAATGCTACCCCACCTCCTTTTCCTTTTATTCTATCCTTCCTGAATGTTGAATACCCCTGGATGTTGAGTTCCCAGCCCTGATCATCCTGGAGCCACGTCTCCGTAATCCCAATCACATCATATTTGTTAACATCTATTTGCACAGTTAATTCATCCACCTTATTGTGGATACTCCTTGCATTAAGTCACAAAGACTGTTGTCAGTTGCCTGTTGCCTATTACCTGTTGCATGTTGCCTGTTGTCGTTTGTCTGTTGCCTATTGCCTGCTCTCATTTGTCCATTGCCTGCTGCCTGTGGTCTGTTGGCTGTTGTCTATTGTCTGTTGCCTGTTGTCCGTTGTCTGTTGCCTGTTGTCTGTTGTCTGCTACCTGTTGCCTGTTGTCCATTGCCTGTTGCATGTTGTCCTATGCCTGTTTTCTGTTGCCTGTTGACTGTTGCCTATTGCCTGTTACCTGTTGCATGTTGCCTGTTGGCTGTTGTCTGTTGTCTGTTGCCTGTTGTCTGTTGTCTGCTACCTGTTGCCTGTTGTCCATTGCCTGCTGTCTGTTGCCTATTGTCTATTGTCTGTTGTCTGTTGTCCATTGCCTGTTGCCTGTTGTCCTATGCCTGTTTTCTGTTGACTGTTGACTGTTGCCTATTGCCTGCTGCCTGTTGCATGTTGCCTGTTGTTTGTTGTCTGTTGCCTGTTGCCTGTTGTCCATTGCCTGATGTCTGTTGCCTGTTGTCTGTTGTCTGTTCTCTGTTGTCCATTGCTGTTGCCTGTTGCATTTTGCCTGTTGCCTATTGGCTGTTGCCCATTGTCCATTGCCTGTTGCCTGTTATCTGCTGCACATTGTCAGTTGTCTGTTGCCTGTTGCCTGTTGTCATATGCCTGTTGACCTATGCCTGTTGTTCGTTGCCTGTTGCCTATTGCCTGTTTCATGTTGCCTTTTGTCTGTTGTATGTTCTCTGTTGTGCATTGCCTGCTGTCATTTGTCCATTGCCTGCTGCCTGTGGTCTGTTGTCTGTTGTCTGTTGCCTGCTGCCCGTTGACTGTTGACTGTTGTCTGTACTCTGTTGTCCATTGCCTGGTGTCTTTTGTCCATTGCCTGCTGCCTGTGGTCTGTTGACCTTTGTCTGTTGCCCTTTATCTGTTGTCCTATGCCTGATGCCTGTTGCCTGTTGTCTTTTGTCTGTTGCCTGGTGCCTGTTGTCTGTTGCCCATTGCCTGCTCTCTGTTGCCTATTGTCTGTTGTCCATTGCATGTTGTCTGATGCCTGTTGCCTGTTGCCTATTGCCTGTTGACTATTGTCTGTTACATGTTGTTTGTAGCATGTTGTCCATTGCCTGTTGACTGTTGCCTATTATCTGATGCACATTGTCCATTTCCTGTTGCCTGTTGTCCATTGTCCATTGCCTGTTGTCTGGTGCTTGTTGACTGTTGTATGTTGCCTGTTGCCTATTGCCTGTTGCATTTTGCCTGTTGTCTGTTGCCTGTTGCCCGTTGTCTGTTTTCTGTTGTCTGCTGTCTGTTGCCTTTTCTCCTTTGCCTGTTGTCTGTTGCCTGTTACCTGGTGCCTGTTGTCTGTTGTCCTATGCCTGTTGCCTGGTGCCTGTTGCCCGTTGACTGTTGTCTGTTGTCTGTTCTCTGCTGCCCATTGCCTGTTGACTGTTGTCTGTTCTCTGTTGTCCATTGCCTGGTGTCTTTTGTCCATTGCCTGCTGCCTGTGGTCTGTTGACCTTTGTCTGTTGCCCTTTATCTGTTGTCCATTGCATGTTGCCTGTTGTCTGTTGATTGTTGTCTGTTGTCTGTTGTCCTATGCCTGATGTCTGTTGCCTGTTGTCTTTTGTCTGTTGCCTGGTGCCTGTTGTCTGTTGCCCATTGCCTGCTCTCTGTTGCCTGTTGTCTTTGTCCATTGCATGTTGTCTGATGCCTGTTGCCTGTTGCCTATTGCCTGTTGACTATTGTATGTTACATGTTGTTTGTAGCATGTTGTCCATTGCCTGTTGACTGTTGCCTATTATCTGATGCACATTGTCCGTTTCCTGTTGCCTGTTGTCCATTGTCCATTGCCTGTTGTCTGGTGCTTGTTGACTGTTGTCTGTTGCCTGTTGCCTATTGCCTGTTGTCTGTTGCCTGTTGCCCATTGTCTGTTTTCTGTTGTCTGCTGTCTGTTGCCTTTTCTCCTTTGCCTGTTGTCTGTTGCCTGTTGCCTGGTGCCTGTTGTCTGTTTTCCTATGCCTGTTGCCTGGTGCCTGTTGCCCGTTGTCTGTTGTCTGCTGGCCATTGCCTGCTGTCTGTTGCCTTTTGTCCTTTGCCTGTTGTCTGTTGCCTGTTGCCTGTTGCATGTTGTCCATTGTCTGTTGTCCATTGCATATTGTCTCTTGCCTGTTGTCTGTTGTATGTTATCCATTTCCTGTTGTCTGCTGCCTGTTGCTTGTTGCCTGTTGCCTGTTGCCTGTTGTCCGTTGTCTGGTGGCTGTTGCATGTTGCCTGTTGTCTGTTGCCTATTGACTGTTGCCCATTGCCTGCTGTCTGTTGCATGTTATCTGTTGTCCATTGCCTGTAATCTGTTGCCTGTTGTCTGTTGCCTGTTGTCCATTGTCTGTTGTCCATTGCATATTGTCTCTTGCCTGTTGTCTGTTGTATGTTATCCATTTCCTGTTGTCTGCTGCCTGTTGCTTGTTGTCTGTTGCCTGTTGCCTGTTCTCCGTTGTCTGGTGGCTGTTGCATGTTGCCTGTTGTCTGTTGCCTATTGACTGTTGCCCATTGCCTGCTGCCTGTGGTCTGTTGACCTTTGTCTGTTGCCCTTTATCTGTTGTCCATTGCATGTTGTCTGTTACCTGTTGCCTGTTTTCTGTTGTCCATTTCCTGCTGTCTGATGCCTGTTGCCTGTTGCATCTTGTCTGTTGACTATTGTCTGTTGCATGTTGTTTGTATCATGTTGTCCATTGCCTGTTGACTCTTGTCTATTATCTGATGCACATTGTCTGTTTCCTGTTGCTGTTGCCCATTGTCCATTGCCTGTTGTCTAGTGCTTGTTGACTGTTGTCTATTGCCTGTTGCCTATTGCCTGTTGCATTTTGCCTGTTGTCTGTTGCCTGTTGCCCATTGCCTGTTGTCTGTCGCATGTTGTCTGTTGTCCTATGCCTGTTGTCTGGTGCCTGTTGTATGTTGTCTGTTGGCCATTGTCTGTTGCCTGTTGCCTGTTGTCTATTGTCTGTTGCCTGGTGCCTGTTGTCTGTTGTCTGTTGCCTGTTGTCTGTTTTTCATTGCCTGCTGCCTGTTGCCCGTTGACTGTTGTCCATTGCCTGTTGCCTGGTGCTTGTTGCTTGTTGCCTGTTGCCTGGTGCCTGTTGTATCTTGTCTGTTGCCTGGTGTCTTTTGCATGTTACCTGTTGTCTGTTGTCTGTTATCTATTTGCTGTTGCAGGTTTTCTGTTGTCTGTTGCCTGGTGTCTGTTGCATGTTGCCTGTTGTCTTTTGCCTGTTGCCTGTTGCCAGTTGCCTATTGCCTGTTGCATGTTGCCTATTGTCTGCTGTCTGTTGCCTGTTGCCTGTTGTCTGTTGTCCATTTCCTGCTGTCTGTTGATTGTTGTCTGTTGTGTGTTCTCTGCTGCCCATTGCCTGGTGTCTGTTGTCTGGTGCCTGGCGCCTGTTGTCTGTTGTCTGTTGCCCATTGCCTGCTGTCTGTTGCCTATTATCTGTTGTCCATTGCCTGTGATCTGGTGCCTGTTGTCTGTTGCCTGTTGTCCATTGTCTGTTGTCCATTGCATATTGTCTCTTGCCTGTTGTCTGTTGTATGTTATCCATTGCCTGTTGTCTGCTGCCTGTTGCTTGTTGTCTGTTGCCTGTTGCATGTTGTCCGTTGTCTGGTGGCTGTTGTATGTTGCCTGTTGTCTGTTGTCTGTTGCCTATTGACTATTGTCCATTGTTCATTGCATGTTGTATGTTGCCTATTGCCAGTTGCATATTGTCTGTTGCCTGTTGTCTGTTGTCCATTGTCTGCTCTCTGTTATTTTTTGTCTGCTGCCAGTTGCCCATTGACTTTTGTCCATTGCCTCTTGTCTATTGCCTGTTGCCTGTTGTCTGGAGCTTATTGCTTGTTGTCTGTTCTCTGAAGCATGTTGCCTTTTGCCTGTTGCATTCTGCCTGTTGTCTGTTGCCTGATGTCTGCTGCCTCTTGTCTGTTGACTATTGTCTGTTGCATGTCGTGTGTAGCATGTTGTCCATTGTCTGTTGACTGTTGACTATTATCTGATGCACATTGTCTGTTTCCTGTTGCCTGTTGTCCATTGTCCATTGCCTGTTGTCTGGTGCTTGTTGACTGTTGCCTGTTGCCTATTGCCTGTTGCATTTTGCATGTTGTCTGTTGTCTGATTCCTGTTGCCCATTGTCTGTTGTCCATTGCCTGCTGTCTGTTGCCTTTTGTCCTTTACCTGTTGTCTGTTGCCTGTTGCCTATTGTCTATTGTCTCTTGCTTGTTGCCTGTTGTCTATTGTCTGTTGCCTGTTGTCTGTTTATCATTGTCTGCTGCATGTTGCCCGTTGACTGTTGTCCATTGCCTTTTGTCTGTTGCCTGTTGCCTGTTACCTGTTGCCTGGTGCTTGTTGCTTGTTGTCTGTTGCCTAGTGCCTGTTGTATCTTGTCTGTTGTCTGTTGCCTGGTGTCTGTTGCATGTTGCCTGTTGTCTGTTGTCTATTGCCTATTGCCTGTTGCATGTTGTCTGTTGCCTGGTGTCTGTTGCCTGTTGTCTGTTGTCTGTGATCTGTTGCCTGTTGCCTGTTGCCTGTTGTCTGTTGCCTATTGCCTATTGCATATTGTATTTTGACTATTGCCTGCTATCAGTTATACATTGTCTGTTACCCGTTGTCTGTTGCCTGTTGCCAGTTGACCATTGCCTGTTGCCAGTTGCCTATTGTCTGTTGTCCATTGCCTGCTGTGTGTTGATTGTTGTCTGTTGTATGTTCTCTGCTGCCCATTGCCTTTTGACTGTTGTCTGTTCTCTGTTGTCCATTGCCTTGTGTCTGTTGTCCATTGCCTGCTGCCTATGGTCTGTTGACTGTTGTCTGTTGCCCATTATCTGTTGTCCATTGCATGTTGTCTATTGTCTGTTGCCTGTTGCCTGTTGTCTGTTGTCCATTTCCTACTGCCTGTTGCCTGTTGCCTGTTGTCCATTGTCTGTTGTTCATTTCGAATTGTCTGTTGCCTGTTGTATGTTATCCATTGCCTGTTGCCTGCTGCCTGTTGCTTGTTGTCTGTTGCCTGTTGCCTGTTGTCCATTGTCTGGTGGCTGTTGCATGTTGCCGTTATCTGTTGTCTGTTGCCTGTTGCCTATTGACTGTTGTCCATTGTTCATTGCATGTTGTCTGTTGCCTATTGCCTGTTGCATTTTGCCTGTTGTCTGTTGCCTGTTGCCTGTTGTCCATTGTCTGTTCTCTGTTATTTGTTGTCTGCTACCAGTTGCCCATGGACTGTTGTCCATTGCCTGTTGTCTGTTGCCTATTGCCTCTTGTCTGGAGCGTGTTGCTTGTTGTCTGTTCTCTGAAGTATGTTGCCTGTTGCCTGTTGTCCATTGCCTATTGCCTATTGTCTGTTGTCCTATGCCTGTTGTCTGTTGCCTATTGACCGCTGTCCATTGTTCATTGCATGTTGTCTGTTGCCTATTGCCTGTTGCAATCTGCCGTTGTCTGTTGCCTGTTGCCTGTTGTCTGTTTTCTGTTCTCTGATGTCTGCTGCCTGTTTCCCATTGACTGTTGCCCATTGCCTGTTGTCATTGCCTGTTGCCTGTTGCCTGTTGTCTGTTGTCTGTTCTCTGTTGTCCTATGCCTCTTGTCTGTTGCCTTTTGTCTATTGTCTGTTGCCTGGTGCCTGTTGTCTGTCATCCATTGCCTGCTGTCTGTTGCCTGTTGGCTGTTGTCCATTGCCTCTGATCTGTTGACTGTTGTCCATTGCCTGTTGTTTGTTGTATGTTGTCTGTTGCCTGTTGTGCATTGTCTGTTGTCAGCTGTCTATTTCCTATTGTCTTTTTCCTGTTGTCCATTGTCTGTTATCTGTTGTCCATTGCCTGTTGTCCATTGTCTGTTGCTTGTGGTCTGTTGGCTGTTGTCCATTGTCTTGTGTCCATTGTATGTACTCTGTTGCCTGTTGCTTGTTGTCTGGTTCCTGTTGCCCGTTGTCTGTTGTCTGGTGTCTGTTGCCTGTTGCCTGTTGTATGTTGGCCATTGCATGTTGACTGTTGCCTGTTATCGGTAGTACATTGTCTGTTGCCTGTTGCCTGTTGTCCATTGCCTGGTGCCTGTTGTCCATTGCCAGTTGTCTGCTGCCTGTTGACTGTTGCCCGGTACCTGTTGCTTATTTCCTGTTGCCTGTTGTCTCTTGCCTGTTGTCTGTTGTCTGTTTTCTGATGCCTGTTGTCTATTGTCTCTTGCCTGTTGCCTGTTGTCTGCTGTCCATTGTATTTTGTCTGTTGCCTGTTGTCTGTTGTCCATTGCCTGTTGTCTGTTGCCTTTTGTCTGTTATCTGTTGCCTGCTGTCTGTTGTATTTTTGTTGTCCATTGCCTGTTGTCTGGTGCCTGTTTCTGTTGCCTCTTTCCTGTTGTCTGTTGTCAGTTGTCTGTTTTCTTTCTTTTTGTTCTCCATTGCCTGTTGCCTGTTGGCAGTTGTCTGTTGTCTGTTGCCTGTTGCCTGTTTTCTGTCATCTGTTGTCTTTTGTTTGCTGTCCATTGCCTGTTGTCTGTTGCCTGTTGTCTGTTGTCTGTTGCCTGTTGTTTTTTGTTTGTTCTCCATTGCCAGTTGCCTGTTCTCTGTTGCCTATTGGCTGTTGTCTTTTGTTTGCTGTCCATTACCTGTTGTCTGTTGCCTGTTGTGTGATGCTTGTTGTCTGTTGTATTTTGTTTGTTATCCATTGCCTGTTGTCTGGTACCTGTTGCCTGTTGTCCATTGTCCATTGTCCATTGGCTGTTGTTGGTTGTCTGTTGCCTGTTGCCTGTTGACTGGTGCCTGTTGCCTGTTGTCTGTAGACTGTTGTTTGTTGTCCATTGCCCATTGCCTGTTGTCTGCTGTCTTTTGTCTGATGTCCATTGTCCATTGCATTTAGTCTGTTGCCTGTTGATTGTTGCCTGTTGTCTGTTGCCTGGTGGCTGCTGTCTGTTGTCTGTTGCCTGTTGTCCGTTGCCTGTTGCCTATTGCCAGTCATCTGTTGTCTTTTGTCCATTTCCTGTTGTCTGTTGCCTACTGACTGTTGCCTGTTGTCTGTTGCCTTTTGTCTGTTGTCTGTCTTCTGATGCCTGTTGCCTGTTGTCTGTTGCCTGTTGTCTATTGTCCATTGCCTGTTGTCTGTTGTCTACTTTATGTTCCCTATTTTCTGTTGTCTGTTGTCTTTTTCCATTTCCTGTTGTCTGTTGCCTTTGTCTGCTACCTGTTGCCTGTTGTCTGTTGCCTGTTGTCTGTTGTTTGTTTTCTGATGCCTGTTGTATGTTGTCTATTGCCTGTTGTCTGTTGTGTGTTGTCTGTTGTCTGCTGTCCATTGTATATTGCTTGTTGTCTGTTGTCCATTGCCTGTTGTATGTTTTCTGCTGTCTGTTGCCTGTTGTCTCTTGTCTTTTGTCTTTTGTCCATTGCCTGTTGTCTGGTGCCTGTTGCCTGTTGTCTGTTTTCCATTGTCCATTGCCATTGCCTGTTGTCTGTTTGCTGTTGCCTGTTTTCTGGTGCCAGTTGTCTGTTGCTGTTGTCTGTTCTCAATTGTCCGTTGTCCATTGCCTGTTGTCTGCTGCCTGTTGTCTGGTGTCCATTGTCCATTGCTTTTAGTCTGTTGCCTGTTGCCTGTTGTCTGTTGCCTGTTATCTGTTGTCCATTGCTTGTTGTCAGCTTTCAGATGTCTGTTGTCCATGGCCTGTTGTCAGTTGTCAGTTGTCTGTTGCCTGCTGTCTGTTGCCTGTTGCCTGTTGTCTGTTGCTTGTTGACTGTTATCCGTTGCCTGTTCTCTGTTGTCTGTCAGCTGTTGCCTGTTTTCTGTTGTCCTTTGTCAGTTGTGTGTTGTCTGTTGTCTGTTGTCCATTGCCTGTTGTCTGTTAATCATTATGTGTTGTCTGTTGCCTGTTGTCTTCTGTCTGTTGCCTGTGGTGTGTTGCCTGTTGTCTGTTGACCTATGTCCAATGTCTGTTGTGCATTGCATGTTGTCTGTTGCCTGTTGTCTGTTGCCTGTTGTCCATTGTCTGTTGTCCATTGCTTGTTGTCTGTTGCCTGTGTCTGTTGTCCATTGCCAATTGCCCATTGTCCATTGCCTATTGTCTGCTGCCTGTTGCCTGTTGCCTGTTGTCTGTCGTCTGTTGCCTGTTGTCTGTTGTCCATTGTCTGCTGCCTGTTGTCTGTTGCCTGATGTCTTTTGTCCATTTTGTCATGTCTGTTGCCTACTGTCTGATGCCTGTTGCCTTATGTCAGTTGTCTGTTGTCTGCTGTCCATTGTCTGTTGCATGTTGTCTGTTGCGTGTTGCCCATTGTCTGTTGCTGTTGTCTGTTGTCTGTTGCACATTGCCTGTTGTCTTTTGTCTGTGGACCATTGCCTGTTGTCTGTTCTCCATTGCCTGTTGCCTGTTGTCCGTTGCCTGTTGACTATTGTCTTTTGTCTGTTGCCTGTTATATGTTGCCCATTGTCTATTGTCTGTTGCCTTTTGTCTGTTGACCATTGCCTACTGTCTGTTGTCTGCTCTCCATTGCCAGTTGTCCATTGACTGTTGCCTGTTGTCTGTTGTCTGTTGCCTGTTCTCTGTTCTCAGTTGTATGTTGTCCATTGACTTTGCCTGTTGTCTGTTGCATGCTGTCCGTTGCCTGTTGTCTGTTGCCTGTTGTCTGTTGCTCGTTTCCTGTTGTCTGTTGCCTGTTGTCTGTTGCTTGTTTCTTGTTGCCTGTTGTCCGTTGTCCGTTGTCTGTTGCCTGTTGTTTGTTGTCTTTTGCTGTTGCCTGTTGTCTGTTGTCCATTGTCTGTTGTCTACTGTCTGTTGTCTGTTGCATGTTGTCTGCTGTCCATTGTCTGTTGTCTGTTGTCTGTTGCCCATTGTCTGTTGTCTTTTGTCTGTGGACCATTGCCTGTTGCCTGTTGTCCATTGCCTGTTGACTGTTGTCTGTTGTCTGTTGCCTGTTATATGTTGCCCATTGTCTGTTGTCTGTTGTCTGTTGCCTTTTGTCTGTTGACCATTGCCTACTGTCTGTTGCCTGCTCTCCATTGCCAGTTGTCCATTGACTGTTGCCTGTTGCCCATTGACTGTTGCCTGTTGTCTGTTGCCTGTTCTCTGTTCTCAGTTGCCTGTTGTACAGTGACTTTGCCTGTTGCCTGTTGCATGCTGTCCGTTATCTGTTGTCTGTTGCCTGTTGCCTGCTGCTTGTTTCCTGTTGCCTGTTTCATGTTGTCTGTTGCTTGTTTCTTGTTGCCTGTTGTCCTTTGTCTGTTGTCTATTGTCTGTTGCCTACTGTCTGTTGTCCATTGTGTGTTTTCTGTTGTCTTTTGACTATTGGCCATTACCTGTTGTCTGTAGTGTGTCGCCTGTTGTCTGTTGTACATTGCCCATTGTCTGTTGTCTTTTGTCTGTTGACCATTGCCTACTGTCTGTTGTCTGCTCTCCATTGCCAGTTGTCCATTGACTTTTGCCTGTTGCCCATTGACTGTTACCTGTTGTTTGTTGTCTGCTGCCTGTTCTCTGTTCTCAGTTGCCTGTTGTCCATTGACTTTGCCTGTTGTCTGTTGCATGCTGTCCGTTATCTGTTGTCTGTTGTCTGTTACCTGTTGTATGTTGCTTGTTTCCTGTTGCCTGTTGTCTGTTGCCTGTTGTCTGTTGTCTGTTTCTTGTCTCTTGTTGTCCGTTGTCTGTTGCCTGCTGTTTGTTGTCATTTGCTATTGCCTGTTGCCTGTTGTCTGTTGTCCATTGTCTGTTGCCTACTGTCTGTTGTCTGTTGCATGTTGTCTGTTGTCCATTGTCTGCTGTCTGTTGTCTGTTGCCTGTCGCCTGTTGTCTGTTGCCTGTTGCCTGTTTTCTGTTGCCTGTTGTCTGTTGCCCATTGTGTGTTGTCTGTTGTCCATTGTGTGTTATCTGTTGCCCGTTGTCTGTTGTCTTTTGACTGTTGGCCATTACCTTTTGTCTGTAGTGTGTCGCATGTTGTCTGTTGTCCATTACCCATTGTCTGTTGTCTGTTGTCTGTTGTTGTCTGTTGTCCATTGCCTGTAATCTGTTGTCCATTGCTGTTGTCTTTTGTCTGCTGTCCATTGCCTGTTCTCTGTTGTCTATTGCCTGTTTTATGTTGCCCATCACCCATTGTCTGTTGCCGTTGTCTGTCGCCTGTTGCCTGTTTTCTGGTGTCTGTTGCCAGTTGCCTATTGCCTGTTGTCTGCTGCCTGTTGTCTGTTACCTGTTGTCTGTTGCCTGTTGCATATTGCCTGTTGTCTGTTGTCTGTTGTCTGTTGTCTGTTGCCCATTGTCTGTTGTCTTTTATCTGTGGACCATTTCCTGTTGCCTGTTGTTTGTTGTCTGTTGCCTGTTGCTTGTTGTCCATTCTATGTTGCCTACTGTTTGTTGCCTGTTGCTTGTTGTTTGTTGTCTGTTGTCTGTTGTCCATTGTCTGTTGCCTGTTGTCTGTTGTCTGTTGTCTGTTGCCTGTTGCCCGTTGTTTGTTGTCTGTTGCCTGTTGCCTGTTCTCTGTTCTCATTTGCCTGTTGTCCATTGACTTTGCCTGTTGTCTGTTGCATGCTGTCCGTTATCTGTTGTCTGTTGCCTGTTGTCTGTTGCTTGTTTCCTGTTGCCTGTTGCCTGTTGCCTGTTGCCTGTTGTCTGTTTCTTGTCTCTTGTTGTCCGTTGTCCATTGTCTGTTGCCTACTGTCTGTTGTCTGTTGCCTGTTGTCTGTTGTCCATTGTCTGTTGTCTGTTGTCTGTTGCCTGTCACCTGTTGTCTGTTGCCTGTTTTCTGTTGCCAGTTGTCTGTTGTCTGTTGTCCATTGTGTGTTGTCTGTTTCCTGTTGTCTGTTGTCTTTTGACTGTTAGCCATTACCTGTTGTCTGTAGTGTGTCGCCTGTTGTCTGTTGTACATTGCCCATTGTCTGTTGTCTGTTGTCTGTTGTCGCCTGTTGTCCATTGCCTGTAATCTGTTGTCCATTGCTGTTGTCTTTTGTCTGCTGTCCATTGTCTGTTCTCTGTTGTCTATTGCCTGTTTTATGTTGCCCATCACCCATTGTCTGTTGCCTGTTGTCTGTTGTCTGTCACCTGTTGCCTGTTTTCTGGTGTCTGTTGCCAGTTGCCTATTGTCTTTTGTCTGCTGCCTGTTGTCTGTTACCTGTTGTCTGTTGCCTGTTGTCTGTTACCTTTTGCATATTGCCTGTTGTCTGTTGCCCATTGTCTGTTGTCTTTTATCTGTGGACCATTGCCTGTTGTCTGTGTCTGTTTTCTGTTCTCTATTGCCTGTTGTCCATTGACTGTTGACTGTTGTCCGTTGCCTGTTGACTATTGTCTGGACGATTGACCATTGTCCATTATCTGTTGTACATTGCCTGTTGCCTGTTGTCCCTTGCCTGTTGTCTGTTGCCTCATATCCATTGCCTGTTGTCTGTTCCCTGTTGCATGTTGTCTGTTGTCCATTGTCCATTGCATTTTGTCTGTTGCCTGTTGCCTGTTGTCTGTTGTCTGTTGCCTGTTGCCCGTTGCTTGTTGTCCATTCTATGTTGCCTACTGTTTGTTGCCTGTTGCTTGTTGTTTGTTGTCTGTTGTCCATTGTCTGTTGCCTGTTGTCTGTTGTCTGTTGTCTGTTGCCTGTTGCCCGTTGTTTGTTGTCTGTTGCCTGTTGCCTGTTGTCTGTTGTCTGTTGCCTGTTGCCTGTTTTCTGTTGTCTATTTTCTGTTGTCTGAAACCTACTATCTGTTGCCTGTTGACTGTTTTCTGTTGTCGATTATCTGTTGTCTGCTCTCCATTGTCTGTTGTCTGTTCTCTATTGCCTGTTGTCCATTGACTTTTGCCTGTTGTCCGTTGCTGGTTGACTGTTTGCTCATATCCATTGCCTGTTGTCTGTTCCTTGTTGCATGTTTCTGCTGTCCTATGTCCATTGCCTTTTGTCTATTGCCTGTTGTCTGTTGCCTGTTGCCTATTGCCTGTTGCCTGTTGTCTGTAGTTTGTTGTATGTTGCCTGTTGCCTGTTGCCTGTTGTCCATTCTATGTTGCCTACTGTTTGTTTCCTGTTGCTTATTGTCTGTTGTTCATTGTCTGTTGTCTGTTGCCTGTTGTCTGTTGTCTGTTGCCTGTTGTCTGTTTTCTGTTGTCTATTTTCTGTTGTCTGAAACCTACTGTCTGTTGCCTGTTGCTTGCTTTCTCTTGTCGATTGTCTGTTGTCTGCTCTCCATTGTCTGTTGTCTGTTGCCCATGGTCTGTTGTCCTTTGTCTGTTGACCATTGCCTTTTGTTTGTAGTCTGTTGCCTGTTGTGTGTTGCCTGTTGTCTGTTGTCCATTGCCTGTAGTCTGTTGTCCAAAGTCAGAGGAGGAGTGGCAGTTCGAGCAGCGGGGAGTCTGGGCGAGGCCTATAAAGGCCCAGGTGGTGCATCTGCAGCAGGGAGGCAAAAAAGAATTAGAAAGAAATCGAAAGGTGACATCACAGTCAAGGGGGTAAGTGGCTGGTGATTGGTAAGTAGCTTTTTCTTTTCCTTTTTTTTATCAGTAAGTAACATTTAGCATTGTTGTTGCCAAATTAAGTTGATCTAAGGGTTAAGTCATGACAGGAGAGCTCGGGCACATGTTATGCTCCTCTTATACTATGTGGGAAGTCAGAGACGCTTCCGGTGTCCCTGACGACTACATGTGCTGGAAGTGTATCTGCCTGCAGATCCTAACAGACCGCATTGCGGCACTGGAGCTGCAGGTGGTTTCACTCTGGAGCATCCACGATGCTGAGAATGACATGAATAGCACATTTAGCGAGTTGGTCTTACCGCAGGAAAAGGGCACACAGACAGATAGGGAATGGAAGACCAACAGGAAGAGCAGTGCAAGGAAGGTAGTGCAGGGGTCCTCTGCGGTCATCCCCCTGCAAAGCAGATACACCGCTTTGGGTACTGTTGGGGGGGATGACTCATCAGGGGAGAGCAGCAGCAGCCAAGTCCATGGCACCGTGGCAGGAAAAAGAGTGGGAGAGCTATAGTGACAGGGGATTCAATTGTAAGGGGAATAGATAGACGTTTCTGCGGCCACAACCGAGACTTCAGGATGGTATGTTGCCTCCCTGGTGCAAGGGTCAAGGATGTCTCGGAGCAGGTGCAGGACATTTTAAAAAGGGAGGGTGAAGAGCCAGTTGTTGTGGTACATATAGGTACCAACGATATAGGTAAAAAAAAATCAGATGAATTTAGGGAGCTAGGAGTTAAATTAAAAAGTAGGACCTCAAAAGTAGTAATCTCAAGATTGCCACCAGTGCCACGTGCTAGTCAGAGTAGGAATCGCAGGATAGCTCAGATGAATACGTGGCTTGAGCAGTGGTGCAGCAGGGAGGGATTCAAATTTCTGGGGCATTGGAACCGGTCTGGGGGAGGTGGGACAAGTACAAACCGGACGGTCTGCACCTGGGAAGGACCGGAACCAATGTCTTACGGGGAATGTTTGCTAGTGCTGTTTGGGATGAATTAAACTAATATGGCAGGGGGATGGGAACCTATGCAGAGAGACAGAGGGAAACAAAATGGAGACAGAAGCAAAAGATAGAAAGGAGAAAAGTAAAAGTGGAGGGCAGAGAAACCCAAGGCAAAAAACAAAAAGGGTTACATTACAGCAAAATTCTAAAGGGTCAAAGTTTGTTAAAAAGACAAGCCTGAAGGCTCTGTGCCTCAATGCGAGGAGTATTCGGAATAAGGTGGACGAATTAACTGCGCAGATAGCAGTCAACGGATACGGTGTGATTGGCATCACGGAGACATGGCTCCAGGGTGACCAAGACTGGGAACTCAACATCCAAGGGTATTCAGCATTTAGGAAGGATAGACAGAAAGGAAAAGGAGGCGGGGTGGCGTTGCTGGTTAAAGAGGAAATTAATGCAATTGTAAGGAAGGACATTAGCTTGGATGATGTGGAATCAGTATGGGTGGAGCTACGGAATACCAAAGGGAAGAAAACGCTAGTGGGAGTTGTGTACAGGTCACCAAATAGTAGTAGTGAGGTTGGGGACAGCATCAAACAAGAATTAAGGGATGTGTACAGCAGTAATCATGGGCGAATTTAATCTACATATTGATTGGGCTAACCTAACTGATGGCAATGTGGTGGAGGAGGATTTCCTGGAGTGTATTAGGGATTGTTTTCTAGACCAATATGTTGAGGAACCAACCAGAGAGCTGGCCATCCTAGACTGGGTGATGTGTAATGAGAAGGGACTAATTAGCAATCTTGTTGTGCGAGGCCCCTTGGGGAAAAGTGACCATAATGTGGTAGAATTCTTTTTTAAGATGGAGAGTAACAAAGTTAATTCAGAGACTAGGGTCCTGAACTTAAGGAAAGGTAACTTTGATGGTATGAGGCATGAATTGGCGAAATTAGACTGGCAAATGATACTTAAAGGGTGGACGGTGGATAGGCAATGGCAAACCTTTAAAGATCATATGGACGAACTTCAACAAGTGTACATCCCTGTCTGGAGTAAAAATAAAATGGGTAAGGTGGCTCAACCGTGGCTAACAAGGAAAATTAAGGATAGTGTTAAATCCAAGGAAGAGGCATACAAATTAGCCAGAAAAAGCAGCAAACCGGAGGACTGGGAGAAATTTAGGATTCAGCAGAGGAGGACAAAGGGTTTAATTAAGAGGGGGAAAATAGAGTACGAGAGGAAGCTTACCGGACAACATAAAAAATGACTGCAAAAGCTTCGATAGATATGTGAAGAGAAAAAGATTAGTGAAGACAAACGTAGGTCCCTTGCAGTCAGATTCGGGTGAATTTATAATGGGGAACAAAGAAATGGCAGACCGATTGAACAATTACTTTGGTTCTGTCTTCAAAAAAGGAAGACACAAATAACCTTCCGGATGTACTAGGGCACCGAGGGTCTAGTGAGCAGGAGGAACTGAAGGATATCCTTATTAGGCGGGAAATTGTGTTCGGGAAATTGACGGGATTGAAGGCCGATAAATCCCCAGGGCCTGATAGTCTACATCCCAGAGTACTTAAGGAAGTGGCCCTAGAAATAGTGCATGCATTGGTGATAATTTTCCAGCAGTCTATCGACTCTGGATCAGTTCATATGGACTGGAGGGTTGCTAATATAACACCACTTTTTAAAAAAGGAGGGAGAGAGAAAACGGGTAATTATAGACCGGTTAGCCTGACATCAGTAGTGGGGAAAATGTTGAAATCAATTAGTAAGGATGAAATAGCAGCGCATTTGGAAAGCAGTGATAGGATTGATCCAAGTCAGCATGGATTTATGAAAGGGAAATCATGCTTGACAAATCTTCTGGAATTTTTTAGGATGTAACTAGTAAAGTGGACAAGGGAGAACCAGTGGATGTGGTGTATTTGGACTTTCAAAAGGCTTTTGACAAGGTCCCACACAAGAGATTGGTGTGCAAAATCAAAGCACATGGTATTGGGGGTAATGTACTGACGTGGATAGAGAACTGGCTGGCAGACAGGAAGCAGAGAGTCGGGATAACGGGTCCTTCTCAGAATGGCAGGCAGTGACTAGTGGAGTGGCACAGGGCTCGGTGCTGGGACCCCAGCTCTTTACAATATATATTAATGATTTAGATGATGGAATTGAGTGCAATATCTCTAAGTTTGCAGATGACACAAAACTGGGTGGCAGTGTGAGCTGTTGTCCACCGCATGCTGTCCGTTGTCTGTTGTCGATTGCTTGTTGCCTGTTGCCTGTTGTCTGTTATCTGTTGACTGGTGCCTGTTGCCTGTTGTCTGTTGTCTGTTGCTTCTTGTCTGTTGTCTGTTGCTAGTTGTCTGTTGCATGTTGTCTGTTGTCTGTTGTCCATTGCCTGTTGTCCGTTGCCTGTTGACTGTTGGCCATGGCCAGTATGGCTGTTGCCTGGTGTCCTTTGCCTGTTGTCCGTTGCCTGTTTCCTGTTGTCTGTTGCCTATTGTCTGTTTTACATTGCCTGTTGTTTGTTGCCTGTTGCCCATTGCCTGTTGCCTGTTGTCCATTGTCTGTTGTCTGTTGCCTGCTGTCTGTTGCCTGTTGTCTGTTGTTCTTGCCTGTTTCCTGTTGTCTGCTGCCTGTTGTCTGTTGCCTGTTTTCTGTTATCCGTTGCCTGTTGTCTGTTGTGCATTGCCTGTTGTCTGTTGCCTGTTGTCCAGCTGCAATTCTTTCCACAAAAGGCAGTTGCTGCTGTGGATGGCAATTATCTTCCTCATGCAAGGTCCAATAATAGGGTTCTTTAACAAAAATATATATTTATTGAACAATAAAAACATATACAACATTATGATCATTCCATTGTATCATACAAATCCATTCCGCCACTCTGTGCGACCATTCCTCCAACACATGTTAACTTCAAAACCTGAAGTTTAATTTGTGTCCTGTAACATATATTAATCTATTGTACTTTAAAAATTGATCATAAAATGCTATCTTTATATTCTTTTCTGAATAAAACACCGACAGAGCCACATAATGGTCTTTAAGATTATATTTAAAACATTCTTTTAGGTTTATGTTCATCCCCTTAAAAATCAGAGCATTCTATCTTTGCACAATCACAAATTTAGCCAAACTAAACAGTAAATTAGTTGCCGCTCCGCTGGGCTCGGGCAGACTCTGCTGCAATCCTGTCTCAAAATTGTATCCCACGGAATTCCTATTCTTGCTCTTTGGTCCCCACCCAGCAAGAAAACCTCACACAACTGTCGAACATAGTACATAAAATCCTTTAACTGTGGACATAACACCAGCAAATGGGACAGAGTCTCATCCTGCGTCCCACACACTGGGCAAGTTGCCACCTCATCTCGTCGAATCTTAAATAAGACCATCATAGTAAAAATCCGGTTATGAGCCAATTTGAAATCCAGTTTAATCCACTCTGGACATTTAAAATTCGCCCACACTTCCTTCCAAATCCTGTTGAAGTCCAGCTGTGGGTATATACTCTGCCAAAACTCCTGACCAGCAGGTGTCTTGAATCTTCATTCGCTAAACACCCCATAAAACTCTCGAGCAGTACAGTTGTCAAATTGGACCAGCTCCTCCCCTTTCTTCAGCAGAAAGCTTGGAAAAGCGGGACGCATTATACCTCGTTTGGAGATTTGGGTATTTATTTCTTCCATCCAATCCTGTGGCATTGCCTTCACAATCTTCTCATATATGACCTTAAATGCTTTTTCCTCTACCTCCTGATCCTCTTCCCAAACCATGTCCCTCACTACCGCTTCCGGTAACCAACCTGGAATCACTTCATGCAATATATCTTTCATATATATAATACCAGCTTTTATAAAAGCTTGATTAAATAATATATCTCCTTCAATGTTGACCCACCTATTCAAAAATAAGGGCTGTTCTAAAACTGCCTCAGCACCTTTGGGCATAAACTGCACACTTTTAAAAAATTGGACCCAAAACGTTACAACCCCCTTATAAAACCGAGGGAGAAGTTTAATCGATTTCAAAAGCCTATTGTTGTATTCCATATAAAATATCGCCTGTCCTCCCATTCCACTTAGTTTAAAAAATGCTGTAAACATCTCTTCCAAAAACTTGTATTTAACTTCTAAAGAAATCTCTTCACCCATTTGATGCTAAAGGATTTTTTCTTCAAATAAGTATCTGGGAAATTGAGTCCTCCCTGAATTCTCTGTCCAATAATGATATTGTAAACATCTAAGGCTGATTTTCCTTCCCATAAAAACCTCAAACAAGCCTCTTGGATGGACTTTTCCATTCCCTCAGCAATATCCTCCACCGTCAATAAGTACCATCGTTTAGATAGCAGAAGAGCTGGCACCACAGTCGCTCTTCCTTGCACTTTCAACCGCCTTCTTTCCCATCTTACCAAAATCTTTTACATTTTCATAACCTTCAGTTCCCAATTTAATCGATCCATTTCATCCCTATCCTTCTTACCCCCAGAATTTCGAAAACCTCTACCACCTTAAAAAGGCTTTCCTCCAACCACTCCTTCCCACTCCTTCCCACTCCTTCCCACTCCTTCGCACTCCTTCCCACAACCAGGCACTGGGACTTACTATAATTCACTCTGGCTCCTGAAGCTCCATAATACTCCTGCACTACTCCTATAGATTTCCTCACTGACTCCCCATCTCTCAACGTTAAGGTTGTGTCATCTGCATTTTGGTGTATCACCGATATCCGCCCGGAACTGGGAATCACAATCCCGACTACGCCTTGTTCCTTTTGCATCATGTAACCTAATGGTTCTGCAACCAATGTATACAACAAACGGGACAAGGGACAACACTGTCTCACTGACCTCTGTATCGGAAAATACTTGAATAAAAAAACATTACATTCAACACAGCTAAATAAGTTTGAATTAAAAATCCTTATGCACTCAATGACATTTTTTCCCAACAAACAAATTGTAATCTGCATAGAGAGGTTTTAAACGGAGTGGAGTTAAACAGAGTGGTTTAGTCAGGAATTTGGAAAGGGTGGGAATTTGGAGAAGAGGGGAAGATTCATTTAAAAATTAAAAATAGGTAAGTGATATATCACAGAGGCAGCGGACCTGCGTGGGAGCAGCAGCGGGAGCTGAGGTGGAGGCAGAGGCTTACAAGGCAAGGCTCAACAGGCAACATTCAAAAGGGACGTCAAAGTTTAAAAGTGGCGTTGGCCCAAGGGAAGTAGCTGATTGGTGAGTGTTTTTTTTTCTCTGTTAAGTTAGTACTTAGTCTTTAAATAAAGGTTAGTTCAATCAGCTGATTGCTGAATGTGTTTTGCTAAGGTTTAGAGTTTATTTTTGCTCGATAGTTCCAAGTCTAACTAGAGACATGGCAGGGCAGATCAGTCCCCTGGATTGCACATCCTGTGGCATGTGGGAAATCCTGGATGCTTTGCGCAGCCTGTACGACCATGTGCAGGAGGAGTCTCCAGCTGCACCAATTCGAGCTCCGCGTTTTGGAGCTTGAGCGGCGGCTAGGGTCACTGCGGTGCATTGCGGTCGTCAGTCAACCGGGGTAAATCACCTGCAGGTGCAAAGTAAAAGACGGTGGGGGCCCAAAGTCTCAGAAACTGGAAATTCTAACAGAGCGTCGAAGTCGTGCTATAAGTGCCTGGGAAACACATTGCTCAAAGTTGTCCATACGTGAAGGCAGAGTATTTCTTCTGCAGGAAGACTGGGCATCTTACGAAGGCATGCCAACTGAAGGGTAAACCAGCTTTTAAAACTATGAGTCCAGCGTTCAAAGCTATGGTTAGAAATCCCAAGAGACTACATAGCATGGAAGAACAACAACAGGACGAGGAGATGTTAGAGTTACACGTCATCAGGAGAACGAGGTTAACGGACAGCGATTCGGAAAGCATCAAAATCCACATAGATGTTGCGGGTTTCAAGATACCAATGGAAATTGACACGGGTGAATCTGTGAGTGCAGTACCAGAGTCATTGTACCTCGACAAACTGCGTGATTTCCAACTGGAGAAATCCAAGATAGAGCTGCGAGGCTACTCGGGAGAGAAAATTCCTGTGGTAGGTCGTATCACCGTACCGGTGAAATATAAAGATCAATTTCAGAACTTGCCTCTAATAGTAGTGAAAGGAGACAAGCCTGCCTTACTAGGAAGAAATTGGTTGAGCTCACTGAAACTGGATTGGAGTAAGATTTTCTGTGTGGAAGCGAGATTTTCATCAACGGATGAGGTTATCAAGAAGTATCCGAAGATGTTCTGCGAAACGGGCAGTCCGATCCAAGGCTTCAAGGCGAGTGTCAGGGTACAGAAGGATGCTAGATCGGTTTACTACAAGCCACGTCCCATACCATATGCACTCAAGGAGAAAGTTGAGCAAGAACTCAAAAGACTAGAGACTGAGAACATTATTTGTAAGATAGATCAATGTAATTGGGCTACACCCATTGTTGTTGTACCTAAGTCCGATAGTAAGGTAAGATTGTGTGGTGATTATAAAGTAACCATAAACCAGGTTCTAGAGGGTAATGTCCCCAATACATTGCCGAATATAGAAGATTTGTTCACAACACTGACAGGTGGTCAGATCTTCTCAAAACTGGATCTTACGAATGCCTACTTACAGCTTGAACTAGATGAGGAGTCCAAGTCATGTTTGACTATAAATACTCATCTAGGCCTATATCAATTTAATAGACTACCGTTTGGAGTGTCTTCTACCCCTGCCATATTCCAAGGGGTGATGAACCAGATTTTGCAAGGTATTGAAGGGGTAGTATGTTATTTGGATGACATACTAATTTCAGCATCAAATAGGCAAATTCATAATAACATTTTGAATGAAGTCCTCAAATGGCTAGAGAAACACAGAGTACGAGTGTCTGCTCGTAAGTGTGAGTTATTTAAAAACTCAGTGGAGTACTTAGGGTACAGAGTAGACAAAGATGGTTTACATCCAACCATGGAAAAATTGGATGCAATTAGAAATGCACCCACTCCCAGGAATGTCACTGAACTTGGTTCATTCTTGGGTCTTTTGAACTATTATGGGAGTTCCTACCAAATTTGGCTGCAGTATTACATCCACTGAATGAACTTTTGAAAAAAACAGGTCCATTGGAAGTGGTCAAAAGAATGCGATACAGCATTCAAGGAGCGTAAAAGCAAATTGGTAGAGAGCACCATGTTAGTTCACTATGACATATCTAAGGAGATTAAGATAGCATGTGATGCCTCTCCATATGGAGTTGGGGCAGTGATCTCTCATGTATCATGTAGTGAGGAGAACATAAGAACATAAGAATTAGGAACAAGAGTAGGCCATCTAGCCCCTCGAGCCTGCTCTGCCATTCAACAAGATCATGGCTGATCTGGCAGTAGACTCAGTTCCACTTACCCGCCCGTTCCCCGTAACCCTTAATTCCCTTATTGGTTAAAAATCTATCTATCTGTGATTTGAATACATTCAATGAGCTAGCCTCAACTGCTTCCTTGGGCAGAGAATTCCACAGATTCACAAACCTCTGGGAGAAGAAATTCCTTCTCAACTCGGTTTTAAATTGGCTCCCCCGTATTTTGAGGCTGTGTTCCCTAGTTCTAGTCTCCCCGACCAGTGGAAACAACCTCTCTGCCTCTATCTTGTCTATCCCTTTCATTATTTTAAATGTTTCTATAAGATCACCCCTCATCCTTCTGAACTCCAACAAGTAAAGACCCAGTCTACTCAATCTATCATCATAAGGTAACCCTTTCATCTCCGGAATCAGCCTAGTGAATCGTCTCTGTACCCCCTCCAAAGTTAGTATATCCTTCCTTAGGTAAGGTGACCAAAACTGCACGGAGTACTCCAGGTGTGGCCTCACCAATACCCTGTATATTGCAGCAGGACCTCCCTGCTTTTGTATTCCATCCCTCTCGCAATGAAGGCCAACATTCCATTTGCCTTCCTGATTACCTGCTGCACCTGCAAACTAACTTTTTGGGATTCATACACAAGGACCCCCAGGTCCCTCTGCACCGCAACATGTTGTAATTTCTCCCCATTCAAATAATATTCCCTTTTACTGTTTTTTTTCTAAGGATGATCTCACATTTTCCGACATTGTATTCCATCTGCCAAACCTTAGCTCATTCGCTTAACCTATCTAAATCTCTTTACAGCCTCTATCTGTCCTCTACACAACCCGTTTTCCCACTAATCTTTGTGTCATCTGCTAATTTTGTTACACTACACTCTGTCCCCTCTTCCAGGTCATCTATGTATATTGCCATTTGCTATATAATCAAACACCTTTGACATAACTAGGTCATTAAAACATAAGAACATAAGAACATAAGAATTAGGAACAGGAGTAGGCCATCTAGCCTATCGAGCCTGCTCCGCCATTCAACAAGATCATGGCTGATCTGGCCGTGGACTCAGCTCTACTTATCTGCCCGCTCCCCATAACCCTTAATTCCCTTATTGGTTAAAATTCTATCTATCTGTGATTAGAATACATTCAATGAGCTAGCCTCAACTGCTTCCTTGGGCAGAGAATTCCACAGATTCACAACCCTCTGGGAGAAGAAATTCCTTCTCAACTCGGTTTTAAATTGCCTCCCCCGTATTTTGAGGCTGTGCCCCCTAGTTCTAGTCTCCCTGACCAGTGGAAACAACCTCTCTACCTCTGTCTTGTCTATCCCTTTCATTATTTTAAATGTTTCTATAAGATCATCCCTCATCCTTCTGAACTCCAATGAGTAAAGACCCAGTCTACTCAATCTATCATCATAAGGTAACCCCCTCATCTCCGGAATCAGCCTAGTGAATCATCTCTGAACCCCCTCCAAAGTTAGTATATCCTTCCTTAAGTAAGGTGACCAAAACTGCATGCAGTACTCCAGGTGCGGCCTCACCAATACCTTTTACAGTTGCAGCAGGACCTCCCTGCTTTTGTACTCCATCCCTCTCGCAATGAAGGCCAACATGCCATTCGCCTTCCTGATTACCTGCTGCACCTGCAAACTAACTTTTTGGAATTCATGCATAAGGACCCCCAGTTTTCTCTGCACCACAGCATGTTGTAATTTCTCCCAATTCAAATAATATTCCCTTTTACCATGTTTTTTTCCAAGGTGGATGACCTCACATTTGCCGACATTGTATTCCATCTGCCAAACCTTAGCGCATTCGCTTAACCTATCTAAATCTCTTTGCAGCCTCTCTGTGTCCTCTACACAACCCGCTTTCCCACTAATCTTTGTGCCATCTGCAAATTTTGTTACACTACACTCTGTCCCCTCTTCCAGGTCATCTATGTATATTGTAAACAGTTGTGGTCCCAACACCGATCCCTGTGGCACAACACTAACCACCGATTTCCAACCCGAAAAGGACCCATTTATCCCGACTCTCTGCTTTCTGTTAGCTAGCCAATTCTCTATCCATGCTAATACATTTCCTCTGACTCCGCGTACCTTTATCTTCTGCAGTAACCTTTTGTGTGGCACCTTATCGAATGCCTTTTGGAAATCTAAATACACCACATCCATTGGTACACCTCAATCCACTATGCTCGTTATATCCTCAAAGAATTCCAGTAAATTAGTTAAACATGATTTCCCCTTCAGGAATCCATGTTGCGTCTGCTTGATTGCACTATTCCTATCTTGATGTCCCGCTATTTCATCCTTAATGATAGCTTCAAGCATTTTCCCCACTACAGATGTTAAACTAACCGGCCTATAGTTACCTGCCTTTTGTCTGCCCCCTTTTTTAAACAGAGGCGTTACATTAGCTGCTTTCCAATCCACTGGTACCTCCCCAGAGTCCAGAGAATTTTGCTAGATTATAACGAATGCATCTGCGATAACTTCCGCCATCACTTTTAATACCCTGGGATGCATTTCATCAGGACCATGGGACTTGTCTACTTTGAGTCCCATTAGCCTGTCCAGCACTACCCCCCTAGTGATAGTGATTATTTCAAGGTCCTCCCTTCCCATGACCAGCAATTTTTGGCATGGTTTTTGTGTCTTCCACTGTGAGACCAATTGCTTTTGCTTCACGCACTCTCAGTGCCAGTGAGAGTAATTATGCGCAAATTGAAAGGGAAGCTTTGGCATTAATTTTTGGGGTCAAGAAGTTTCACAAATGCTTGTATGGTCATAAGTTTACCATCGTTACGGACCGTAAGCCCCTAACAGCAATCCTCCATCCAAAGTCCCCAGTCCCAACATTAGCTGCAGCCCGAGTGCAGAGATGCTCTTTGATTTTGTCAGCGTACAAATATGATATTGAATACAGACGATCAGCTGATCACAGTAATGCTGATGCAATGTCTAGATTGCCTTCCCCATAATAAGTTACACCCGATAGGGAAGAAGTGTTTTATTTTTCATACGTTGATGAACTGCCAGTCACAGCTGAAGAGATTGGTAGAGCAACCAAACGTGACCCAGTGATGTCAAAGGTGTATGAGTATATTGCAAATGGATGGCCAAACCAGGTAACAGACAAAGATACACATCCATTCTTCATTCGGAGGAATGAATTATCAGTCGATAAAGATTGTATTATGTGGGGTGCAAGAGTGATTGTACCAAATAAATTCAGGTACAAATTATTAGGAGACCTCCATGACCAGCACCTGGGAATGTGCTTGACCAAGAGTTTTGCACGCAGTTATTTATGGTGGCCAGGTCTTGATAAAGATATTGAGTACATCGTGTGTCAGTGTACGACATGTCAATCGGTAAGCAAGCAACCACCACCAGTACAATTACAGCCATGGAAATGGCCAGCCAGGCTGTGGCAAAGGCTACATATTGATTTTGCTGAGTTAGAAGGACAACAATTGTTCATTTTGATTGATAGCCATTCAAAGTGGGTTGAGGTGTTCCCAATGTGGAAAATAACAACAAGTAAAACACTGGACATTTTGCAAAAATTATTTTCTTCATTTGGCCTCCCTGAAGAGATTGTTTTGGATAATGAACCACAATTTCGTTCAGAAGAATTTGCACAATTCACAAGCAAAAATGGTGTGAAACATACCAAAGTTCCACCATACCATCCTGCTTCGAATGGTGCAGCAGAGCGCACTGTACAAACTGTAAAACGTGCCTCATGAAACAAATATTAGATCCAAATCCAAGGAAACGACAGTTGTCATTGGATCACAAATTGGCTAATTTTTTGATTACATATCGAAATACTCCTCATACAACTACTGGTAGAACACCAGCAGCATTGTTTCTCAAACGACAGCCAGAACCAGATTCTCGTTGTTAAAACCAAATTTGGCACAGTCCTTCGAAGAGACACAATTAAGACAGAAAGAGAATCATGATAGAGGTAGAGTAAAAGAGAGAAGTGTGAAATTAAACCAGAAGGTGAGAGTGAAGAACCATCACCATAAATGGTTAAAGTGGTTACCAGGAACAGTGGTGAAGATATGTGGTCCTCGCACATATTTGGTAAAGATGTTTGATAATGGACAGGTTGGGTTTGTTCATATTGATCATATTTTACCTACAGACATGGAAGGAGTTGAAGGTGGGAATGATTCAATTATTTCTGACTCATCAGATAGTTTTGATACACCAGTAGCAAATCCTAAATCCAATGTACTGGAAACAAATCCAGGAAAGAATCAGAATGAAGTCTGAGTCCGAGTCAGGAAAACAAAGAGCCTAAAGTTAGAGTGAGTTCAAATGACAATCAAGGAAATTCCATGGAGGAAAACGTTCCTCAGGATGAGCCTCGAATGAGTGTGAAATCGACACCAGGTTTGGAAGGTCCTGTTCGAGAGCGAAGGTATCCTCTTCGAAACAGAAAACAAGTGATAAAGTTAAATTTGTAAATATGAAAAAAAAAGTTTATATCCTGTGTTATGTATAAACATGAAAGTTATTTATGATGTTTGTTACAATAACTTCTTCATTAAGGAGGGAGAAGTGTAATGTCTGTAAGCTTGTAATGTTTGTAGCTCCACACTGTGGATGTGGACATATTGTGTACTGAAAGTGCAGAGTAAATAATAAACAGAACCAGGCAGATTCCGGAGGCTTCCGAGAGAGCTGCCTGCCATGTAGGAAGCTGTATGTGCTTGTGCTCTGTGAATATATCACACAAAGGAGACTACAAAGGTATGAAGGCAGAGTTGGCTAAAGTGGACTGAGAAAATAGACTAAAGAATAGGATGGTTGATGAGCAGTGGCAGACAGTTAAGGAGATATTTCATAACTCGCAACAAAAATATATCCCAATGAGAAGGAAAGACTGTAAGAGAAGGGATAACCATCTGTTGCTATCTAAGGAAATAAGGGAGAGTATCATATTAAAAACAAAGACATACAATGTGGCTAAGACTAGTGGCAGGACAGAAGATTGGGAAATTTTAAAAGCCAGCAGAGAACGACAAAATAAATGATCAAGAGAGGGATGATAGATTATGAAAGTAAACTGGCATGAATATAAAAACAGATAGTAAGAGTTTCTCCAGGTACATAAAAAGGAAAAGAGTGGCTAAAGTAAATGTTGGTCCCCTGGAGGATGAGACTGGGGAATTAATAATGGAGAACAGGGAAATGGCAGAGACGTTGACAAATATTTTGCATCGGTCTTCACGGTAGAAGACACTAAAAACATTCCAATAGTGGATAATCAAGGGTCTATAGGTTGGGAGGAACTTCCCAATCACTATCACTAATGAAGTAGTACTAGGTAAAATAATGGGTCTAAAGGCGAACAAGTCCCCTGGACCTGGGTAGGAAAGCAAATTGTGAGGAGGACACAAAAAAATCTGCAAAGGGATATAGACAGGTTAAGTGAGTGGGCAAAAATTTGGCATATGGTGTATAATATGGGAAAACGTGAGATTATCCACTTCGGCAGAAATAATAGAAAAGCAAATTATAATTTAAATGGAGAAAAATTGCAAAATGCTGCAGTACAAAGAGACCTGGGGGTCCTTGTGCGTGAAACACAAAACTTTAGTATGCAGGTATAGCAAATAATCAGGAAGGCAAATGCAAGGGTGATAGAGTATAAAAGCAGAGAAGTCCTGCTATAACTGAAGAGGGTATTGGTGAGGCCACAACTAGAGTACTGCGTACAGTTTTGGTCTCCATATTTAAGGAAGGATATACTTGCATTGGAGGGCTGTTCAGAGAAGGTTCACTAGGTTGATTCAGGAGATGAGGGGCTTGACTTATGAAGATAGGTTCAGCAGGTTAGGCCTTTACTCATTGGAATTCAGAAGGATGAGACATGATCTTATTGAAACTCATAAGATAATAAGGGGGCTCGACAAGGTGGATGCAGTGAGGATATTTCCACTCATAGAGGAAACTAAAACTAGGGGACAGGTCTTAGAATAAGGGGCCGCCCATTTAAAACTGAGATTTGAGAAATTTATTTTCTCAGAGGATTGTAAATCTATAGATTTCTCTGTCCCAGAGAGCTATGGAGGCTGGGCCACTGAATATATTTAAGGCGGAGATTTTTTGAGTGATAAGGGAGTAAAGGATTATGGGAAGCAGGCACGGAAGTGAAGTTGAGGCCAGGATCAGATCAGCCGTGATCTTATTGAATGGCGGAGCAGGCTCAAGAGGCCAAATGGCCGTCTCCTGCTTCTAGTTCTTACGTTCTAATAGAGCTCCCCTAGTGGATTACTGATGTATTGCAACTACTGAAGTAAATAACAAAGGATCATGTGGCAAAGTCACATGATAGAAACATAGAAACATAGAAACATAGAAATAGGTGCAGGAGTAGGCCATTCGGCCCTTCTAGCCTGCACCACCATTCAATGAGTTCATGGCTGAACATGCAACTTCAGTACCCCATTCCTGCTTTCTCGCCATACCCCTTGATCCCCTTAGTAGTAAGGACTTCATCTAACTCCTTTTTCAATATATTTAGTGAATTGGCCTTAACAACTTTCTGTTGTTGAGAATTCCACAGCATCACCACTCTCTGGGTGAAGAAGTTTCTCCTCATCTCGGTCTGAAATGGCTTACCCCTTATCCTTAGACTGTGACCCCGGGTTCTGGACTTCCCCAACATTGGGAACATTCTTCCTGCATCTAACCTGTCTAAACCCATCAGAATTTTAAACATTTCTATGAGGTCCCCTCTCATGATGACAATGATGACAATTCTTGTTAAGTGCCATCTTCTATCGTGTGTTTGTTAGTGATGTTGTAAGAATATATCACATTGGTGATACAGATAGGATAATTGGATACTCTAGCTGAAAAATAAATTAAAAATACAAAATATAAGACAATTTATACAACTTTTAAAAACTTACAGGATTCTGGAGATCTATATATATTTTATGTTCTTTTATTTTTTTTATATGCTCCAGCCAACTGACAGAGAGACTTTGAGAGCTTTGTTGTTTTGCAGAACAGCCAAAAATCCAGGATAAATTTCAAGCACACTTGGCTGAACTGTCGACATTGTCAGAGTCCAGATGTCCATGCCTATGGGAATAATAGAATGCTTGGGTGAATTCCATCATGAGCCGATAGACTTTTGGGGCATATATGGAGCAGCTAGAAATGTTTTTCACTGCGAATAGTACTGTCAAAGTACCCGATGATAAAAACCATAACCGGGTGGTTTTGGAAAGGAAATGAACCATTGTCTTGATTGAAGCAGACCCCGAGGTGTATGAAAAATGTGCATGTTCCCTCAATCCAAAGGACACGCCACTGACAGAGATTCCCAATACTGCAGTCCTGAATCCCTAGAAATTGCTGAAAGTTATCATTTAGGAATACGAGATAAATTAATTGACAAGGGCATAAGTGAGTACATTGTAGCTTTAAAAAGCTATCCATTCACTATTATTTCGGACATTTTCAGGAACGAGCATTGCGTGACCGCTCTGTTTGTGGGATGAAAAATGAATCAATCAGAAGAAAGTTGTTGCCAAACCCTAACTTGACTTTTGATTTAGCTTGTCAGACAGCTATGACTATGGATATGACCGACTAATATTCCCAAGAATTTCACATCATTTCCAGTTGTCAGATAACCGAGGTGAATCGCCTGCAGGATAAAAGTAAAAGGCAGTTCGGCCCCAAAGCCTCAGCAACTGGCCAAGGTAACAGTGCATTGAAGTCGTGCTATCGGTGCCTGGGACATCACATCACTCAAAGCTGTCCATATGTGAAGGCAGAGTATTTCTTCTGCAAAAAAACTAGGCATCTTGCGAAGACATGCCGACTGAAGAGTAAACCGATGTTCAATGCTAGAAGTAGAAATCGCAAAACACTACATAGCATTGAAAAGAAGCAACAGGATGAGGAGGTCTTGTAGTTACACATCATGAGGAGCACGAGGGTATCGAATAGCGATTTGTGAAGTATCATCATCCAAGTAGATATTGCAGGAACCAAGGTACCCATGGAAATCGACAATGGTGCATCTGTGAGTGTAGTACCGGAATCGCTATATCTCGACAAGTTGAGTGATTTTTTGATTGGAGAACTCGAAGATAGAGCTGTGAGGCTACTCAGGAGAGCAAATCCCTGTAGTAGGACATATCACCACACCGGTGAAATATAAGGATTAGTTTCGTAGCTTGCCTCTCATAGTAGTGGCAGGAGACAAGCCTGCCTTGATAAGTAGGAATTGGTTGGGATCACTGAAGCTGAATTGGAGTGAGATTACCCATGTGGAAATGAGATTTGCATTGAAGGATGATGTCATCAAGCAGTATCTGAAGGTGTTCTGCGAAACAGACAGTCTTACACAAGGCTTCAAGGCAAGTGTCAGAATGCAGAAGGACACTAGACTAGTTTACTACAAGCCACGTCCCGTACCCTACACACTCAAGGAGAAAGTTCAGCAAGAACTCAAAAGACTAGAGATTGAGAACATTATCTCTAAGGTAGATCTAAGTTATTGGGCTACACCCATTGTTGTTGTACCTAAGTCAGATGGGAATGCTATGTCCAGGTTGCCATCCCCATCACAAGTTACACCCAATAGGGAAGAAGTATTCTAATTTTCATACATTGATAACTTGCCAGTCACAGCTGCAGGGATTAGTGGAGCAACCAAACATGACTCTTTCATAGTGCTCAACAAAAATATATTCCAGTGAAAAAGAAGGGCGGTAAGAGAAGGGATAACCAGCCGTGGATATCCAAGTAAATAAAGGAGAGTATCAAATTAAAAACCAATGCGTATAAGGTGGCCAAGGTTAGTGGGAAACTAGAAGATTGGGAAAATTTTAAACGACAGCAAAGAATGACTAAAAAGGAATAAAGAAAGGAAAGATAGTAAAAGCTTTTACCGATATATAAAACGGAAAAGAGTGACAAAGTAAATGTTGGTCCCTTAGAAGATGAGAAGGGGGATTTAATAATAGGAAATGTGGAAATGCCTGAGACCTTGAACAATTATTTTGCTTCGGTCTTCACAGTGGAAGACACAAAAACCATGCCAAAAATTGCTGGTCACGGGAATGTGGGAAGGGAGGACCTTGAGATAATCACTATCACTAGGGGGGTAGTGCTGGACAGGCTAATGGGACTCAAGGTAGACAAGTCCCCTGGTCCTGATGAAATGCATCCCAGGGTATATTCATTATAATCTAACAAAATTCTCTGGACTCTGGGGAGGTACCAGCGGATTGGAAAGCAGCTAATGTAACGCCTCTGTTTAAAAAAGGGGGCAGACAAAAGGCAGGTAACTATAGGTCGGTTAGTTTAACATCTGTAGTGGGGAAAATGCTTGGCTATCATTAAGGAAGAAATAGCTGGACATCTAGAAAGAAATAGTGCAATCAAGCAGAAGCAACATGGATTCATGAAGGGGAAATCATGTGTAACTAATTTACTGGAATTCTTTGAGGATATAACGAGCATGGTGGATAGAGGTGTACTGATGGAAGTGATGTATTTAGATTTCCAAAAGGCATTCGATAAGGTGCCACACAAAAGGTTACTGCAGAAGATAAAGGTACGTGGAGTTGGAGGAAATGTGTTAGCATGGATCAAGAATTGGCTGGCAAACAGAAAGCAGAGAGTCGGGATAAATGGTTCCTTTTCAGGTTGGAAATCGGTGGTTAGTGTTGTGCCACAGGGATCGGTGCTAGGACCACAACTGTTTACAATATACATAGATGACCTGGAAGAGGGGACAGAGTGTAGTGTAACAAAATTAGCAGATGACACAAAGATTGGTGGGAAAGCGGGTTGTGTAGAGGACACATAGAGGCTGCAAAGAGATTTAGATAGGTTAAGCGAATGGGCTAAGGTTTGGCAGATGGAATACAATGTCGGAAAATGTGAGATCATCCTTGGAAAAAAAAACAGTAAAAGGGAATATTATTTGAATGGGGAGAAATTACAACATACTGCGGTGCAGAGGGACCTGGGGGTCCTTGTGTATGAATCCCAAAAAGTTAGTTTGCAGGTGCAGCAGGTAATCAGGAAGGAAAATGGAATGTTGGCCTTCATTGCGAGAGGGATGGAATACAAAAGCAGGGAGGTCCTGCTGCAATATACAGGGTATTGGTGAGGCCGCACCTGGAGTACTTCGTGCAGTTTTGGTCACCTTACTTAAGGAAGGATATACTAACTTTGGAGGGGGTACAGAGACGATTCACTAGGCTGATTCCGGAGATGAGGGGGTTACCTTATGATGATAGATTGAGTAGACTGGGTCATTACTCGTTGGAATTCAGAAGGATGAGGGGTGATCTTATAGAAACATTTAAAATAATGAAAGGGATAGACAAGATAGAGGCAGAGAGGTTGTTTCCACTGGTCGGGGAGACTAGAACTAGGGAGCACAGCCTCAAAATACGGGGGAGCCAATTTAAAACCGAGTTGAGAAGGAATTTCTTCTCCCAGAGGGTTGTGAATCTGTGGAATTCTCTGCCCAAGGAAGCAGTTGAGGCTAGCTCATTGAATGTATTCTAATCACAGATAGATAGAATTTTAACCAATAAGGGAATTAAGGGTTATGGGGAGCGGGCAGGTAAGTAGAGCTGAGTCCACGGCCAGATCAGCCATGATCTTGTTGAATGGCGGAGCAGGCTCGAGAGGCTAGATGGCCTACTCCTGTTCCTAATTCTTATGTTCTTATGTTCTTATGTTTTGATGACCTAGTTATGTCAAAGGTGTTTGATTATATAGCAAATGGCTGGCCAAACCACGTATCAGAGGAAGATATCCATCCATATTTTGTTCGTAGGAATGAATTGTAATTGGATAAAGATTGTATCATGTGAGGTGCAAGAGTAGTTATTCCAAATAAGTTCAGGTCCAAATTATTAGGAGATCTTCATGACCAACCAGCACCTGGTAATGTGTTTGACCAAGAGTTTTGGACCCAGTTACTTATGGTGGCCAGGTCTAGATAAAGATATAGAGTACATCATCAGTCAGTGTACGACATGTCAATCGGTAAGCAACAAATTACCATCAGTACCATTACAGCCATGGAAATAGCCTCCAAAGGTGTGGGAAAGGTTACATGTAGATTTTGCTGAGCTAGAAGGACAACAATTGTATATAGTGATTGATAGTCATTTGAAATGGCAGAGGTGTTTCCGATGCGAAAAATAACAAGTAAAGCACTAAACATTTTGCGAAGATTGTTTTATTCATAAGGCCTCCCAGAAGAAATTGTGTCTGATAATGGGCTGCAATTTTGTTCAGAAGAATTTGCACAGTTCATTAGCAGAAGTGAAACATACCAAGGTTCCACCATACTACCTTGCTTCAAATGGTGCAGCAGAGTGTACAGTATACACTATAAAACGTGTCCTCATCAAGTAAATGTTGGATCCAAATCCAAAGAAACGGCAGTTGTCGTTGGACCACAAACTAGCAAATTTTCTGATTACTTATCGTAATACTCCTGATACAACAACTGGTAGAACACCAGCAGAGTTGTTTTTCAAACGACAGCCACGAACCAGATTCTCGTTCTTAAAGCCAAATTTGACACAGTCAGTAGAAGAGAAACAATTAAGACAGAAAAAGAATCATGATAGAGGTAGAGTAAGAGAGAGAAGCATGAAATTGAATCAGAAGATTAGAGTGAAGAACCATCACCATGAGTGGTTAAAGTGATTACCAGGAAGAATAGTGAAAAAATGTGACGCTCGCACATATTTGGTCAAGGTGTTTGATCATGGAATGGTTAGGGGACCAAAATTGCCCACTGTCTGAAACATGTCGCACCTACCATTTTGGATGTGTTCCCAATGCATGGGGCGGCCAAATAGGAGAAATACAGCACTTCATGTTTTCTGTTGGAGCGGTGCGGATCTGGCTACATCATGGGGGTGGAAGTAGGAGCAGGGTGGAGTGGCCGTCTCTAGCGGGGCGGAATTGGGAGCGAGTTGGAGTGGCCGTCTCTAACGGGGCGGAAGAGGGGGGCAGGGCGGAGTGCCCATCACTAGTGGGGCAAAAGAGGAGGCGGGGCAGAGTGACCGACACTGCAAGGCTTCAGCGCTGCGCTGATGATGTCATTGCACTGGCCCCATCAGTTAAAGGGGCGACTGCTGCAAACTCTGAAGCCACTTTAGTGCCATACATTGGGCCACCACGGAGGGTTTTGGCCAGCCCAGTGGCCTGGCACCCATAAGGGAGTCCCAGGCTGCCTGTTGGCTGCCCGGCTGAACCCACGGCCACAATTGCCGGCCCAACAAAAAAAATTAAGATGGAGTCACCGGCAGCACCACCTCCCCTTTAAGGGCAGCCAAGCCACCCAGCCACAGAGAGTGTACTGGCGGCAAAAGCTGTCAGCGGCACCGACCAGCAGTGGGGCCGCTCTTGCAGGGCAATTCTGGGAAAGGGGCAATTTCCCGTGGGGCATTTTCAAGAAGGGGTCGCCGCCGGTTGGTAAGGGGTTAGTGCCTGCATGCCACGGTGGGAAAACGGGTAGAGCGGTCCCCTACATCATTCCAAAACTGAGGAAGGGTAATTACAAAAATGGCGGCCACTCCGCACCGACCCGTGGCTGCTGCTTTCAGGCGGCCACAGGCCTTATAGAAAGGGGTAATTTTGGCCCTTAGGTTTGCTTACATTGATCATATTTTACCTACCAATGTGGAAGGAGTTGAAATTTGGAATGATTCGATTATTTCTGATGAATCAGATAGTCTTGTTACAAGTAGAGTACCAGTAGCAAATCCTACATCTGGTGTACTAGAAACAAGTGCAAGGGAAAGTCAGAATTTAAGTCTGAGTCCAAGTCAGGCAGACAAACAGTCTGAAGTTGTAGAGAGTCAAATGTAGATGAAAGGTTGCCCTTGGAGAAAAACTCTCCTCAGGCTCAGCCAGAATGAGTCTATGTCCTAAAACAAGATTGGAAAGTTCTGTTCAAAAGCGACGGTTGTGGTACTGAAATTCCAATGTCCCAGGTCTGTACGAAGTTTCTATGGACCCGGGAAGACATTGGAAAAGCCGATTTTCTGCGTGCAATGCGCATGCATTGAAAACTGGCTTTTCCGATCTGTCAAGTTTCTGGCTTGACAGATCTCATGCATATCGGGAGTGAGGACACTTGCAGAGCAAGATTTCTGATATTTACGCTATCTTGCCCAGCAAATGTCCTCAAAAATCTTGCGTCTGAAAAAGCAGGCGTATAGCTTATTTTTACAGGCGCAAGTGTTTAAAATTACATAAAAACATTTTAAAATGAAGTTATAAAAACACCACAATGGTAAGTTTATTTTAAGGCATAATTAAAACAACTTAAAAAAAAGTCGAGAAAATATATTTTTTTATAAGAACTTTAATTTATGAATCTTAAATATGTAGTTTATTTTTTTATTTTTTTATTAGTATTTTGTGTGTTTGGGGGGGTTCTCATCCATAAGTTGGAGTTCCCATTATTATCAATGAGAAAATACTGTATCTTGATTGGCTGCCCAGAGCCATGTGACTCCAGCTCCAGGTCTGCGCACATCCAGACGTGCATGCGCTCCGATGCGCAGGAGTGAAGGCCTCAGGATCGGAAGTTCGTGTGGGTGCAGCAGGAACAAGTAGGTGCGCATCTTTTTTAACTTTTTCAGTCATTTGCCCACGGGAAGGCCTCGATCGGAATTTCAGGCCCATTGTCTTTGAAACAAAAAACCTATGGTTAAGTTTGATTTGTAAATATGGAAAAATAAGTCCCTATCTTTTGTTATGTATACCATGTAAGTTATGAATAATGATTATTTTGTGATTACTTCTTCATTAAGGAGGGAGACGTGTAATGGAGCTCCTCCTAATGGACTACTGCTCCATCTAGTGGACTACTTATGTACTGCAACTATTGATGTAAATAATAAAGAATCACGTGGCAAAGTCACATGATGACAGTTCCTGTTAAGAGCTATCTTGTATAGGGTGTTTGTTCGTGATTTTGTAAGAATATATCACACAAATACTTCCAAAACCATCAATAAAAACTCATGAGAGACTCTATCAAAGGCTTTCTGTTGATCTACCTTTAGCACATAAACTTCCCTCCCACTCTCTTCATGAGCTCGATTGGTAGCCCCTAAGGCTGAGGAGAGAGCGGTACAGTGGGATTAGTTTGGGATTGATACAGGGTTATTAGGGAGAGAGCAGGGCAGTGGGATTACTCTGGGATTGATACAGGGCTATGAGGAGAGAGTGGGCAGTGGGATTAGTCTGGGATTGATACAGGGCTAGGGGGAGAGAGCGAGGCAGTGGGATTAGTTTGGGATTGGTATAGGGCTATGGGGAGAGAGTGGGGCAATGGGATTAGTTTGGGATTAATACACGGCTATGGGAAGAGAGCAGGGCAGTGGGATTAGTTTGGGATTGATACAGGGCTATGGGGAGAGAGTGGGACAGTGGGATTAGTTTGGGATTGATACAGGGCTATGAGGAGAGAGCAGGGCAGTGGGATTAATTGGGGATTGATACAAGGCTATGGGGAGAGAGCGGGAAGTGGGATTAGATTGGGACAGATACAGGGCTATGGGGAGAGAGCAGGAGAGTGGAATTCGTTTGGGATTGATACAGGGTTATGGGGAGTGAGCAGGGCAGTGGGATTAATTGGGGATTGATACAGGGCTATGGGGAGTGAATGGCGCAGTGGGATTAGATTGGGATTGATACAGGGATACAGGGAGAGAGCAGGGCAATGGGATTAGTTTGGGATTGATACAGGGCTATGGGGAGAGAGCGGGGCAGTGGGATTAGATTGGGATTGATACAGGGATACGGGGAGAGAGCGGGGCAGTGGGTTTAGTTTGGGATTGGTACAGGGCTAAACATATTCAATTTGAAGGATGAGGAAAGAAATCTAATAAATGGGGCCCATTGCGATATGCACCACTCTAGCAAACTCAGGGCCAATGTGTCCGAAATGTGTCAGCTTCTTTCTGGAAATTCTCTGCTCTCCGTGTGAACAAAGCAAGGTTCTGCTGCCCCTTGCTGCCTTTTGATTGAGAAGTGGCTGTACAGGGGTTTATAGTGCTAGAGAGGGGGCAAATTAGGAAAAGGGGAGGTGCAAAGAGACCTGGGTGTCATGGTACATCAGTCATTGAAGGTTGGCATGCAGGTGCAGCAGGCGGTTAAGAAAGCAAATGGCATGTTGGCCTTCATAACAAGGGGATTTGAGTACAGGGGCAGGGAGGTGTTGCTACAGTTGTACAGGGCATTGGTGAGGCCACACCTGGAGTATTGTGTACAGTTTTGGTCTCCTAACCTGAGGAAGGACATTCTTGCTATTGAGGGAGTGCAGCGAAGGTTCACCAGACTGATTCCCGGGATGGCGGGACTGACCTATCAAGAAAGACTGGATCAACTGGGCTTGTATTCACTGGAGTTCAGAAGAATGAGAGGGGACCTCATAGAAACATTTAAAATTCTGACGGGGTTAGACAGGTTAGATGCAGGAAGAATGTTCCCAATGTTGGGGAAGTCCAGAACCAGAGGTCACAGTCTAAGGATAAGGGGTAAGCCATTTAGGACCGAGATGCGGAGGAACTTCTTCACCCAGAGAGTGGTGAACCTGTGGAATTCTCTACCACAGAAAGTTGTTGAGGCCAATTCACTAAATATATTCAAAAAGGAGTTAGATGAGGTCCTTACTACTAGGGGGATCAAGGGGTATAGCGAGAAAGCAGGAATGGGGTACTGAAGTTGAATGTTCAGCCATGAACTCATTGAATGGCGGTGCAGGCTAGAAGGGCCGAATGGCCTACTCCTGCACCTATTTTCTATGTTTCTATGTTTCTATGTAACTGTGGTTACACTGGTGGCAATAAAAACAAAATAATCTTAGACCACCGACTGGAAATGCAATTGCGAAGGGAGCCAATTGAAAATCTAGTGCTGAGTGTAAATGCCAAACGGAAAACAGCCAGATGTTGCGTGAGCGATGGTGCAGGGAGAGGCAGTCCCAAAAAATTAAAATTAAAATTGGACCAGGAGAAGAGAGTTTAAATTCTGTCGCTAAAAGTAGTCGATCAATTTAACTCGTGAGCAGAATATGGGAAACAACTGATTGAAATCTGCTTTAGAGTAATGGTGCAAAGTCACGTAAAGCAGAATATTTATTTTAGAAAGACAATACGATTTCTTCCTGCTGTTTGTTTGGCCTGGATTGGTCCCAAGAATCGGCTGTAACAAGTTTCTGCTACAATGAGACCGAGCAAAGAAAACATTAAAAAAAGAAAAACACATGTGGATTCGGCAGGGTTGAAAGAATGCAATCTGCACAGAGATTGGGAATGGGGCCAAAGGAAAGGGGCTGCTGTCAGATAATTGCTCTGACTTTAGCTCTACATTTACAGTTTACAAGATTTACATCGGTTTTGGCAATGCCTCTTCGTGACTGTGAACAGTTAGAAAACAGTTCATTGTGGGGCCCATTGAACTGGCAGAGGGAGGATAGAGGGAGGGAGGGAGAAGGAAGGGAAGATGGAGGGAGGGAGGATGGAGGGAGGGAAGCAGAAGGAAGGGAGATGGAGGGAGGGAAGGAGAAGGAAGGGAGGATGGAGGGCGGGAAGGAGAAGGAAGGAAGGAGGGAGGGAAGGATTGAGGGAGGGAGAAGAAAGGGAGGATGGAGGGAGGGAGAAGGAAAGAGGGAGGGAGGATAGAGGGAGGGAGAAGGAAGGGAGGATGGAGTGAGGGAAGGAGGGAGGGAGGATAAAGGGAGGGAGGGAGGATAGAGGGAGGAAGGGAGGGAGAAGGAAGAGAGGATGGAGGGAGGGAAGGAGGAAGGAAGGAAGGAGGGAGGGAGAATGGATGGAGGGAAGGATGGAGGGAGAAGGAAGAGAGGCTGGAGGGAGGGAAGGAGGAAGGAAGGAGGGAGGGAGAATGGATGGAGGAAAGGATGGAGGGAGGATGGAGGGAGAATGGAGGAAGGAAGAATGAGGTTAGTATTCGGGTTGGGGTTAGGATTAGGGTCAGAGGTAGGGTTAGGGTTAGAGTTAGGGTCAGGGTTAGAGTCAGGGTTAGGGATTTTTGGACATTAAGGGAATCAAGGGATATGGGGATAGTACAGGAAAGTGGAGTTGAGGTAGAAGATCAGCCATAATCTTATTGAATGATGGAACAGGCTCGAGGGGCTGAATGGTCTATGCCTGCTCCTAATTCTTATGTTCTTATGTATGATTCCAACCAGTGGAGAGTTTTCCCCCTGATTTCCATTGACTTCAGTTTTACTAGGGGTCCTTGATGCCACACTCGATCAAATGCTGCCTTGATGTCAAGGGCAGTCACTCTCACCTCACCCCTGGAATTCAGCTCTTTTGTCCAGTTTGGACCAAGACTGTTGTAATGTATGCACCTGTGAGTATGCTCACAGGTTTATCGAGCTGTTGCAGCTGTATTTTCTGCGGTCTGGAGGAGTCCGTGCTCCATATTTATGTACAGTGTATGAGGTTGCAGCCCCTCTGCCATTATTTTAAGGGGCTGCTATTTTTTTTGGCTACACTTCAGTCCCACGCTCCTGATCTTTGGGCACCCATTGCAGAGGGGAGCGGGTAGGTCGGAGGGCCTCCTTGTAGGACTGCTCCTGGGCACGGCCAAGGGGCCCTTTAACCAGTCTAGACAGCGGGCGGTCGAGGGGGTCGTTCAGCCCGACTGCCTGCCTCTCTTCTGCGTTTACATCCAAGCCAGATGTCCCTGGAGATGGAGCACGCGGTGTCCACCGGTATGCTCACGGCCTTCCGCGAGAGGTGGGCGCCGGAGGGACTGGAGTACATCATCACCCCCGGCAATCAAATTTTAATTTGATCAGTTCATGTTTCTTTAAAGTTTAACTTTTTAATTTGTTGGTTCCAATGCCCCTTTGATAAGGGGACCCTCGGCTTTGCCGTTGAATTTAAAATAATTGTAGAGCTGTTGCATTGTGGGTGGTTTAGCCAGTCACGTGATGTTCACAAGATTCAATAAAACCCCAGCCAGTTGGGTTCGGGGGATCCACGATGAGGTATGCAGTTGTGAGCCTGGTG
This sequence comes from Pristiophorus japonicus, assembly GCF_044704955.1. Classification (NCBI taxonomy): domain Eukaryota; kingdom Metazoa; phylum Chordata; class Chondrichthyes; family Pristiophoridae; genus Pristiophorus; species Pristiophorus japonicus. Next base: position 102,046,548 of record NC_091990.1, on the reverse strand, counting down.
GATGAACTGGTAATGTGTAGTGTGATTGTTAAACCCTTTGTTAATAAACCAACTAATTCTTAATAGCAATGTGTTGTTGTGAATTCTTAAGCAAAGAACCCATGAATCAAATACATTACAGCTGTAATGAGGTCTGGAGCCGAGTGGTCCTGGTGGAACCCAAACTGGGTATCGGTGAGCAGGTTATTGGTGAGTAAGTGCTGCTTGATAGCACTGTCAACAACACCTTCTATCACTTTGCTGCTGATTGAGGGTAGGCTGATGGGACAGTAATTGGCTGGGTTGGATTTGTCCAGCTTTTTGTGGACAGGACATACCTGGGCAATTTTCCACATTATCACTTTGTCTTCAGCACAACAGGCAGGATGTTGTCAGGGTCCATAGCCTTTGCTGTATCCAATACGGTCAGCCATTTCTCGATATCGCATGGAGTGAATTGACTGGCTTCTGTGAGCGAGGGTGGAGAAGACACAGCATCACTGGCCGCTGAACTGGCTCTCTAATTACAATAAATTGCTGTGCAAAAGCCCACAAAAAGCATAATGAATGGAGTGCCGCTCCTTCATCACATACCACATAATCCGGTCTCTTGTTTGACACAAGAGGAGTTCTCCCACAGAATATCCTTTCCCTGGGCCCAAGGCGGGCTCTGCCCCATCTCTGGGCTCTGCCCCAGGCTCCGCCCTTATCTCTGAGCTCTGCCCCCGGGCTCCGCCCTTATCTCTGAGCTCTGCCGCCGGGCTCCGCCCTTATCTCTGAGCTCTGCCCCCAGGTTCTGCCCCTATCTCTGGGCTCTGCCCCGGGCTACGCCCCTATCTCTGAGCTCTGCCCCTGGGCTCCGCCCTTATCTCTGAGCTCTGCCCCCGGGCTCCGCCCTTATCTCTGAGCTCTGCCCCCGGGCTCAGCCCCTTATCTCTGAGCTCTGCCCTCGGGCTCCGCCCTTATCTCTGAGCTCTGCCCCCGGGCTCCGCCCTTATCTCTGGGCTCTGCCCTCGGGCTTAGCCCTTATCTCTGAGCTCTGCCCTCGGGCTCCGCCCTTATCTCTGAGCTCTGCCCCCGGGCTCCGCCCTTATCTCTGAGCTCTGCCCCCGGGCTCAGCCCCTTATCTCTGAACTCTGCCCCCGGGCTCCACCCCTATCTCTGAGCTCTGCCCTCGGGCTCCGCCCTTATCTCTGAGCTCTGCCCCCGGGCTCAGCCCCTTATCTCTGAGCTCTGCCCTCGGGCTCCGCCCTTATCTCTGAGCTCTGCCCCCGGGCTCCGCCTTTATCTCTGAGCTCTGCCCCCGGGCTCCGCCCTTATCTCTGAGCTCTGCCCCCGGGCTCAGCCCCTTATCTCTGAGCTCTGCCCCCGGGCTCAGCCCCTATCTCTGAGCTCTGCCCTCGGGCTCCGCCCTTATCTCTGAGCTCTGCCCCCGGGCTCCGCCCTTATCTCTGAGCTCTGCCCCCGGGCTCCGCCCTTATCTCTGAGCTCTGCCCCCGGGCTCAGCCCCTTATCTCTGAACTCTGCCCCCGGGCTCCACCCCTATCTCTGAGCTCTGCCCTCGGGCTCCGCCCTTATCTCTGAGCTCTGCCCCCGGGCTCAGCCCCTTATCTCTGAGCTCTGCCCCCGGGCTCCGCCCTTATCTCTGAGCTCTGCCCTCGGGCTCCACCCTTATCTCTGAGCTCTGCCCCCGGGCTCTGCCCTTATCTCTGAGCTCTGCCCTTGGGCTCAGCCCCTTATCTCTGGGCTCTGCCCTCGGGCTCAGCCATTATCTCTGAGCTCTGCCCTCGGGCTCAGCCCCTTATCTCTGAGCTCTGCCCCCGTGCTCCACCCCTATCTCTGAGCTCTGCCCCCGGGCTCCACCCCTATCTCTGAGCTCTGCCCCTGGGCTCCGCCCTTATCTCTGAGCTCTGCTCCCGGGCTCTGCCCTTACCTCTGGGCTCTGCCCTTATCGCTGAGCTCTGCCCCCGGGCTCCGCCTTTATCTCTGAGCTCTGCCCCTGGGCTCCGCCTTTATCTCTGAGCTCTGCCCCCGGGCCCCGCCTTTATCTCTGAGCTCTGCCCCCGGGCTCCGCCTTTATCTCTGAGCTCTGCCCCCGGGCTCCGCCTTTATCTCTGAGCTCTGCCCCCGGGCTCCGCCCCTACCTCTGGGCTCTGCCCCTACCTCTGAGCTCTGCCCTTGGGCTCCGCCCCTATCTCTGGGCTCTGCTCCCGGGCTCTGCCCTTACCTCTGGGCTCTGCCCTCAGGCTCTGCCCCATCTCTGGGCTCCGCCCTCTGTCTCTTGTCGCCTCCCCCTGTCCCAGGGCTCCACCCACTGTCCCTGGGCTCTGCTCCCTGCCACTGGGCTCCTCCCAATGCAGCAGCAAAGAAAATGGGGCCCAGGGAGGGGGCAGCATTCGCCAGGAACAGCCTCCCTTGGAACCGGAGTAATTGAGTTCCAACAGTCTACTCCCGCTATACCCTGTGACCTACACCCTGTACCCAGTGCCATGTGACCTGTGCCAAGTGCCCTGCGACCTATGCCCTGCTCACTGTGCCCTGTGATCTATGACCTATGCTCTCTGTCCTGTGATCTATGCCCTGCTCCCTGTGCCCTGTGATCTATGATCTATGCACTCTGTCCTGTGATCTATGCCCTGCTCCCTGTGCCTTTGATCTCTGCACTGTGACCTACGACCTGTGCCCTGTGACAAGATGCAACGGGAGAATCACGACAACTGCTCGGTTGTCGCTGGATTTTCTGTTCTGAAATCGAACAGCGGTTTTTGTCAAGGGCAAATTTAGTTTCATGTTTCAAGCTGCATCGGGGCAGTTAGAGCAGACACTGCCAGTTACACGCATTTATTCCCATTCCTGTGGGTGTTGTTTCTCATTGAACACCATCCCCAGGAGTTCAGAGCCAATTATAATTGACAGCAGGTCCTTGCCTCGTGTTTTTTGGAGAGGCTGTAGCGAGCCCCTGACGTCGCTTATCTCCGCCCCCAGAATCCAAACTGCAGTCTTCCCAATCGCAGTCTCCCCTCCCCCAGTCCCCAAACCCTAGGCTCCCCTCCCCCAGCCTCCCCTCCACAAGTCTCCCCTCCACATGTCTCCCCTCCCCAGTCTCCCCTCCCCCAGTCTCCCCTCCCCAGTCACCCCTCCCCTTGTCTCCGTTCCACCAGTCTCCCCTCCCCCAGTCCCCTCCCCAGTCTCCCCTTCCCCAGTCTCCCCTCCCCAGCCTCCCCTCCCCCAGTTTCCCCTCCCCCAGTCTCCCTCCCCAGTTCCCACCCCACAATCTCCCCTCCCCGGTCTCCCCTCCCGCAGTCCCTTCCCTCAGTCTCCCCGTCCCCAGTCTCCTCTCCCCCAGTCTCCCCTCCCCCAGTCTCCCCTCCCCCAGTCTCCCTCCCCAGTCCCCACCCCACAATCTCCCCTCCCCAGTCTCCCCCCCGCAGTCCCCTCCCCCAGTCTCCCCGCCCCCCCCGCAGTCTCCCCTCACCCAGTCTAAAACACCAGTCTCCCCGCCCCACCAGTACCCAATCCCCAGTCTCATCTCCCCAGTCTCCCCTCCCCCAGTCTCCTCTCCCACAGTCTGCCCTACCCCGTCTCCCCTCCCCCAGTTTCCCATACCCCAGTCTCCCCTACCCCAATCTCACCTCCCCAGTCTCTCTTCGCCCAGTCTTCCTCCCACAGTCTCACCCCACCCTAGTCTCCCCTAGTCTCCCCTCCCCGTCTCCCCTCCCCCAGTCCCTGTCCCAGTCTCCCCTCCACAGTCTCCCCTCACCCAATCTACCCTCCCCCAGTCTGCCCTCAACTAGTCCTCTCCTTCAGACCCCACACCCCCCGGTCTCCCCTCCCCCAGACACCCCCCCAAACTCCCCTCCACAGTCTCCCCTCGCCCAGTCTCCCTCTCCCAGTCTCCCCTCCCAGTCTACCCTCCCCATGTCTCCCCTCCCCCAGTCTCCCCTCCCCAGTCTTTCCTCCCCCATCTCCCCTCCCCTGTCTCCCTCCCACAGTCTCCCCCTCCCTCAGTCTCCCCTCCCCTAGTCTCCCCCAGTCTCTCCTCCCCCTCTACCCTCCCCCAGTCCCTGCACCAGTCTCCCCTCCACAATCTCCCCTAATACAGTCTCCCCTCCCCCAGTCTCCCCTCCCCCAGTCTCACCTCCCCCAGTCCCTCCCCAGTCTCTCCTCCCCAGTCTGCCCTCCCCCATCTCCCCTCCCCCAGTCTATCCTCCCCAATCTATCCTCGCCCATCTCCCCTCCCCTGTCTCCCTCCCCCAGTATCCCCTCCCCCAGTCTCCCCTCCCCTAGCATCCCCTAGTCTCCCCTCACCATCTGCCCTCCCCCAGACCCTGCCCCAGTCTCCCCTGCACAGTCTCCCCTCACCCAGTCTCCTTTCCCCCAGTCTCCCCTCACCCAGTCTCCTTTCCCCCAGTCTCCCCTCCCCAGTCTACCCTCAACCATGCCCCTCCTCCAGAAACCATCCCCCTGTCTCCCCTCCCCCAGTCTCCCCTCCCCAATCTCCCCTACCCCATCTCCCCTCCCCAGTCTCCCTCCCCAGTCTCCCTTCCCCCAGTCTCCCCTCCCTAATTTCACCTCCCCCAGTATGCCCCCTCAGGCTCCCCTCAACCAGTCCCCTCCTCCAGATCACACACCCCCAGGCTCCCCCTTCCACAGACTTCCCCCAGTCCCTTCCCACAGTCTCCACTCCCCCATTCTCACCTCCCCCAGTCTACCCTCCCCCAGTCACCCCTCCCCAGTCTACCCTCCCCCAGTCACCCCTCCCCAGTATCCCCTCCCCCAGCCTGCCCTCCCCCAGGCCCCATCCCCCTGTCTCCACTCCCCCAGACCCCAGCCCCCCCAGTCCCCAAACCCCGGTCTCTCCACCCCAGTCTCCCCTCCCCAGGCTCCCCGTCCCACCAGTACCCAATCCCCAATCTCCCCTCCCCAGTCTCTCCTCCCACAGTCTTCCCGCCCCACCAGTACCCAATCCCCAGTCTCCCCTCCCCAGTCTCCCCTCCCCCAGTCTCCCCTCCCCGAAACACCGGCCCCCAGTCTCTCCTCCCTCAGTCCCTCCCCCATTCTCGCTTCCCCGTCTCCCCTTCCTATCTCCCCTCCCCCAATCTCCCCTCCTTCGTCTCCCCATCCCCAGTCTCCCCTCCCCCAGTCCCTCCCCCATTCTCCCTTCCCCCATCTCCCCTCCCTATCACCCCTCCCCCAGTCTCCACTACTCAGTCTCTCCGCCCCCAGTCTCCCCTTCCCCAGTCTCACCACCCCCAATCTCCCCTCCTGTCTCCTCTCCCCAGTCTCCCTCCTCTAGTCTCCCTTCCCTCAATCCCTCCCCCAGTCTCCCCTCAACACAATCTCCCCTCCACCATCTTCCCTCCCCCAGTCTCCTCTCCCCCAGTCACCCATCCCCCAATCTCCTTCCCCCAGTCTTCCCTCCCCCAGTTCCTTCCCCAGTCTCCCCTCCCTAGTCTCCCTACCCTCAGTCTCTCCTGCACAATCTCCCCTCCCCAGTCTCCCCACCCAAGTCTCCCCTCCCCTAGTCTGCCCACCCCAGTCTCCCTGCCCCCAGTCTCCCCTCCCTGGTCTCCCCTCCCCCAGTCTCCCTCCGTCAGTTTCCCCTCTCCTAGTCTCCCCTAATCTCCGCTCCCCGTCTCCCCTCCCCCTGTCTCCCCACCCCAATCTCCCCTCCCCCACCTCCCATCCCAATCTCCCCTCCCCCAGTCTCCGTCCCCCAGTCCATACCCCGCATTCTCCCCTCCCCCAGTCCCTCCCCTATTCTCCCTTCCCCCGTCTCCTCTCCCCCAGTCCCCTCCCCCAGTTTTCCCTCCCCAGTCTCCCCTCTCCCAGACTCTGCTCCAGCAGTCTGCCCTTCCCCAGTCTCCCCTCCCCGGTCTCCCCTTCCCCAATTTCCCGCCCCCAGGTCTCCCCTCCACCAGTCTCCCTCCCCCAGTCTCCACTCCCCTAGTCTCCCTCCATAGTCTCCACCCAACAGTCTCCTCTCCCCAGTCTCCCCTCCCCCAGTCCGCTCCCCCAGTCTCCCCACCACAGTCTCCCAGTCCGCAGTCTCCACTCCCCGTCTCCAGTCTCCCTCCCCGAGTCTCCCCTCCCCATCTCTCCTCCCCAATCTCCCCTCTCCCAGTATCCCCCCCAGTCTCCCCTCAACCAGTCCCCTCCTCCAGATCACACATGCACAGTCTCCCCTCCCCCAGTCCCACCCCGCAGTCCCTTCCTCCAGTCTCCCCTCCCCTATTCTCCCATAGTCTCCCCTAGTCTCCCCTCCCCCAGTCTCCCCTCCACAGTTTCCCCTCTCCCTGTCTCCCCTCCCCCAGACCCCATCCCCCCAGTCCCCAAACCACGGTCTCTCCACCCCAGTCTCCCCTCCCCCAGGCCCCACCTCCTGTCTCCCTCCCCCAGACCCCATCCCCCCAGTCCCCAAACCCCGGTCTCTCCACCCCAGTCTCCCCTCCCCCATTCTCCCTTCCCCGTCTCCTTTCCCCATCTCTCCTCCCTCAGTCTTCCCTCCACAGTCTCCCCACTTCCAGTCTCTGCTCCAGCAGTATGCCCTTCCCCAGCCTCCCCTCCCCCAGTCTGCCCAACCCCATCTCACCTCCCCAGTCTCCCCTCCTCCAATTTCCCCTCCACCAGTCTCCCCTCCCTTAGTCTCCCCTAGTCTGCCCTCCAAATCTCCCCTCCCCAGTCACTCCCCCAGTCTCCCCTCCCCAGTCTCCCCTCCCCTTGTGTCCGCTACCCCAGTCTCCCCTCCCCTAGTCACCCTCCCCAATCCCCACCCGACAGTCTCCCCTCCCCAGTCTCCCCTCCCCTTGTGTCCGCTACCCCAGTCTCCCCTCCCCTAGTCACCCTCCCCAATCCCCACCCGACAGTCTCCCCTCCCCAGTCTCCCCTCCCCCAAGCCCCTCCCCCAGTCTCCCCGTCCCAGTCTCCCCGTCCCCAGTCTCCCCTCCCCCAATCCCCTCCCCCAGTCTCCCCGTGCCAGTCTCCCCGTCCCCAGTCACTCTCCCCAGTCCCCACCCGACAGTCTCCCCTCCCCAGTCTCCCCTCGCCCAGTCCCCTCCCCCAGTGTCCACGCCCCCCATCTCCCCATCCCCAGTCTCCCCTCCCCATCTCCCCTCCTCAAGTCTCCCTCTCCCAGTATCCTCTCCCGCAGTCTCCCCTCCCCCAGTCTCCCCTCCCCCAGTCTCCCACCCCAGTCCCCACCCCACAGTCTCCCCTCCCCAGTCTCCCCTCCCCCAGACCCCTCCCCGTCTCCCCTCCCCCAGCCCCCTTCCCCAAGTCTCCCCTCCCCTAGTCTCCCCGTCCCCAGACTCATCCCCCCAGTCTCCACTCCCCCAGTATCCCCGTCCCCAGTCTCCCCGCCTCCAGTCCCCAACCCCCAGTCTCCCCTCCCCCAGACTCGCCCCCATTATCCCTTCCACCATCACCCCTCCACCATCTCCCCTCCCCCAGTCGCCCCTCCCCAGTCTCCCCGCCACCAGTCTCCCCTCCCCCAATCTCCCCTCCCAAGATTTCCCTCGCCCAGTCTCCCTCCCCCAGTCTCCCCTCCCCTAGTCTCCCCTTGTCTCCCCTCATCGTCTCCCCTCCCCCAGTCCCTGCCCCAGTCTCCCCTCCACAGTATCCCCTCACCCAGTCTCCCCTTCCCCAGTCTGCCCTCCCCCAGTCTCCCCTCAACAAGTCCCCTCCTCCAGACCCCAACCCCCCAGTCTCCCCTAGTCTCACCTCCCCCAGTCCCTCCCCCAGTCTCCCCTCCCCAGTCTCCCCTCCCCTCCCCCAGTCTCCCCTCCCAAATCTCCCCTCCCCCATCTCCCCTCCCCCCATCTCCCTCCCCAGTCTCCCTTCCCCCAGTGTCCCCTCCCCAATCTCCCCTCCTCCAGTATTCCCCCCCCAGTCTCCCCTCAACCACTCCCCTCCTCCATATCACACACCCCCAGTCTCCCTTCCCCCAGACCCCTTCCACAGTCTCCCCTCCCCCAGTCTCCCCACCCCCCAGTTCCCTCCCCCAGTCTCCCTGTCGCCAGTCTCCCCTCCCCCACTCTCCCCTTGCCTAGTATCGCCATCCAAAGTCTCCCCTCCCCCAATCCCTAACCCCCAGTTTCCCCTCCCCCAGTCCCTCCCCGATTCTCCCTTGCCCCATCATCCCTTCCAATCTACCCTCCCACAGTCTCCCTTCCCCAGTCTCCCCGTCCCCAGACTCCCCTCCCCCAGTTCCCCATCCCCCAGTCTCCCCTCCCCCAATCTCCCCTCCCCAGTCTCCCTTCGCCCAGTCTCCTCTCAACTAGTCCCCTCCTCCAGATCCCACACGCCTTAGTCTCCCCTCCCTCAGTCTCACCTCCCCAGTCCCTCCCCAGTCTCCCCTCCCCAGTCTCCCCTCCCCCAGTCTCCACTGCCCAATCTATCCTCCCCATCTCCCCTCCCGTGTCTCCCTCCCCCAGTCTCCCCCACCGCCCCCGCCCCCGGTCTCCCCTCATTGTCTCCCCTCCCCCAGACCTTGCCCCACTCTCCCATCCACAGTCTCTCCTCACCCAGTCTCCCTCCCACAGTCTCCCCTCCCCTAGTCTCACCTCCCCCAGTCTCACCTCCCCCAGTCCCTCCCCAGTCTCCCCTCCCCCTGTCTCCCCTCCACCAGCCTCTCCTCCCCAGTCTATCCTCCCCCATCTGCTCTGCCCTGTCTCCCTCCCCCAGCCTCCCCACCCCCAGTCTCCCATCCCCAATCTCCCCTCCCCCAGTCTCCTTCCCCCAGTCCCCCCCCCAGTCTCCCCTCAACCAGTCCCCTCCTTCAGATTCCACCCTCCCCCAGTCTCGTCTCCCCAAGTCTCTTCTCCCCCAGTCTGCCCTCCCCCAGTCTCCCCTCCCTTAGTCTCCCCTAGACTCCCCTCGCTGTCTCCCCTCCCCCAATCCCTCCCCCAGTCTCGCCTCCCCTCCCCCAGTCTCCCTACCCCAGTCTCCCCTCCCCCATTCTCCCCTCCCCCAGACTACCCTCCCCCAGTCTCCCATCCCCCAGTCTCCCTCCCCAATCCCCACCCCCCCAGTCCCCCCTCCCTCAGTCTTCCCTCCCCCAGTCTCCCCTCCCCAGTCTCCCCTCCCCCTGTCTCCCCGTCTCCAATCTCCCCACCCCCAGTCCCCTCCCACCCAGTCTCCCTTCCCCAGTCTCCCCCGTCCCCAGTCTCCCCTCCCCCTGTCTCCCCGTCCCCAATCTCCCCACCCCCAGTCCCCTCCCACCCAGTCTCCCTTCCCCAGTCTCCCTTCCCCAGTCTCCCCGCCCCTAGTCCCCCCTCCCCCAGCCCCCTCCCCCACTCTCCCCATCCCCAGTCTCCCCTCCCCAAGTTGTGTTACAATTTACAGGGTTTACAGATCCCGATGGTGTTGTCAATATCTAAAGTTTTTTTCTGAGGACTAATATTCTGATTTATTCTCAATATCAGGTTAATATGTTGATAATATTGTGAAAGTGCTGAAGACCTTGAGTGTCCAGAATGCATGAGTTACAGACAGAACAAACACAAAACCATTGTATAAAAATATTGTCACTGTGAATCTGCAGGGCGCCATTTTCTTTCTGTGGAAATGCAGTTGAAGATTGCTTGTTTCACAGTGGAATCTGTGGCTTCTATTTTGAAATGCTCTTCCTGCTTGATTTGCAAGTTGCCTCTGGTCAGGGAGTAAATTGGGCCACAGTCACATACAAGTAATAGGTCAGACCAGCTGCAAGGAGGACCACAGAGAACAGAGTGGCTGCAACATTCAGCCCCTTGGCGGTGGAAGCAAACTTTCTTGCTTTTCGCATGTTGTTGGCGACTTTTGAATCCCGAGCCTGTAAAGGGCGAACAGAAAGATTTTTTACTGCAAGCGACAATTTGTAAATCAAAGGCAGTTGAAAAAATTTGGAAATTCTTAAAAAGTCATCTGTGGTTTGAAAATACCAAGAATCAAATGGGAACAGCAGCCATTAAAAGCAGGCTTTTTAATGACCCCTGTTGCAGCAGCTGGAACCGTTGTCTAACAGAAAAGCTGTTCTATGGAAGCTGGCATTGCTCTCACTTGATGGAAACAACAGAGGTCAAATTCCCGGAGACCGGTCTAAATGGCTGTTCCTGAAGGACCTTGACAAAAGATGATTAAAACCAGGTGTGAATTTTTTGGGCCTGTTCTACTTTTCTTATTGTAGACCTACTTTGATGCTCCAATCTCACATCAGTGACAAGCAAATCCCAAGTTTCAGAGTGTCAATCAAAATTTATCCCCCAACCAACATCACGAAGAACAGATTCTCTGGTCATTATCATATTGTTGTTTGTGGGATCTTGCTGTGCGCAAATTAGCTGCTGCATGTTCTATATTATAACAGTGACTACGTTTCAAATGTACTTCATTGCCTGTAATGCACATTGGAACATCCTGGGCTTGTGAAAGGCGCGATAGGTGGACAATTATTGTGGCAAACATCCTGAGAACAAATTAAAAATAAATACCTCCATTATTGCCCGTCTATATCAGTCTCTTTTATTCTGTTAAAATCCAGTCTCGGGATGTGCGCATTGCTGGCAAGACCAGCATTTATTGCCCATCCCTAATTGCCCTGAGAAGATGGTGGTGAGCCGCCTCTTGAACCGCTGCAGTCTGTGTGATGCAGGTGCTCCCACATTGCTGTTAGGGAGGGAGTTCCAGGCTTGTGACACAGCGACGATCTTACCAACTGGTAGAGACAGGTAACAGTCCTGCCATGTCCCTTCCTGGTGCATACTGGGAGCAAAATTCCAGAGTCCCAGCCTGTAATTTACAATGTCAACAACTTGCATTAAGATATTCCGAGGCTCCTCACAGAAAGAAAGAAAGAACCGATTTATATTGCATGTTTCACAACCTTAGCACAACCAAAGTGTTCACAGACAATGGCGCGGACTCTGCTCTATGTGTTGTTTAGTGGGAGGAGTGTGGGAGCTGCCAGCTGCCAGTGTAGATGCAGGTGATGTCGCCGAGGGGCAGCATGTAGATAAGAAATAGAATGAGGCCAAGGACAGATCCTCGGGGGACACTGGAGGTAACGGTGTGGGAGCGGGAGGCAAGAACAACATAGTTGGAGTTTTTGAGGGAGCTGCTGAGCAGAAGCAAATGGAGGGCCAACCACCAAGCAGATGGGAGTGAAAATGCTGTTGTAAGTGACTTGAGTGAGAGTTTTTTTCAGGGTTTGTGCAGAAGGAAGTGGGGTTAGAATGGGATAGGGGGTTTTAGATGATCAGGGATACAAGTGGCGGAAATGGCTTGTTGATGATCAAGACCACAAGACATATCCAAAGGGAGGCATTCAAACATTAGAGGCAATGCTATGTCTGAGTTATGAGAAAACATTGCAGCAAGATTGGCTTTTCAGCTGTGTCGTAACTCGCACCAAGTCCCGCTAACCCATCACCCCCTGTCCTAACTCGCACCGAGTCCCGCTCATCCATCACCCACTATGCTCGCTGCCCCTGTCCTAACTCGCACCAAGTCCCATTCACCCATCACCTCTTGTGCTCGCTGCCCCGTGTCCTAACTCGCACCAAATCCCACTCACCCATCACCCCTGTACTGCCCTGTGTCCTAACTCGCACCAAGTCCCGCTCACCCATCACCCCGTGCTTGCTGACCTACATTGGCTCCCGGTTAAACAACGCCTCGATTTCAAAATTCTCATTCTCATGTTCAAATCCCTCCATGACCTCGTCCCTTCCTATCTCTGTAATCTCCTCCAAACCCACAACCCCCCGAGATTTCTGCACTCCTCTAATTGTGCCCTCGAGCATCGCTGATTATAATCACTCAACCATTGGTGGCCGTGCCTTCAGCTGCCTGGGCCCCAAGCTCTGGAACTCTCCACCTTAACATCTCCACCTCTCTACCTCTCTTTCCTCCTTCAAGATACTCCTTAAAACCTACCTCTTCCTGTGCTAATTTCTTCTTATGTGGCTCGGTGTCACATTTTGTCTGATTTATGATTCTGTGAAGCACCTTGGGACAGTTCACGACGTTAAAGGCGCTATATAAATACAAGTTGTTGTTGTTGTTGAAAGGTGACATGTGAAAGGTGATTTGATAGAGAGATAAAGGTAAGCTAAAGTATAAAAGAGGAAATGCATAAAATTATTTCAAAGTAAATTGTGTGAATTGGACAGTGGTTCTAGCCAGTGCGATGCACATTCAGTGCTGATACTTGAGCGTTTTTCTTTACAAAGAAAGGCAAAACTCCTGGAATCATTTCACAAACAAGTAGATGCAGCAATGGGGGGACTTTAGAGTATTTCTGGATGAATTAAGAACAAACAAACTTGCATTTCTAGAGCACCTTTCACAACCTCATGACATCCCAAATCACTTTACAACCATTGAAGTACTTTTGAAGTGTAGTCACCTCTGTAATGTAGGAAACACAGTAGCCAACATGCACAGCAAGCTCCCTACAAACAGCAATGATAAATGATCAAATAATCCATTATAATGATATTGGTCGAGGGAAAAATATTGACCAGGCCACTAGGAGAACACCCCTGCTTTTCTTCTCTGCTATGGAATCTTTTGCGTCTACTTGAGAGAGCAGCCTGGGCCTCGATTTAACTTCTTGTCTAAAAGGCAGCACCTCTGGCAGTGCAGTACTCCCTCAGTACTGCGCTTCCAACTGTGTAATGCTCTCTCAGTACTGCCCCCCCCGACAGTGCAGCGCTCCCTCAGTACTGCCCCTCCGACAGTGCAGCATTCCTTCAGTACTGCTCCTCCGACAGTGCAGCATTCCTTCAGTACTGCCACTCTGACAGTGCAACACTCACTCAGCACTGCCCCTCAGACAGTGCAGCGCTCCCTCAGTACTGCCCCTCCGACAGTGCAGCATTCCTTCAGTACTGCCACTCTGACAGTGCAACACTCACTCAGCACTGCCCCTCAGACAGTGCAGCGCTCCCTCAGTACTGCCCCTCCGACAGTGCAGCATTCCTTCAGTACTGCCACTCTGACAGTGCAACACTCACGCAGTAATGCGCCTCCGACAGTGCAGCGCTCCCTCAGCACTGCCCCTCGGACAGTGCAGCTCTCTCTCAGTACTACACCTCCGAAGGTGCGGCTGTCCCTCAGTACTGCACTGGAGTGTCAGCCTGGATTTTTTCCTCAAGTCTTGAATTGGTCTTGAACCCATGACCTTCAGACGCCGAGGTGAGTGTGCTACCCACTGTGCCATGGCTGATATGTAAGATGGGTTGAATGGCCTCCCTTATCCTTAATTATCCTGTGATTTTGTGATGAAATTTTCATATTTGCATCTGCATTTGGCCATCAATTGTTTAATCAATGTAACCTTCAATCCAACTCTTAAAGCGATCATAAGACCAACAGATCATTCCAGATGAGGAGGTCTCTATTTACCCAGCTTCACTGCTCCATCCCCCATCACAGCTCCAATTATTGTGGAGACCATTCCATGTTGATCACTATTTGTGTGAAGAATTTCCTAAATTTGCCTTTTACTCATTTCATCCTGTGTCTCCTTGTTCTATTCTCACAATTTACTTTAAACTAACATTGCAGATTTACTTTATATTCCCAAGTCTCTCGGGATTAGCCTCATACTTTCCCAATGAGTTCCCGCTTCCCAGGGTTGACCCTGAAGCCCCACAGTTTGCAGGTTGGTAGACTCTGAATGACCTTTGGACTCTGTGCCGTAATGTGCCTGGAAGTGCATCGTGAGCAAGACACGCCTCTGGAAAGTTAAGGTTGTGCCGTGGAATAAAGTACGACAGAATTCGGGACCGTGTCTGGAACTTCGTCAATTGTCTTCTGGAAGGTGGAAATTCACCATGCCATTACGCTTCCCACAATCCACTTGGATTGTCACTTTTTGAATGATGCCAAGGAGGTTGGTCGGACCAGACCTGCTGACTGCAGTTAACTAGGTCACTAACTACCGATAATCCTCTGGCTTACTCCTGATAATCAATTCCATTATTTTACTTGGAATCGATGGAAGACTGCTAGGTCTGTATTGTCCTGCTTTTTGAATATGAGCCCCATATTAGCCTATTTCTATTGGTACATTCTCAATGTCCAGTGACTTTCCTCTAATGACTGTGACTGTTTCACAAATCTCCTCCCTCGTCTCTCTCAGCACTCTGCGACACATTTCTGGGGATTTATTTGCTTTGAGCCCTTTTATCCTGTTGAAACTTCTGTCTCAGTTGTATTACCTGTTATCGACGTTTGGGGAGAACATTGGCTTGTGCTACCTCCTGTAACTAATTAAATTAAGTAATCATTCAAAATATTTATAGATTTAACTCTCAAAGTAAGCTTGGTACAAGAACACGTTTCTCCTGTGTTACAAGCTCTGAAAGTTGCAAATATCATTGCTTTGCTCACGTTCAGTTGCAGGCTTCCTCTCGCCATTGACACACTTAGGATGGTGTCGGTCCAACGTTTAAATAACGGCTTGTCAATCACGGTTGATTGGCAGCTGAACTCGGCGTCCAGCTGAAACGCCAACAGCCATCATTCGCTGCAACTGGGGGTTTTGGTCGTTGACCAGTTATTACAGGGAGAAAATAAAACAAAAAGCAAACTTACTTTGATTGAGAAGACGAGTGCGAGGAATCCAAAACAACATGCATTCAGATAGAAGGCGTTAAATAGGGACCAGATGAGATGGTCTTGTACAGGCCGAGGCTGGGGCTGGGGCTGGCTGACGTTTTTCATGTTCACGACCGTGGTCTTGGGTGGTTGAGGCTGGTTGAAGCCCATTGCTTCCTCTGCTTTAGGCTGTGAGGCTAAGTCCGCAGTCTCCATTTGAAAATAACTGTTGCCGATCTGCAGCTGCAAAGTGAGAAAATAAACCTGATTTGAACGGATCCATTTATATAAACCAAATCAAGGAGGAGTTTCATGATTCCAAGTCTGCAAAGTGGCACTTGTGTGTTGGAGGGGCTGCTGAACATAATGTGTCTTACTATAAATGGAAACACATGAGCATATATTTACTTAGGTTATTTTTAAAATATCTGCAGATTGCCTGGAATTGGATAATGATCTGTGTGTATCAAAGGAATCCTCAATCACAAGCTTTTGAAAATGGAACGTAGCAACAACCTGTAATTTGGTTGGTTTACTGCCTGTCCTTTACAGTCACCACCGACTCCTCCACTGCACTCAGTTCTTCTTTTTTCGTACGGTAGCAGCAAAAATCAAATTAAATATCAATATCGAAGTCGGATATCCAGGCCAAAGCTTCCTGTGTAACAGTGTGGATATCTTGGAGGCTGCCTGCGAATTCCCTCTGTATCCAGGGTCTGATTAGGAGCTCCATAGTCACATGATGGGGATGCTTTAATTTTCCACCTATGGAGAAGGTGGCAGCATCGACCATGACCGGTTCTGAGGCGGTTGATGGCTGTCCACTGTTTGCGAGGAAGGTTTGATCCTGCAGGTTGTACTGTGGGGTCCTCTATAAGGAATCCATTCCGTATGTCGCAGTTCTTCCAAGCATTTAGCCATCGGTCATCGAGGCTGAGAGGAGATTGCTGAAGATTTCGTCGATGGTCCAAAATGGTCTTCTAGATTCGAGACGGTTAATACAGAATGGTGGAAGCATGGCAGTGAATTATTACAGTATCATCTCATTCAGATGTACCGTTTTTGGATTTTGACCATTTTCCACAGAGGGGTTTGGAAAATAATAATTGTTAATGCAATGTGCATTCTTACCACCCCAGCTATCATCAGCAAAGTGATGGAAGGTGTTGTCGACAATGCTTGGATCAGCACCAGATGTACCAGAAAATGAGATGCCAACCTGGGGAAGCTGCAACACAGGACTACATGTATGCTAAACAGCAGAAGCAGCATGCTAGTGACAGGGCTAAGCGATCCCACAATCAACGGATCAGATCAAAGCTCTGCAGTCCTGCCACATCCATTCATGAATGGTGGTGGACAATTAAACAACTAACAGGAGGAGGAAGCTCCATGAATATCCCCATCCTCAATGATGGCGGAGGCCAGCACGTGAGTGCAAAAGACAAGGCTGAAGCATTTGCAACCATCTTCATCCAGAAGTGCCAAGAGGATGATCCACCTTGGCCTCTTCCTGAGGTCCCCATTATCACAGATGCCAGTCTTCAGCCAGTTTGATCCACTCCAGGTGATATCAAGAAACAGCTGAGCGCATGGGATACAGCAAAGGCTATGGGCGTCGACAACATCTCGGCTGTCGTGCTGAAGACTTGTATTCTAGAACTAGCTGCGCCTCTAGCTAAGCTGTTCAGTACCGACAATGTGGAAAATTGCCCAGGTATGTCCTGTCCACAAAAATCTGGACAAATCCAATCTGGCCAATTACCACCCCATCAGTCTACTCTCAATCATCAGCAAAGTGATGGAAGGTGTCGTCGACAGTGCTATCAAGCGGCACTTACTCACCAATAACCTGCTCACCGATGCTCAGTTTGGGTTCTGTCAAGACCACTAAGCACCAAACCTAATTACTGCCTTGGTCCAAACATAGTCATATCTAGCACAAAGGAAGGTGGTTGTGGTAGTTGGAGGTCAATCTTCTCAGTCCTTGGACATCGCTGCAGGAGTTCCTCATCGCAGTGTCCTAGGCCCAACTATCTTCAGCTGCTTCATCAATGACCTGCCCTCTATCATAAGGTCAGAAGTGAGGATTGCACATGTTCAGTTCCATTCGCAACTCCTTCGATAATGAAGCAGTCGGTGCCTGCATGCAGCAAGACCTGGGTGACATTTAGGCTTGGGCTGATAAGTGGCAAGCAACATTGGTGGCACACAAGTGCCAGGCAATGACTATCTCCAACAAGCGAGAGTCTAACCACCTCCCCTTGATGTTCAACGGCATTACCATCACCAAATCCCCCACCATCAACATCCTGGGATTTACCATTAACCAGAAACATAAATACTGTAGCAACAAGAGCAGGTCAGAGGCTGGGTATTCTGTGGCGAGTGTCTCACCTCCTGACTCCCCAAAGCCTTTCCACCATCTACAAGGCACAAGTCAGGAGTGTGATGGAATAATTTCCACTTGCCTGGATGAGTTCTGCTCCAACAACACTCAAGAAGCTCGACACCATCCAGGACAAAGCAGCCCGGTTGATTGGCACCCCATCCACCACCTTCAACATTCACTCCCTCCATCAGCGGCGCATCGTGGCTGCAGTGTGTACCATGTATAAAATGCACTGCAGCAACTCGCCACGGCTTCTTCGGCAGAACCTCCCAAACCCGCGACCTTAACTGTCTAGAAGGACAAAGGCAGCAGGCACATGGGAACACCACCACCTCCATGTTCCCCTCCAAGTCACATACCATCCTGACTTGGAAATATATCAGTGTTCCTTCATCGTCGCAGGGTCAAAATCCTGGAACTGCCTCCCTAACAGCACTGTGGGAGCACCTTCATTATCATCATCATCATTGTAAAGTCCTGTCCCTGCAGTACAGATTCACACGAGGCACACACTGAAGTCAAGATCACTCAGGACCTGCATCTTTATTACACAGCTCTCGAATGCCACACTTGCCTGAGACCTGTCCTCATATACCTGTCTGGGACAGGTATCCAGTGTCTCCTGCAAGTGCACCCCTGGTGGTAAGGTAAGCTTGTGGTTACAGGTCATCTCTGGTTACAGTCATGTATAGCATGGTAAGATACAGTTATGTACAGTAGTGTGCGATACATGACTTCACCCTCCCCCAAGGTCTTATTGTCTTTATAGGTTCAGACTCTCAGATGGTCTACGCTCTCGTGTGGAGTGTCTTAGTTGTGGTTCAGTTGTTTGCCTTGATGCCTGTTGTTCTTTCGGGGTGATTGCTGGTATCTCGCCTGGGCTGTCTGTTTCATTCAGTATGATTGTTGGTGTCTCGCCTGGGCTGTCTGTTGAGATTGCCCTTTCCTCAGGTTGTTCCCTCTGTCTGTCCACCAGGTGTGGTGTGAGTTCCACATTGTAGTCTGCCTCTGGTTCAGCAGTGTTGTTGGTAAATCTACTTTTGACTTGGTCTACATGCCTCGGGCAAGTTTGGCCATTGTCCATTTGAACGACCAGTAGCCTGTTTCCTTCCTTGCCTGTTACATAGAAACATAGAAACAAAGAAAATAGGTGCAGGAGTAGGCCATTCGGCCCTTCTAGCCTGCACCACCATTCAATGAGTTCGTGGCTGAACATGCAACTTCAGTACCCCATTCCTGCTTTCTTGCCATATCCCCTTGATCCCCTAGTAGTAAGGACTTCATCGAACTCCTTTTTGAATATATTTCGTGAATTGGCCTCAACAACTTCCTGTGGTAGAGAATTCCACAGGTTCACCAGTCTCTGGGTGAAGAGGTTTCTCCTCATCTCGGTCCTAAATGGCTTACCCCTTATCCTTAGACTGTGACCCGTGGTTCTGGACTTCCCCAACATTATGATCATTCTTCCTGCATCTAATCTGTCTAAACCCATCAGAATTTTAAACATTTCTATGAGGTCCCCTCTCATTCTTCTGAATTCCAGTGAATACAAGCCCAGTTGATTTAGTCTTTCTTGATAGGTCAGTCCCGCCATCCCGGGAATCAGTCTGGTGAACCTTCGCTGTACTCCCTCAATAACAAGAATGTCCTTCCTCAGGTTAGGAGACCAAAACTGTACACAATACTCCAGGTGTGGCCTCACCAAGGCCCTGTACAACTGTAGCAACACCTCCCTGCCCCTGTACTCAAATCCCCTCGCTATGAAGGCCAACATGCCATTTGCTTTCTTAACCGCCTGCTGTACCTGCATGTCAACCTTCAATGACTGATGTACCATGACACCCAGGTCTCGTTGCACCTCCCCTTTTCCTAATCTGTCACCATTCAGATAATAGTCTGTCTCTCTGTTTTTACCACCAAAGTGGATAACCTCACATTTATCCACATTATACTTCATCTACCATGCATTTGCCCACTCACCTAACCTATCCAAGTCACTCTGCAGCCTCATAGCATCCTCCTCGCAGCTCACACTGCCACCTAACATAGAGTCATCCGCAAATTTGGAGATACTACATTTAATCCCCTCGTCTAAATCATTAATATACAGTGTAAACAGCTGGGACCCCAGCACAGAACCTTGCGGTACCCCACTACTCACCGCCTGCCATTCTGAAAAGTCCTCATTTACTCCTACTCTTTGCTTCCTGTCTGACAACCATTTCTCAATCCATGTCAGCACACTACCCCCAATTTCATGTGCTTTAACTTTGCACATTAATTTCTTGTGTGGAACCTTGTCGAAAGCCTTTTGAAAGTCCAAATATACCACATCAAATGGTTCTCCCTTGTCCACTCTACTGGAAACATCCTCAAAAAATTCCAGAAGATTTGTCAAGCATGATTTCCCTTTCACAAATCCATGCTGACTTGGACCTATCATGTCACCTCTTTCCAAATGCGCTGCTATGACATCCTTAATAATTGATTCTATCATCTTACCCACTACCGATGTCAGGCTGACCGGTCTATAATTCCCTGTTTTCTCTTTCCCTCCTTTTTTAAAAAGTGGGGTTACATTGGCTACCCTCCACTCGATAGGAACTGATCCAGAGTCAATGGAATGTTGGAAAATGACTGTCAATGCATCCGCTATTTCCAAGGCCACCTCCTTAAGTACTCTGGGATGCAGTCCATCAGGCCCTGGAGATTTATCGGCCTTCAATCCCATCAATTTCCCCAACACAATTTCCCGACTAATAAGGATTTCCCTCAGTTCCTCCTCCTTACTAGACCCTCTGACCCTTCTTATATCCGGAATGTTGTTAGTGTCCTCCTTAGTGAATACCGAACCAAAGTACTTGTTCAATTGGTCCGCCATTTCTTTGTTCCCCGTTATGACTTTCCCTGATTCTGACTGCAGGGGACCTACATCTGTCTTTACTAACCTTTTTCTCTTTACATATCTATAGAAACTTTTGCAATCCGTCTTAATGTTCCCTGCAAGCTTCTTCTCGTACTCCATTTTCGCTGCCCTAATCAAAGCCTTTGTCCTCCTCTGCTGAGTTCTAAATTTCTCCCAGTCTCCGGGTTCGCTGCTATTTCTGGCCAATTTGTATGCCACTTCCTTGGCTTTAATACTATCCCTGATTTCCCTAGACAGCCACGGTTGACCCACCTTCGCTTTTTTATTTTTACACCAGACAGGAATGTACAATTGTTGTAGTTCATCCATGCGGTCTCTAAATGTCTGCCATTGCCCATCCACAGTCAACCCCTCAAGTATCATTCGCCAATCAATCCTAGCCAATTCACGCCTCATACCTTCAAAGTTACCCTTCTTTAAGTTCTGGACCATGGTCTCTGAATTAACTGTTTCATTCTCTATCCTAATGCAGAATTCCACCATATTATGGTCACTCTTCCCCAAGGGGCCTCGCACAACGAGATTGCTAATTAATCCTCTCTCATTACACAACACCCAGTCTAAGATGGCCTCTCCCCTAGTTGGTTCCTCGACATATTGGTCTAGAAAACCATCCCTTATGCACTCCAGGAAATCCTCCTCCACCGTATTGCTTCCAGTTTGGCTAGCCCAATCTATGTGCATATTAAAGTCACCCATTATAACTGCTGCACCCTTATTGCATGCACCCATAATTTCTTGTTTGATGCCCTCCCCAACATCACTACTACTGTTTGGAGGTCTGTACACAACTCCCACTAATATTTTTTACCCTTTGGTGTTCTGCAGCTCTACACATTTTGATTCCACATCATTCAAGCTAATGTCATTCCTAACTATTATATTAATCTCCTCTTTAACCAGCAATGCTACCCCACCTCCTTTTCCTTTTATTCTATCCTTCCTGAATGTTGAATACCCCTGGATGTTGAGTTCCCAGCCCTGATCATCCTGGAGCCACGTCTCCATAATCCCAATCACATCATATTTGTTAACATCTATTTGCACAGTTAATTCATCCACCTTATTACGGATACTCCTTGCATTAAGACACAAAGCCTTCAGGCTTGTTTTTTGAACACCCTTTGTCCTTTTAGAATTTTGTTGTACAGTGGCCCTTTTTGTTCTTTGTCTTGCGTTTCTCTGCCCTCCACTTTTTCTCATCTCCTTTCTGTTTTTTGCTTTTGCCTCCTTTTTGTTTCCCTCTGTCTCCCTCCATTGGTTCCCATTCCCCTGCCATATTAGTTTAACTCCTCCCCAACAGCACGAGCAAACACTCCCCCTAGGACATTGGTTCCGGTCCTGCCCAGGTGCAGACCGTCCGGTTTGTACTGGTCCCACCTCCCCCAGAACCGGTTCCAATGCCCCAGGAATTTGAATCCCTCCCTGCTGCACCACTGCTCAAGCCACGTATTCATCTGCGCTATCCTGCGATTCCTACTCTGACTAGCATGTGGTACTGGTAGCAATCCCGCGATTACTACTTTTGAGGTCCTACTTTTTAATTTAGCTCCTAGCTCCTTAAATTCGTTTCGTAGGACCTCATCCCTTTTTTTACCTATGTCGTTGGTACCAATGTGCACCACTACAACTGGCTGTTCTCCCTCCCTTTTTAGAATGTCCTGCACCCGCTCCAAGACATCCTTGACCTTTGCACCAGGGAGGCAACATACTATCCTGGAGTCTCGGTTGGGGCCGCAGAAACGCCTATCTATTCCCCTAACAATTGAATCCCCTATCACTATCGCTCTCCCACTCTTTTTCCTGCCCTCCTGTGCAACAGAGCCAGCCACGGTGCCATGAACTTGGCTGCTGCTGCCCTCCCCTGTCATCTCCCTCAACAGTACTCAAAGCAGTGTATCTGTTTTGCAGGGGGATGACCACAGGGGACCCTTGCACTATCTTCTTTGCACTGCTCTTCCTGCTGGTCTTCCATTCCCTATCTGGCTGTGGACCCTTCTCCTGTGGTATGACCAACTCGCTACACGTGCTACTCACGTCATTCTCAGCATCGTGGATGTTCCAGAGTGAATCCACCCTCAGCTCCAACTCCGCAACGCAGACCATCAGGAGCTGGAGGTGGATACACTTCCCGCACATGTAGTCATCAGGGACACTGGAGTCGTCCCTGAGTTCCCACATGGTACAGGAGGAGCATAACACGCGACCGAGCTCTTCTGCCATGACTTAACCTTTAGATAAGGTTGCTGTCCCTGCAAGCCATTTGGGACCCCTACCATAGTTTAGCACAAACACTTTGTCTCCTATCTCATTCCACCTCCCCCTCGAATTTCAGTCATGGTACTCGGTTAGCTTACGGCGCTTTGCCTCAACAATTTCATGCATGTCTGGGAGGATTAATGAGAGCCTTGTCTTTAAGGTCCGTTTCATTAATAGTTGTGCGGGGGGAACTCCAGTCAATGCGGACGAGATCCGTATGCCAGCAGCAGTCGCGACAGGCGGCCCTGCAGCGTGGGACCTTGGATTTTGAGCATGCCTTGTTTAATGCTCGCTCTGACTGGCTGTTGGAGGCCGGCTTGAATGGTGCCGTCTTAACGTGACTTATGCCGTGCTCACTTATAAAATCTTGGAATTCTGCGCTGGTGAAGCACGGACCATTATCACTGACCAATATGTCAGGAATGCCGTGCGTTGCGAACATGGTTCCCAGGCTCTCCACAGTGGTGGAAGTGGTGCTCGAGTTTAAAATGGTGCATTCGATCCACTTAGAAAAGGCATCTACAACTACAAGGAACATTTTGCCCATGAATGGGCCTACATAGTCTACATGCACCCACGACCACGGTTTGGTGGGCCAGGGCCAGGGGCTCGGGGGGCCTCCCTGGGGGCATTACTGAGTTGGGCACAAATGGCGCACCGTCGGACGCAGAGCTCCAAGTCCGCGTCAATGCCAGGCCACCAGACGTGGGATCTGGCTATGGTCTTTATGAGAACGATCCCCGGGTGCTCGCGGTGGAGCTCCCGGACAAATGCCTCTCTGCCTCGCAGACGCATAACTACTCGGCTGACCCACATCAGGCAGTCTGCTTGTAGTGACAGCTCATGCATGCGCCTATGGAAAGGTTTGATCTTCTTGGGGCAGGCATCTCGAGCCTCTGCCCAGTCACCGGTTAGGACACATCTCTTTACTAAGGATAACGTGGGGTCGCTGGTCGTCCAGTCTCTGATTTGGCGAGCCGTCATGGGCGAACCTGTGGCCTCAAAGGCATTGATTGCCATGACTATCTCACAGTCCTGTTTGTCAGACCCTTCCGTGGTCACCAGGGGTAGCCTGCTAAGTGCGTCGGCACAGTTGTCTGTGCCTGGTCTGTGCCTTATGGTGTAATCGTAAGATGCCAGCGTGAGTGCCCACCGTTGAATGCGTGCCGAGGCATTGGCGCTTATTGCCTTGCTTTCAGATAGTAGGGACATGAGGGGCTTGTGGTCGGATTCTAACGCAAACTTGGCCCCGAAAAGGTATTGGTGCATCTTTTTGACACCATACACGCACGCGAGCGCCTCCTTCTCCACCATTCCGTACCCGCGCTACACCCGCGAAAGTGACCTGGAGGCATAAGCTATGGGTTGTAATTTACCCGCACTATTGACATGTTGTAAAACGCACCCGACCCCATACGCTGACGCATCACATGTAAGAACTAGCTTTTTACCTGGATCAAAGAAAGCCAAAACACTGTTGGAACAGAGAAGGTTGCGTGCCTTATTGAAGGCGCGTTCCTGGGCGTCCCCCCAAAACCAATCGTACCCCTTTCTGAGTAGCACGTGGAGAGGCTCCAGCAGCGTGCTTAAGTTCTGCATAAAGTTCCCAAAGTAATTGAGTAGCCCGCGAATGGCGCGCAGTTCTGAGACATTCCGGGGCCTGGGTGCCAGGCGAATTGCTTCATTTTTGGACTCTGTTGGGCGGATTCCATCAGCGGCAATCCTTCTGCCCAAAAATTCAACTTCGGGCGCGAGAAACAGGCACTTGGATTTCTCAACTCTTTGGCCTACCCGATCCAACCGCTTTAGTACTTCCTCCAAATTGCGGAGATGGGAGTTGGTGTCCCTGCCCGTGATAAGTATGTCGTCTTGAAATACAACCGTCCCCGGGATGGACTTGAGCAGACTCTCCATGTTGCGCTGGAATATAGCAGCTGCTGACCTGATGCCGAATGGGCATCGATTGTACATTAAAAGGCCTCGATGTGTGTTGATGGTGGTGAGTAGCTTGGACTCATCGGTCAATTCTTGCGTCATAAATGAGATCTAGTTTTGAGAAAAGTTTTCCTCCAGCCAATGTGGCAAATAAGTCCTCCGCTCTGGGCAGCGGGTATTGGTCCTGTAGGGAGACTCTGTTTATGGTAGATTTGTAGTCCCCACAGATTCATACGGATCCATCGGGCTTCATGACTGGGACAATGGGACTTGCCCAGTCACTAAATTCCATGGGTGAGATAATGCCTTCCCGCAGAAGCCTGTCCAGTTCATGTTCAATCTTTTCCCTCATCACATAGGGCACAGCTCTAGCCTTGTGATGGACTGGTCTAGCATCCTGTGTGATGTAGATTTTGACTTTAGCCCCTTTGAAAGTGCCCACACCTGGCTGAATGAGATGTTCAAATCGACTTAGAACTGTGGAGCAGGAGGTCCGTTCCTCTGATGACATGGCGTGAACATCATCCCATTTCCAGTTTAGTTTTGCCAGCCAGCTTCTCTCCAGCAGTGCTGGGAGATCTCCAGGGACAATCCACAGGGGAAGTCGGTTCACTGTCCCTTTCTATAAAGTCCTCCCAATTATCTCCAGCATTTTATTTTTCATCTGAGCCATTGTTCGCCATTCTGTGGATTCTGTAATCCCATCCTCATCGCCACTGTAAAATCCTGTCCCTGCAGTACAGATTCACACGAGGCACATACTGAAGTCAAGATCACTCAGGACCTGCATCTTTATTACACAGCTCTCGAATGCCACACTTGCCTGAGACCTGTCCTCATATACCTGTCTGGGACAGATATCCAGTGTCTCCTACAAATGCACCCCTAGTGGTAAGGTAAGCTTGTAGTTACAGGTCATCTCTGGTTACAGTCATGTATAGCATGGTAAGATAGTTATGTACAGTAGTGTGAGATACATGACAATCATCATCATCATAGGCAGTCCCTCGGAATCGAGGAAGACTTACTTCCACTATAAAAATGAGTTCTTAGGTGACTGAACAGTCAATACGGGAATTACAGTCTCTGTCACAGGTGGGACAGACAGTCGTTGAAGCGAAGGGTAGGTGGGACTGGTTTGCCGCACTTGATTTCTACATGCTCTCGGCGATGAGACTCGAGGTGCTCAGCGCCCTCCCGGATGCACTTCCTCCACTTAGGGCGGTCTTTGGCCAGGGACTCCCAGGTGTCGGTCAGTTGCATTTTATCAAGGAGGCCTTTGCTCACCTTGGGCTCACTTGCCGTATAGGAGTTCCGAGTATATAGCTTGCTTTGGGAGTCTTGTGTCAGGTATGCGAACAATGTGGCCCGCCCAGTGGAGCTGGTCGAGTGTGGTCAGTGCTTCAATGCTGGGATGTTGGCCTGGTCGAGAACACTAACGTTGGTGCGTCTGTCCTCCCAGGAGATTTGCAGGATCTTGCGGAGACATCGTTGGTGATATTTCTCCAGTGGTTTGAAGTGTCTAATGTATATGGCCCACGTCTCTGAGCCATAAAGGAGGGCAGGTATCACTACAGCCCTGTCGACCATGAGCTTGGTGGTAGATTTGAGGGCCTGATCTTTGAACACTCTTTTCCTCAGGCAGCCGAAGGCTGCTCTGGAGCACTAGAGGTGGTGTTGAATCTCATCGTCAATGCCTGCTCTTGTTGATAGGAGGCTCCCGAGATAAGGGAAGTGGTCCACATTGTCCAGGGCCACGCCTGGGGGGCAGTGCTGTGTGGCGGGGTCAGGCTGGTGGAGGGCCTTTGTCTTATGGATGTTTAGTGTAAGGACCATGCTTTCGTTTGCCTCAGTGAAGATGTTGACTATGACCTGGAGTTCAGTCTCTGAATGTGCGCAGACGCATGCATCGTCCGCGTACTGCAGTTCGACGACAGAGGTTGGGACGATCTTGGATCTGGCCTGGAGACGACGAAGGTTGAACAGGTTCCCACTGGTTCTGTAGCTTAGTTCCACTCCAGCGGGGAGCTTGTTGAGTGTGAGGTGGAGCATTGCAGCGAGGAAGATTAAGAGAGTTGCCGCAATGACACAGCCCTGCTCAACCCCAGTCCGGACGTAGATTGGGTCTGTAATGGATCCGTTGGTCAGGGTCACGGCCTGTATGTCGTCGTGGAGCAGGCAGAGGATGGTGACGAACTTTGGGGGCAGCCGAAACGGAGGAGGACGCTCCATGGTCTCTCGTGGTTGACAGTGTCAAAGGCCGTTGTGAGGTCAAAGAAGGCCATGTACAAGTGTTGATGCATCACCTTCACCACACAGACTGCAGCAGTTCGAGAAGGTGTCTCACCACCACTTTCTCAAGGACAATTAGGGATGTACAATAAATGCTGGCCTTGCCAGCAACGCCCAAATCCAAAGAATGAATAAAAAAAGAGGTACTCAGATAAACGAAGTTAATATGTTAAACAGACATTAATTAATAACAGATTCCTTCGCTTGTCTGAGTATTTAGAGAGACACCTCACACCATTGTGTTGGAAACCCGTTAATCTTGGCCTGTGAGAGACAGGAGGGGAACAAAGTAGTGCAAGAAGGTAAACAGATGAGACTGCAGGGAGAGAGGATCTGTCCTGGGCTGTGGGACAGAATGCAGGGGATTCTGAGGCCCAAATTCAGCCTCGCGAAAAGGCCCCTAATCGCCGGCAAGTGGTGGAGTCGAGTGGCCAGCGCCAGCGAGATTCATCTCGGCTGGGCGGGGGGGCTGTTTCCGGCAGTCCCCAGTTCCGCCCCACCTCTCCAAAGTGCATCATCAAAGAGTGCACCGCCTATCGCCCACACCTCCAGCGAATATCAGCTGGAAAATTCTTTGACTTGCCACGCAGTGCCCCCGATAGCTTTTTCTGTGGGTGCACTGTGTTCGAAGTGTGTGCAACACGGCTGCACCGCGGTTATTCAACGGGAGGGCGCACTGCCGCGGCTGCCATCTTTTTCTGTTGGCCGACTGCCAGGTCGGGCTGACAATTATGCCCCTGCGTTCAGCCGGGCTCGGCTGAAACCCTCCCTGGTGGCCCAGCGGGCCCAACCAGAATAATGGCAGCGGCTGTCCGTTAGGTCGCTGACTGACAGCGGCCGAGACCCCGTTCCACCTCCACTAGCCCCTCCCGAGTGTGCCCATCGCTGCACTACCCCCCCCCAGTGCGCTCACCTCCCCCACTACCCCGCGCTAGTGCTCTCACCCCCGACTAACCCCCTCTAGTGCGCTCACCTCCCCCACTACCCCCCTCTAGAGTGCTCACCCCCCACTACCCCCCTCTAGTGTGCTCACCTCCCCCACTACCCCCTCTAGTGTGCTCACCCCCCACTACCCCCCTCTAGTGCGCTCCACCCCCACTATCCCCCTCGAGTGTGCTCACCCCCCACTACCCCCTCTAGTGTGCTCACCCCCACTACCCCCTCTAGTGTGCTCACCCCCCACTACCCCCTCTAGTGTGCTCCCCCCACTACCCCCTCTAGTGTGCTCACCCCCCACTACCCCCCTCGAGTGTGCTCACCCCCCACTACCCCCTCTAGTGTGCTCACCCCCCACTACCCCCTCTAGTGTGCTCCCCCCCCCACTACCCCCCTCTAGTGTGCTCCCCCCCACTACCCTCCTCTAGTGTTCTCACCCCCCACTACCCCCTCTAGTGTGCTCACCCGCCACTACCCCCTCTAGTGTGCTCCCCCCCCCCACTACCCCCCTCTAGTGTGCTCACTCCCCCACTACCCTCCTCTAGAGTGCTCAACCCCCACTACCCACCTCTAGTGTGCTCACCCCCCACTACCTTCCTCTAGTGTGCTCCCCCCCCACTACCCCATCTAGTGTGCTCCCCCCCCCCACTAACCCCCTCCAGTGTGCTCCCCCCCCACTACCCCCTCTAGTGTGCTCCCCCCCACTACCCCCTCCAGTGTGCTCCCCCCCCACTACCCCCCTCTAGTGTGCTCCCCCCCCCACTACCCCCTCTAGTGTGCTCCCCCCCCACTACCCCCTCTAGTGTGCTCCCCCCCCACTACCCCCCTCTAGTGTGCTCACCCCTCACTACCCTCCTCTAGTGTGCTCACCCCCCCACTACCCCCTCTAGTGTGCTCCCCCCCCACTACCCCCCTCTAGTGTGCTCCCCCCCCACTACCCCCTCTAGTGTGCTCACCCCTCACTACCCCCTCTAGTGTGCTCCCCCCCCACTACCCCCCTCTAGTGTGCTCCCCCCCCCACTACCCCCTCTAGTGTGCTCCCCCCCCACTACCCCCCTCTAGTGTGCTCACACCCCCACTACCCCCCTCTAGTGTGCTCACACCCCCACTACCCTCCTCTAGAGTGCTCACCCCCCACTACCCCCCTCTAGTGTGCCCATCCCCCACTACCCCCCTCTAGTGTGCTCACCCCCCACTACCCCCTCTAGTGTGCTCACCCCCCACTACCCCCCTCTAGTGTGCTCACCCCCCACTACCCCCCTCTAGTGTGCTCACCCCCCACTACCCCTTCTAGTGTGCTCACCCCCCACTACCCCCTCTAGTGTGCTCACCCCCCACTACCCCCTCTAGTGTGCTCACCCCCCACTACCCCCCTCTAGTGTGCTCCCCCCCCACTACCCCCTCTAGTGTGCTCACCCCCCACTACCCTCCTCTAGTGTGCACACCACCCACTACCCCCTCTAGTGTGCTCACCCCCCACTACCCTCCTCTAGTGTGCTCACCCCCCACTACCCCCCTCTAGTGTGCTCACCCCACTACTCCCCTCTAGTGTGCTCACCCCCCACTACCCTCCTCTAGTGTGCTCACCGCCCACTACCCCCCTCTAGTGTGCTCCCCCCCACTACCCCCTCTAGTGTGCTCACCCCCCACTATCCCCTCTAGTGTGCTTCCCCCCACTACCCCCTCTAGTGTGCTCAGCCCCCACTACCCCCCTCGAGTGTGCTCACCCACCACTACCCTCCTCTAGTGTGCTCACCCCCCCACTACCCCATCTAGTGTGCTCAGCCCCCACTACCCCCTCTAGTGTGCTCACCCCCCACTACCCCCTCTAGTGTGCTCCCCCCCCACTACCCCCTCGAGTGTGCTCACCCCCCACTACCCTCCTCTAGTGTGCTCACCCCCCCACTACCCCCTCTAGTGTGCTCACCCCCCACTACCCCCTCTAGTGTGCTCACCCCCCACTACCCCCTCTAGTGTGCTCCCCCCCCACTACCCTCCTCTAGTGTGCTCACCCCCCACTACCCCCTCTAGTGTGCCCCCCCCACACTACCCCCCTCTAGTGTGCTCACACCCCCACTACCTTCCTCTAGAGTGCTCACCCCCCACTACCCCCCTCTAGTGTGCCCATCCCCCACTACCCCCCTCTAGTGTGCTCACCCCCCCCCACTACCCTCCTCTAGAGTGCTCACCCCCCACTACCACCCTCTAGTGTGCTCCCCCCCCACTTCCCCCCTCTAGTGTGCTCACCCCCCCCACTACCCTCCTCTAGAGTGCTCACCCCCCACTACCCTCCTCTAGTGTGCTCACCCCCCACTAACCCCCTCTAGTGTGCTCCTCCCCACTACCCCCTCTAGTGTGCTCACCCACCCACTACCCACCTCTAGTGTACTCACCCCCCACTACCCCCCTCTAGTGTGCTCCCCCCCCACTACCCCCTCTAGTGTGCCCATCCCCCCACTACCCCCCTCTAGTGTGCTCACCCCCCACTACTGCCCCTTTAATGAGCTCCCCCCCACTACCCCCTCTAGTGTGCCCATCCCCCACTACCCCCCTTTAGTGTGCTCACCCCCCCACTACCCCCTCTAGTGTGCTCACCCCCCCCACTACCTCCTCTAGTGCGCCCCCCCCCACTACCCCCTCTAGCACACTCACCCCCCACTACCCCACTCTAGTGTGCTCACCCCCCCACTACCCCCCTCTAGTGTGCTCACCCCGCCACTACCCCCTCTAGAGTGCTCCCCCCACTACCCCCTCTAGTGCACTCACCCCCCACTACCCCACTCTAGTGTGCTCCCCCCACTACCCCCTCTAGTGTGCTCACCCCCCCACAACCCTCCTCTAGAGTGCTCCCCCCCCACTACCCCCCTCTAGTGTGCTCACCCCACCCCACTAACCCGCTCTAGTGTGCCCATCTCCCCACTACACCCCTCTAGTGTGCTCCCCCCCCACTACCCCCTCTAGTGTGCCCATCCCCCCACTACCCCCCTCTAGTGTGCTCACCCCCCCCACTACCCCCCTCTAGTGCGCTCACCCCCCACTACCCCCCTCTAGTGTGCCCATCCCCCCACTACCCCGTCTAGTGTGCTCCTCCCCCCACTACCCCCCTCTAGTGTGCTCACCCCCCCACTACCCCCCTCTAGTGTGCCCATCCCCCCACTACCCCGTCTAGTGTGCTCACCCCCCCCACTACCCCCCTCTAGTGCGCTCAACCCCGCCCCGCACTACCCCCCTCTAGTGTGCTCACCCCCCACTACTGCCCCTTTAATGAGCTCACCCCCCACTACCCCCCTCTAATGTGCTCACCCCCCCCACCCCACTACCCCCCTCTAGTGCGCTCACTCCCCACTACCCCCCTCTTGTGCGCTCATTCCCCACTACCCCCCTCTAGTGTGCCTATCCCCCCACTACCCACTCTAGTGTGCTCCCCCCCCCACTACCCCCCTCTAGTGTGCTCACCCCCACCACTACCACCCTCTCGTACGCTCACCCCCCACTATCCCCCTCTAGTGCGTTCAACCCCCTCCCCCACTATCCCCCTCTAGTGCCCTCACCCCCCACTACCCCCCTATAGTGCACTCAACCCCCCCCCCACTACCCTCCTCTGGTGCGCTCACCCCCTCACTACCCCCCTCTAGTGCGCTCACCCCCCACTATCCCCCTCTAGTGCACTCAACCCCCCCCACTACCCCCCTCTAGTGCGCTCACCCCCCTACTACCCCCCTATAGTGCACTCAACCCCCCCCACTTCCCTCCTCTAGTGCGCTCACCCCCCACTATCCCCCTCTAGTGCGCTCAACCCCCCGCACTACCCCCCTCTAGTGTGCTCACCCCCCCAATACCCCCCTCTAGTGCGCTCACCCCCCCACTATCCCCCTCTAGTGTGCTCACCCCTCCAATACCCCCCTCTAGTGTGCTCAACCCCCCACTACCCCCCTCTAGTGTGCTCACCCCCCCCACTACCCCCCTCTAGTGCGCTCACTCCCCACTACCCCCCTCTAGTGTGCCCATCCCCCCACTACCCCCTCTAGTGTGCTCCTCCCCCCACTACCCCCCTCTAGTGTGCTCACCCCCCCCCACTACCCCCCTCTAATGCGCTCAACCCCGCCCCGCACTACCCCCCTCTAGTGTGCTCACCCCCCACTACTGCCCCTTTAATGAGCTCACCCCCCACTACCCCCCTCTAGTGTGCTCACCCCCCCCCCCCACTACCTCCCTCTAGTGCGCTCACTCCCCACTACCCCCCTCTGGTGCGCTCATTCCCCACTACCCCCCTCTAGTGTGCCTATCCCCCCACTACCCCCTCTAGTGTGCTCCCCCCCCACTACCCCCCTCTAGTGTGCTCAACCCCCCACTACCCCCCTCTAGTGCGCTCACCCCCCCACTATCCCCCTCTAGTGTGCTCACCCCCCCACTATCCCCCTCTAGTGTGCTCACCCCCCCACTACCCCCCTCTAGTGCGCTCACCCCCCCACTATCCCCCTCTAGTGTGCTCACCCCCCCAATACCCCCCTCTAGTGCGCTCAACCCCCCACTACCCCCCTCTAGTGCGCTCATCACTGCACTTCTGCCCCCATTATGAATGGTTTCCGACCTGCTCCCAAAAAATTGAGCAGGGCTGAATTTTGCGCAGAAGGCCACCTCATCCACAGTGGGAGAAAAAACACTTCAACAGCGGTATGTGCGACTTGCTTCGAGCGGGCCTGAAGTTCTATCCCTCTGTGTTTAAGTTAAGCAAGACAACTCACCAAAATGAAGCACGTTGTGTATGCAGAGATAACTTTTATAGAATAAAATGAATCTGATAATTCCCATTCTGTTCACTCACCTCTGCAAAATAAAGCAACTTAATGATTCAAAGCAAGCTTCACCTGACTGAGTAATAACTACATCTATTGCTGTGAAAGTGAGGAGGTAGATGAGTGAATGACACACGTATGCTGCCCAGATCGAAGGGGTTTGGTAGCAGAGTGGTTATGTTACACCAGAGGCTGCTTCTCTCGCTGAAAGGGAAGGGCCAGGGATGCTGCACAACCTGCGTCTGCTCAGCTCTGCGTTGCCAGGCGACCTGCGTGATGGCCATTACAGCCCCAAACACTCTCGGAGAGGGAGGGCTTGGACATCGCGGAGCAGTAAGGCCTTGAAAACGTTCAGCAGGCACCAGACTGGTGCCCAGAACAAAGGTCGGCCTACCTGACCACCACTCCCTTTAATTATATTTGCACATTGCTCAGCGCTCTGCCGCTACTGCCCCGCTCTAACACTTTAGCGCCCTGCGAGAAGTCGTTAGCGCTTGATTTGGTGCTCCACGTTCCCCTTGGAGCGCTGGGTCTGAATTTCCCGGGAGCAGAAAATCATTATTGCCTGGCGCTACTTTTCCGAGATTTCAAAAGTTATCGCCCCAAGCGGGACAATAATGGGGGAACTCCTCGCCCTTTGTGTCCTCCTCACAGCTCACTGTCCCACCCAGCTTTGTATCGTCAGCAAACTTGGACACATTGCACTCGGTCCCTTCATCTAACTTATTATTATAGATTGTGAATAGCTGAGGCCCAAACACTGCACTAGTTACAGCCTGCTAACCGGAAAATGACCTGTTTATCCCTACTCTCTGTTTCTGTCCATTAACCAACCCTCGATCCATGCTAATATATTACCCCAGTCCCATGAGCCTTTATCTTCCGTAGCAACCTTTTATGTGGCTCCTCATCGAATGTGTGGCGTATGGCAGAGCATTCTGATTTGCACAGTGAAGTGGCACTATCCCACTCTTTGCCCATTGACAGGCCTCAGGTGGGCCTTGGGCATCAGTGTGATTGACAACTGACTGAGGTCAACCCTCAGATTGTGCCCCAGGCATCAATCTGCACCTGGATAGTTCTCAACCCCTCCACCGTCTCCATCCTGTCAGACTGTCTGACATCCGGCTGTAACTTCCTCTAGATCTGCAGTGTGAAGATCAAAGGTTTAATCTTTGGTCCCTCCTTACACCACCGCCAATTCCATCCATCTCCCTGTCCACTGTCTCAGATTGAACCAGACTGTTGATAATCTTCACCTTTCGTTCGACCAAGATCGAAACTTCCAATCCCATATCATCTCAATCACAAAGATCTCTTCCTTCCACCTCTATAACATCGACCATCTCCACCCCCTCTATCTCAGCCCATCTCCACCCCCACTATCTCAGCCCATCTCCATCCCCTTTATCTCAGCCCATCACCCCCTGCTATCTCAGTTCATCTCCACCCCCTCTATCTCAGCTCATCTCCATCCCCTCTATCTCAGCTCATCTCCATCCCCTCTATCTCAGCCCATCTCCACCCCCTCTATCTCAGCCCATCTCCATCCCCTCTATCTCAGCCCATCACCCCCTGCTATCTCAGTCCATCTCCACCCCCTCTATCTCAGCCCATCTTCACCCCCACTATCTCAGCCCATCTCCATCCCCTTTATCTCAGCCCATCACCCCCTGCTATCTCAGTTCATCTCCACCCCCACTATCTCAGTTCATTTCCACCCCATCTATCTCAGCCCATCTCCATCCCCTTTATCTCAGCCCATCTCCACCTGCTCTATCTCAGTTCATCTCCACCCTCTCTATCTCAGCCCATCTCCACCCCCTCTATCTCAGCCCATCTCCACCCCCTCTATCTCAGCTCATCTCCATCCCCTCTATCTCAGCCCATCTCCATCCCCTTTATCTCAGTTCATCTCCACCCCTTCTATCTCAGCTCATCTCCACCACCTCTATCTCAGCCCATCTCCACCACCTCTATCTCAGCCCATCACCCCCTCCTATATCAGCCGTTGTTAGTTCCAGACTCAGTGAGGTAGATTTTGACTTTGAGCAATGGTGTAAAATGGGTGATGGTGTATGGGCCACCCACTGTACATCCCCCATTGTTATTTCCATTTGAAGTCACTGAAGCTATTATTTGTTTTACCCCAGTAATTCCAATGCTCTCTTTTCCAGCTCAAACTTCAGTTCATCCAAAACTCCGCTGACCCACATTATACTCCCACTCATCGATCACTCCTGCCGTCACTGACCCACATTGGCTCCAAACTTCCTCCAATTTAAAATTCTCATCCTCGTGTATAAATCCACCCAAGCCCTCTGATGATGAAGTGTGCATACTTTACTCTGTGTGACTCAGAGTTCCAGGACTACCTTGCCCCTTCTGATCAGATCTTTGAACATTTCGCTGCATTGAGATCACACCTTTTGTACAGTTATTATTGCATTAATGGCCTTGGCCACGTCCTGCCAAGCCTTTCTGATCTGTGTTTTATTGACCTTCCTCCCAGACAATGGATATTGAGGCTTCCTTCTCCTTTCAACCTCTCGCAGAAACCAGTCTAGGCTATTTTAAACCAGGGCGTCCGAATATGGGTGTCTGGCTTGGCAGCAAGTAAAAGTACTTCAGCTGACGCAGTCAAAAAACTTACCACAGCCATAAAAAAGCATGACCTCCTCCACAGCTGCCACAATGCATTATAGAAACCAAGCTCACAGCAGTCCTTTCAGGGCTGGCATTGCCCCCTAATTTCCTGTGTGTCTGCCAGAAGTATCCAGTCAGAAGGCCCAGGTTTCACCACTGCTGTACCCTTCCATGCAGTTGAGAGGAGAGGAGATTCAGGAACTAAAGTTTGGAGAAAGACTGCAAAGTGCTGCAGTACAGCGGGACCTGGGGGTACTTGTGCATGAATCACAAAAGGTCAGTATGCAGGTACAGCAAGTGATCAGGAAGACCAATGGTATCTTGGCCTTTATTGGAAAGGGGATGGAGTATAAAAGCAGGGAAGTCTTGCTACAGTTATACAGGGTATTGGTGAGGCCACAACTGGAATACTGCATGCAGTTTTGGTTTCCATATTTATGAAAGGATATACTTACTTTGGAGGCAGTTCAGAGAAGGTTCACTAGGTTGATTCCGCAGATGAGGGGGTTGACGTATGAGGAAAGGTTGAGTAGGTTGGGCCTTTACTCATTGGAAGAAGGAGAGGTGATCTTATCGAAACGTATAAGATTATGAGGGGGCTTGACAAGGTGGATGCAGAGAGGATGTTTCCACTGATGGGGGAGACTAGAACTAGAGGGTACGATCTTAGAATAAGCGGCTGCCCATTTAAAACCGAGATGAGGAGAAATTTCTTCTCTCAGAGGGTTGTAAATTTGTGGAATTCATTGCCTCAGAGGCAATTCATTGTGGAAGCTGGGACATTGAATAAATTTAAGACAGAAATTGACAGTTTCTTAAATGATAAAAGAATAAGGAGTTATGGGGTGCAGGCAGGGAAGTGGACCTGAATCCATGATCGGATCAGCCATGATCGTATTAAATGGCGGAGCAGGCTCGAGGGACCGTATGGCCTACTCCTGCTCCTATTTCTTATGTTCTTATGTTCTAGAAGAAGTGGTACTGATCCCTGGATACTTTATCCACATATCTAATAGACAGTGATCCTAATGATACATTAGCCATCAGTAAAGGGATAGTCATGGTAGCCAACCATCGTTGACACCTTCACTGAAGCGTACGAGAGTCTAGGCCTTACACTAAACATCCGTAAGACAAAGGTTCTCTACCAACCTGCCCCCGCCACACAGCACTGCACCCCTGTTACCCTGTTATCAAGATTCATGATGAGACCTTGGACAATGTGTACCACTTCCCATACCTCGGGAGCCTACTGTCAACAAGAGCAGACTTCGGTGACGAGGTCCAACACTGCCTTCGGTGCGCCAGTGCAGCCTTTGGTCGCTTGAGGAAAAGAGTGTTTGAAGACCAGGACCTCAAACCCAGCACCAAGCTCATGGTCTACAGAGCAGTAGTGATACCCGCCTTCCTATATGGCTCAGAGACATGGACTATGTACAGTAGGCACCTCAAAGCGCTGGAGAAGCACCACCAACGCTGCCTCCGCAAAATTCTGCAAATCCATTGTCAGGATAGGTGCACCAACATCAGTGTTCTCACGCAGGCCAATATCCCCAGCATCGAAGCATTGACCATGCTCAACCAGCTCAGTTGGACGGGCCACATTGTCCGCATGCCCGATACTAGATTCCCGAAATAATCACTCTACTCAGATCTCTGACACGGCAAGTGAGTCCAGGTGGGCAGAGAAAACACTTCAAGAACACCCTCAAAGCCTCTTTGAAAAAATGTAACTTCCCCACCGACATCTGGGAATCCCTCAAGACCATTCAAAGTGGAGGAGAAACATCCAGGAAGGTGCCGAACACCTCGAGTCTCTGTGCCGGGAGCATGGGAAAGCCAAGTACAAACAGCGGAAGGAGCGTATGACAAACCACGCACCCCACCCACCCGTCCTTCCAACCACTGTCTGCCCCATCTGTGACAGAGACTGTAGATCCCGTATTGGACTCATCAGCCACCTTAGAACTGATGTTAGTGGGGAAACGAGTCATCCTCGACTCCGAGGGACTGCCTAAGAAGAAGAGGGTAGTCATGGATTATGTAATATGGCAGTTATTAGGGTTTTCATACTCTCTACTCATCACTTGATGAAGATTAGTTACAGCAGAAATGGGCTGTCTATGATGCCTTTCATGGTTGAACAGCCTGTGATTATCGCTGTCTACACTCACAATTGAAGAATGGCCACGGGTGAGATATTGGAGGTTACTGGGCTGTAGAACTGTACATAAGCACAAATTTGCACCTTCAGGAGAGAAGGAAGTGGGTAATGTTTCTCACTATTGCTACATCATCTTTGGAAAAGGTGGATAGATAGATTATAGTTATCAATATCAAACATGGATGAAACATCACCCTATGTGAAAAGTACAATAATAAGTAGCAAGAACAGATCAAAAGACCTCGAAGTTATTGAAACTTAAGCGATTCTCTTTAATTGACTGTGACTCATCATAGAAATGAAATAACAGAAGACTCTCTCTGGTCACTATAATCCCGTCCATTAATGATCAGAAATTATCTTTTCTCTTGAAGCCATTTTATGTCTAGAGATGTTTAAGTCGGCACAGACACTTACTAAAAAAAGGTTTCCTCTAAGAACGTATCTTTGTGTTAATTGATATGGCATGAGTGAACCACACCAAGGGGTAACTGCTCATGGTGAGTCTCATGCAGAAACTCAGGGCACAGGAAGGAGAGCTGTGATGAATGGGTTCATTTTCAGAGTAACCATATTATTGAAGCAGGTCAATTATCCAGCACTGTTTTTCAGGATGAAAGGACTGCCCAGTAGACATATCATTTCAGCTTGTTCTTGCCCCATGGAACTTATTTCTTCCTATCTCAATACTATTCTTTCTCCCCTTGTCCCATCTCTTCCCACCTACATCCGCAACTCTTCCGACACCCTCTGTTCCTTTGACGTGTCCAGTTTTCTGGCCCTAACCACCTCCATTATTCGGTGGACATCCAGTCTCTCTACACCTCTGTCCCTCACCAGGGCTCCCAGTCCCTCTACAACTCCGTCCCTCACCAGGGCTCTCAGTCTCTCTACAACTCCGTCCCTCACCAGGACTCCCAGTACCTCTATACCTCCATCCCTCACCAGGACTCCCAGTCCCTCTATACCTCCATCCCTCACCAGGGCTCCCAGTCCCTCTACACCTCCGTCCCTCACCAGGACTCCCAGTCCCTCTACACCTCCATCCCTCACCAGGACTCCCAGTCCGTCTACACCTCCATCCCGCACCAGGACTCCCAGTCCCTCTATACCTCCGTCCCTCTCCAGGACTCCCAGTCCATCTACACCTCCGTCCCTCACTAGAATGATCTGCGGGCCCTCCGCTTCTTCCTTGAACAGAGACCCAACAAGTCCAGTTCAGTCCGCAAGCATGACTGTAAGCCTCTGGTCACTTGCCAATTCAATTCTCTGTCCCACTCCCACTCTGACCTCTGTGTTCAACGTTCTATATTGTTCCAGTGAAGCTCAACACAAGCTCAAGGAACAGCACCTCATCTTTCGCTTATGAATTGGGGCTAGAGCGGGAATTGGATTGGAAGTGCGAGTTGGAATGGGAATTCATAGAATCATAGAAATTTACAGCACAGAAGGAGGCCATTCGGCCTAAGTGTCTGTACTAGGAATTGGAATGGGAACAAGATTGAACCATGAGACCACTGAGGACCTAAGGGAATGGTCCCCAGCATAAAGATAATGTTGTGGGGACGATAGCAGTAGGACGTTCTGGTCTGTCACTGTTGGGGTTATCCATGAGTGTCCTGACGTTACAGGTCCTGAACTTCATATTGAGGATGGAAGATGTCTGTGCGTGAATTCTTTTAACGTGGGGTGGCCGTTGCACACCAGCTACCAGGCGGGCTTAGCTGAGCAAGGTCTTGGTCCAGTGGCAAGGGGATCCAAGACGATTGGAGACCAGGCTCTGCAGCATGGGCCTAACACACACACACACACACACAGATATTCCTACTGACACCCTCCCTCCTGCCCACAGGTCCTCTCTCCTTGGGTTTCAGAGAATGCACTGTAGGTCTCCCGACCTCGCTCCTGGGCCCCGGCCTCGCTCCTGGGCCCCGACTTCGCTCCTGGGCCCCGACCTCGCTCCTGGGCCCCGACCTCGCTGCTCCTCCCGACCTCGCTCCTGGGCACCGAACCCGCTCCTGGGCCCCGACCTCGCTGCTCCACTCGGCCTCGCTCCTGGGCATCGAACCCGTTCCTGGGCCCCGACCTCGCTGCTCCTCTCGGCCTCGCTCCTGGGCCCCGACCTCGCTGCTCCTCTCGGCCTCACTCCTGGGCCCCGACCTCGCTGCTCCTCTCGGCCTCGCTCCTGGGCACCGAACCCGCTCCTGGGCCCCGAACCCGCTCCTGGGCCCTGACCTTGCTCCTGGGCCCCGAACCCGCTCTTGGGCCCTGACCTTGCTTCTTGGCCCCGACCTCGCTCCTGGGCCCTGACCTCGCTGCTCCTCTCGGCCTCGCTCTTGGGCCCGGCCTCGCTCCTGGGCCCCGACCTCACTCCTGGGCCCCGACCTCGCTCCTGGGCCCCGACCTCACTTCTGGGCCCCGACCTCGCTCCTGGGCTCTGACCTCGCTGTTCCTCTCAGACTCACTCCTGGGCCTGACCTCGCTCCTAGGCCCC
This sequence comes from Pristiophorus japonicus, assembly GCF_044704955.1. Lineage (NCBI taxonomy): Eukaryota > Metazoa > Chordata > Chondrichthyes > Pristiophoridae > Pristiophorus > Pristiophorus japonicus. Next base: position 102,007,146 of record NC_091990.1, on the reverse strand, counting down.
GACCTCGCTCCTGGGCCCTGACCTCGCTCCTGGGCCCTGACCTCGCTTCTTGGCCCCGACCTCGCTCCTGGGCCCTGACCTCGTTCCTCGGCCCCGACCTCGCTCCTGGGCCCTGACCTCGCTGCTCCTCTCGGCCTCGCTCCTGGGCCCGACCTCGCTCCTGGGCCCCGACCTCGCTCCTGGGCCCCGACCTCGCTCCTGGGCCCCGACCTCGCTCCTGGGCCCCGACCTCACTTCTGGGCCCCGACCTCGCTCCTGGGCCCCAACCTCACTTCTGGGCCCCGACCTCGCTCCTAGGCTCTGACCTCGCTGTTCCTCTCGGACTCACTCCTGGGCCTGACCTCGCTCCTAGGCCCCGACCTCACTCCAGGGCCTGACCTCGCTCCTGGGCCCTTACCTCGGTCCTGGGCCCCGACCTCGCTCCTGGGCCCTGATCTCGCTCCTGAGCCCCGATCTTGCTGCTCTTGGGCCCCGACCTCATTCCAGGGCTCCGACCTCACTCCAGAGCCTGACCTCGCTCCTGGGCGCGACCTCGCTCCTGGGCCCCGACCTTGCTGCTCCTGCCAACTTCAGTCCTGGTCCTAATCTCGCTCCTGGGCTCCGACGTCTCTCCTGGGCCCCGATCTTGCTCCTGGGCCCCGACCTTGTTCCTGGGCCCCGACCTCGCTCCCGGGCCCTGACCTCGCTGCTCCTCCCGACCATGCTCCTGGGCCCTGACCTCATTCCTGGGCCCAACCTCGCTGCTCCTCCTGACCTCACTCCTCCCAGAGTCGCAATGTAGATTCCGTCCACTAAGATGCACAATGCACATGATCTTCACCGCGCGACAAATCCAAGAGAAATGCAGGAAACAGCACCAACCTCTGTACATGGCCTTCTTTGACCTCACAAAGGCCTTCGACTCTGTCATCCGTGATGGCTTATGGAGTGTCCTTCTCAAATTTGGCTGCCCTCAAAAGTTTGTCCCCATCCTCTGCTTTCTTCATGACGATATGCAATCCATGGTCCAGACCAACGGATCCTCCACAGACCCAATACAAGTACGGACCAGGCTCAAGCAAGGCTGTGTCATCGCACCAACGCTCTTCTCAGTCTTCCTCGCTGCAATGCTTCATCTCACCGTCAATAGGATTCCGGCTGGCGTGGAGCTAATCTACAGAACAAACAGGAAACTGTTCAACCTCTGCCGTGTCCAGGCCAGATCCAAGATAGTCCCATCCTGGCATTGAATTACAGTATGCAGGCGAAGCCTGAGTCTGCGCACACTCAGAGACCAAACTCAAAGCCATCATCAACACCTTCACTGAAGCATACGAGAGTATGGGCTGTACACTAAACATCTGTAAGACAAAGGTTCTCTACCAACCTGCCCCCGCCACACAGCACTACCCCCCGATTATCAGGATCCATGAGGAGGCCTTCGACAACGTGGACCATTTTCCATACCTTGGGAGCCTACTGTCAACAAGGGCAGACATCGATGACGAAGTTCAAAACTGCCTTCAGTGTACCAGTGCAGCCATCGGTCATCTAAGGAAGAGAGTGTTTGAAGACCTGGATCTCAAACCCAGCACCAAACCCATAGTGATACCCGCCATGCTATATGCTTTAGAGACATGGACTATATACAGCAGGCACCGCAAAGGACTGGAGAAGTACCACCAGCGCTGCCTACGCAAGATCCTGAAAATCTATTGGCAGGATAGGCGCACCAACATCAGTGTTTTCGCTCAGGCCAACATCCACAGCATCGAAGCATTGACCACACTCGATCAGCTCCGATGGGTGGGCCACATCATCTGAATGCCTGATACGAGACTCCCAAAACAAGCGCTCTACTCGGAGCACCAACACGGCAAGCAAGCCCCAGGTGGGCAGAGGAAATGCTTCAAGGACACTCTCAAAGTCTCCTTGAAAAAGTGCGACATCCCCACCGACACCTGGGAATCCCTGGCCCAAGACCACCCAAAGTGGAGGAGAAGCATCCGGGAAGGTGCCGAACACCTCGCGTCTCTTCGCCGGGAGTGCACGGAAGCCAGGCGCAAACAGCGGCAGGAGCGCACGGCAACTAGGCACCCCACCCACTCGTCCTTCCAACCACCACCTGCCCCTCCCGTGACAGAGACAGGTCTCGCATCGGGTTCTTCAGTCACCTGAGAACTCACGTGGAAGCAAGTCATCCTCGACTCCGAGGGACTGCCTGAGAAGAAGAGTGTTGTGGGTGAGGTTATGCAACCGATGCCGGTGCAGTGAGGGGGAGGGAAAGCCAGGACTCATGAGACCCAAGGATTAGTTGTGAGGCCCGGGAAACTCCTGCTCATCCTGGTGCACAAGGAATTCTCACAGAAATTATTCAAACAGAAGCACTTGGATTGTTCCAGTCATTTTGTTGCTGCTCGATTCCTGGAATTAAAGCCACGATGCACATCAACGTGTTAAATAGGCCCTTCCCACCTGGAGCTATCTCCCCCTCGGACCAGGAACGGTCCATCCCCGCACCAAGAACTGTCCCCCCACCCTGACGCCGCCCCCCCCCCACCCCCGCCAGGAACTGTCTCCCCCTCCGCCAACAACTGACTCCCCCCCGTCAGGAGTTGTCTCCCCCTGCCAGCAACTGTTTCTACCACCTCCCCCCACCAGGATCTGTCCGCCAACCCCCCCCCCACCACCCCAGCCAGAATCTGTCCCTCCCCTGCCAGGAACTGCTCTCCCCCTGGGCCAGGAACATTCCCCCCTCCCCCCACAACCAGGAACTGTTCCCCCATCCCCCCCCGTCACGAACATCCCCCACCCCACCAGGAACATTCCCCCCTCCCACCAGAAACTGTTCCCCCCCCCACTAGGAACTGCCCCCCCCCCACAAGGAACTGTCCCCCTCCCCGTCAGGAACTTCCCCCCCCCTCCAGCCAGAATCTGTCCCTCCCCTGCCAGGAACTGCTCTCCGCCCCCCCCCGGGCCAGGAACATTCCCCCCTCCCCCCACAACCAGGTACTGTTCCCCCTCCACCCCCGTCAGGAACATCCCCCACCCCACCAGGAACATCCCCCCCCCCCCCCCACCACCAGGAACTGTTCCCCTCTCCATTAGGAACATCCCCCCCCCCCCTGGAACTGTCCCCCTCCCCGTCAGGAACTTCCCCCCGCCAGGAACTGTGCCACCCCGCCCCACCAGGAACTGTCCCCCATCCCCCCTCACCAGGAACTGTCCCCCCCCACCACCAGGAACTGTCCCCCCCCACAGGAACTGTCACCCCCCCGGCCAGGAACTTCACCCCCCCCCCCACCAGGAATGCTCCCACCGCCACCAGGAACGGTCCGTTTCTCCCCCTGCCACGAACGGTCCGCCCCCCCCCCCCCCCAGGAACTGTCTCCCACCCCCAGTCTTCCGCCAGGAATTGTCTCCGTCCCGCCTGGAACTGTCTCCCTCCCCCTCCAGGAACTGTGTCCCCCCCGGCCAGGAAGTTCCTCCCCCCCGCCAGGAACCATCTCCCCACCCTGCCAGGAACGCCCCACCTCTCCAGGAACTGTGCACCCCCCTTCCCCCGCCATGAACTGTCTCCCCTCCCCCCGCCAGGAACTATCACCTCCCCCCTCCAGGAACTGTGCCCCCCCCCCTGCCAGGAACTCCCCCCACCTGCCAGGAACTGTCCACCCCCCACCCCTGTCAGGTACTCCCCCTCTCTCCAGGAACTGTCTACCTGTCATGTATTCAACCAGCATTGTAACCCATGTATAAACTGACAAGTTGTACACTGTGCGAACAATGACCACTAGGTGGTGAACTTTTGGGAGACACTCCTAACCTGGACCTTCAGATATAAAAGGGGAAGCTCCACCCACCTTCATCACTTGAGTGCGAAGGAATAAAGGACAGGTCACAGACTGACCTTCTCTCAAGCATGGGCCTCGTCTGCATTTATACTGTATAGTAAGGACGTATCAATGGCGACGAGAAACTGGGATTTAAACCACGCGAGCATGGCCACTAGCAGAACAGACGAGAGGTACTGTGTTAAGGAATGGTTGAATACATGACATCACCCCATGGCTGTTGAAGCTTTCGGAAGCGAAGGCTCACCCGTGACAGCCCATCACATCAAAGTCTGGACAAATAGAGACCCGTTATTGTCTTCAGTCAAGAAATGTGTTCTGAATGGGACTGGGCAGCCACGTACGGGGCATGCCCTGAGGAATTTAAACCATTTCACAGGCGCAGGGATGAACTCTCGATTCAGGCCAATTGCCTACTGTGGGGAAACCATGTAGTCATGCCCCAGATGGGCAGAAAGGTGTTCATCAGAGAACTCCACAATGAGCACCCGGGCATTGTCATGATGAAGGCAATTGCCAGGTCACACGTTTGGTGGCCAGGGATAGACGCAGATCTGGAACTTTGTGTTCGCAGGTGCAACACGTGTGCCCAGCTGGGCAATGCGCCCAGGGAAGCCTCCCTTAGCCCCTGGTCCTGGCACGCCAAGCCTTGGTCACGCATCCATGTGGACTACGCAGGTCCTTTCATGGGAAAAATGTTTTTGGTTGTAGTAGACGCCTACTCCAAATGGATCGAGTGTGACATTTTAAATTCAAGCACATCCTCTGCCACGGTAGAAAGTCTACGGGCAATGTTCGCCACCCACGGTCTACCGGATACCTTGGTCAGCGACAATGGCCCGTGCTTCACAAGCAATGAATTCCAGGACTTCATGGCAGGCAATGGAATTAACCATGTTAGAACGGCACCATTCAAGCCGGCCTCAAATGGCCAGGCAGAACGAGCAGTGCAGATAATCAAACAGGGGATGCTCAGATTCCAAGGGGGTTCCCTACAAAGCCGCTTATCACGCTTCCTGTTGGCCTACTGATCCCGACCACACTTGCTCACAGGGGTTCAACCCGCAGAGCTGCTAATGAAAAGAACGCTTAAAACCAGATTATCCCTTATACACCCCACCATGAAAGAAATTGTCGAGAGCAGGCGCCAGTCACAATGTGACTACCATGACAGGAATGCGAGGGCGTGATGTATTGATGTAAATTACCCTGTCTTTGTCCTCAACTACGCTGCAGGGCCCAAATGGCTCACAGGCAATGTGATTGCAAAAGAGGGGAATAGGATTCTGGTAGTTAAACTTACCAATGGACAAATCTGCCGCAAACACGTGGATCAAACAAAAAGGAGGTTCAGCAACCCCATAGAAGAAGCAGAGGAAGAACACGATATAGAGTTCACTCCACCACAGGTGACCGAACACCGGAACCAAAGGGAGGAGAGTCCAATCACTGTGGGCAGTCTGGATAGGCCTGAGGCACCGCAAACAGAAGACACTCAGGCCAGCGCCCAACAACCGGAGCCCCAACTCAGGCGCTCTACAAGAGAGCGTAAACCACCAGAGAGACTCAACCTGTGATCCCAATAGGACTTTGGGGGGGGAGGTGATGTCATGTATTCAACCAGCATTGTAACCCATGTATAAACTGACAAGTTGTATACTGTGAGAACAATGACCACTAGGTGGTGAACTTTTGGGAGACACTCCTAACCTGGACCTTCAGGTATAAAAGGGGAAGCTCTTCCCACCTTCATCACTTGAGTGCTATGGAATAAAGGACAGGTCACAGACTGACCTTCTCTCAAGCATGGGCCTCACGTGCATTTATACTGTGTAGTAAGGAAGTATCACACCCCGCCCTCACCCCCCACCCCCCGGCCAGGAACTGTCCATCTCACCAGGAACTGTCCCTGCAATCAGGTACAGTTCATCCCAACAGGAACTGTCCCTCCCACCCATCAGGAATGGTCCAGCTCTCCTGTTTAAAATGGCGTTGAGCGAGAATGTGTCAGGGAGGCCCCACTGCCATATTAACGACCCAGGTGCCCCATTCACGCCGTGTAGCCTGAGTTAAATCAGAGACGCAGGAATCACCTGTCATTGTAGAGTATTTACATCCCAGAAACAGGCCATTTGGCTTAATTGGTCCATGCCGGTGTTTATGCTCCACACCAAGCTCCTCCCACCCTCTCCCTCTCATCCTATCGGCATAAGCTTCTGTTCCTCTCTACCTCAAGTGCGTATTTGCTTCCTCTTCAATGCATCAATGCTATTCGTCTCAACACTCGCTGTTCCACATTTTCACCACTCTCTGGGTAAAGAATTTAACCTGAATTCCTTTTTGAATTTATTAGAGACGATCTGATATTTATAGCCCCTACCTTTGGATTCCCTCCACAAGTGGGAACATCTCCATGTGATTGCCGTAACATCCCACTGAGCTGTGAATGGTGGATTTATTATTAATAAAAATAAATATACAGTTAAAGATCCAAAACGAACCTCAATGTTGTGAATCAATTGCATTTCCTGTGTCTGTGGCCTTTTCCCAGGACTCTGGGTCTTTTATTGTAGTATTTCTGGTGTATTTGCTCTGTTTTATTTTGATCGGCTTGTCCTGATCCTTGGCCTGCAGGAAGCATTCCACATTTTTACTCTGCTGCTCAACATCCCATAATATCAGCAGTGCCAGAGTTCATCTGAAAGAAAAATTTAACCTTTTGTTTAATCTGTAGCTTCAGGCTGCATCTGTGCTGTTCAGGATCAGCATAAAGAGTTGAGGCAGGAAATGTTGAGAGGTGTCTCTTCCCTTTGCCGTGATTTAAAGGGGCGAAATTGCCCTTTTTTATATCGCCATTAGTGTCTCCGAGGGGACCGGGAGAGGGGCGCTAATGGGTTGCAAGGAGGTTATCGCCCGGGGGAAGGGGTCGATAGCGTCCCTGAGGAAATTGCCCTCAATATTTTGGTGGGCTCGTTAAAAGTTAATATATCTTGGGTGGGTTGCACTTCTAAATCTGTTTCCTAATGGAAATATTAGCTTGGTAATCGCAATGTCCTTTTGTGCTTGTTTTTTCACATACAGATAGTGGGCCCTTTGTTCTTATTCATGTTGAAGATGGTTTTTCTCAGTTTAGTTTGATGGCTGGCCATCTCTGAGTTATTGTTGTAATGTAAATGTCTCTTGTGCAGAAGGGTTTTCGAGTATCCATTCCTCGAGACAATTTATCTTAGTCCCAACACCCAGACAGTTCCAATAATCAAGTGGGCTTGTTTCGTTCCTTAGGCCCGCCCACAGACTCGAATTTGTCTTGTAAAAGTCCAAAATTCGATTAAAGTTTGTAGTTTCTTCCATAAGCATTTTAGGATTTCAAACTTTCCAGTAGATAGTCCCAAATTAAATTTCCTTTCCTATGAGCCCAAACACTGGGGAGGTTTCCGCGAATTTTGACCTTTCAGATGCCGTAAGTCTCCTGAGGTCGGCAGCATATTTTGCAATCTCCTGGCCCTCAGGTCTGCGGTGAGTGTAGAATCTGTGCCTGGCCGTGAGGATGCTCTGTTTTGATTTTAGTTGGTCGCGAATTAGTTCAGTCAGCTCATCGTATGTCTTATCCTTGGCCTTCGTGGGTGCCAGCAAGTCCCTGACCTCGGGCCCACAATTGGTCAGCAGTATAGCTTTACGCTTCTCCACCAAAGTGTCCGTCTCCCCTGCCAGGTCATTTGCCACGAAATATTGCTTGAGCCTTTCCGTGAAGGCATCCCAATCATCATCCTCTGCGAAGTCTTTTAGTGTGCCTAAGATAGCCATAATCGCGTGAAAGTCCGTATTCTCATCGCCAGTTGTTATGTCTGTAATGCACTTATGAATGACTCCATGAGGCAATATGTTGTACTCAAACTGTAGTGACCTTGGTCCTTTATTCGGAACTCCAGAGTGAGGCACAAGCATGGTGAGCAGCCTTTTATACTGGGCCCTGCACACCTATGCAGGTGACCCTCAGGTCTCCCACCACAATGCCCTCTAGTGGACAGCATCTGCCATAAGGGCAGGAAACCACAGTCTCCACCAGTTATACCCTCTAGTGGTGCCAGCATAATATATACACAGTGTAAATCTTATTGATGGTACATCAGGTAACAAGTCTCCATCTTATGCAACTATACAGTGACTACACAGAGAGTGTATCTATAGTCTGCATATATAACAGTTCGGGTGTGTGACTACGTACGCTACCATTGCTAGCTCAGCCTGCTGCGCACTTAAAGTGTTGCGGAGTTTTATGGCTTTCTCTATCCCTGCTTCAGGATCGTAAATCCCACAGCCTGTTTTTCTCTCTCCTTTTATTACCGAACTGGACCCTTCTACATAGATCTCCCTGCCTGTCAGGTGTTCTCTTGCTTTGAATCCCACCTCTACATCCCACACTCCTTCCACTAAACACACATGAGCTACCCCTGGATAAACCAGGTTCGGGGCTAGCTTTGGTTTTCCTAGCCTCTCAACCTTCAGGTCCAACTGAGTAAGCAACAATGTCAGCGAGCAATTCTGTTACTGCTCACCTTTCCCATCTTTCATTCTACCGTCCAGTAACATTTGTGTCGTGGTGTGACAGGTCAGTAAAGTTACTGCAGCTAACCCTGTGAGTGACCGAAAATGCTTTGCTGCCCAAAAGGCTGCTAACATATGTCGCTCGCAGTTTGAAAAGCTCTTTTCTACTTCGGTGAGAACCTGCGAGGCGTAGGCCACCAGTCTCAGCTTGCCGCGTCGCTCCTGGACTAACACTGCACTCAAATTGTTCCCAGTCGCTGCTACCGCCAGACTAAAGTCCTGGTCCCTATTTACTGCTCCCAACGCTGGTGCTGTCTGTAACACCTCCTTTAACCGAACAAACGTTTCTTGACAACTCTCACTCCATTCCCACTCTACTCCTTTCCTAAGAAGCCTCAACAAAGGAGCTGCCATGGCTGCATATCCCTCTATGAATTCACTGCAGTAACCCGTTATTCCCAAGAAAGACCTTACTCCAGACACATCCTTAGGAACAGGTAGTTCCTGGACTGTCTTTCTCTTAGCTCCATCTATGGCTCTCTATCCTGCCCTAATGGTCAAACTTAGAAACTGCACCTCCTCTTGGCCTATTTGAGCTTTCTGAGGATTTACTTTAAAGCCTGCTTCCTTCAACAAATGCAATAACTCACTCAATAGTGGCCCGTGATCCTCTGCACTTTCGTAGAATAACAACAGGTCATCCACATATTGGACCAACCGATCTGGCTGACTAAAACCTTTTAATGCCTCGGCCATACTTTGGTGAAAAATCAAGGGACTATTGTGAAACCCTTGTGGAAGACATGTCCACATGTACTGCTGACCCTTAAAGGTAAAGGCAAATTTATATTGGTCCTCCCGTCTCAGGGGAACCCGTTTGAAATGTCTAGCACGGTGAAAGTTGTAGTGGCTGCGGGGATACCCCGATCAAATCCGCTACCATCACTAACGTGGGTGCACAGGCTGGAATATTTTTATTCAGGACTCGGTAATCGACCGTGACCCTCCATGAGTTATCGGGCTTCTTTACTGGCCATAGGGGTGAATTTACATGTGTGGCTATGATCCTCAACACACCTTGATCCACCAGGGAATTTATAGCAGTTTCCAAATCCCTTTCTGCTTCCCAGGGAAAATTATACTGTTTCTGGGGCCGTATCATCGGATCCCCGTCTATCTTCACCTCTACCCCAGTTACTCTCCTGTAATCATGCTTGTGCATGGCAAATGCATCTATATTCTCCCATACATACCCCTGATACCTGGCCGGAATGTTATCGACTAATCCTTCGAAGTCATAACTCCCTCTCGGCTTCATCGTACAGGTGCTGCCTTTGTCTGTACTGTCCCTGGGAATCACTACGATCTCTCCCATCCTATCTGCATCAACTGCCCCCCATAGACAATTGTTTTTCATAGCCAATATGGCGTGGTGTGCCAACATGTAGTCGGCCCCGAGAACTCCCAAACCGGGCTGTTCCCACTTCATTAAAATGCACTCCAACTTTGTTGTGTTAAGACCTAACTCTATGGTTAAGGGTTTTGACAATGCCCCAGCCTGCTCATTACCCATAAAACCTGCCAGTGTGAATGGGACTCCGCTTAACCACGGGGAAGTGGTCGGATTTGGTGAGTGGACAACCTTGCTAGAAGCTCCTGTATCTACTAAATATCTTCCCTAACTGTTTCCACCTTCACATCCACACATGGCCTGCCCCACTCATCATATATGAGCGGACAGAAGTATTCTGGCTGGGCACAACGCCAAAGCGGGGCTGCCGATGCATTGGTTCCCTTTTCTCCCACTGCTGCGTCCAGCTTTCCTCCACCTGTGCACATAACCTGCTGTAATGCAGCCACTAACATCTGTACAAGGTCGTCGGCTACCTTCTTCTGGCTTTTTCCTGCCTCAGCACCCTCGTACCTTGGCTTCCCTCCTTTAGAGAGCCTACAATCCTTGCTCCAGTGTCCCAACTTCCCACAGTTAAAACACTCGCCTTTAGATCGACCCGCATTACCTCCCTCTTGTCTCCATTCTCTCTTTTGCCTAACCTCTCCTTTAACTTTGTGCACCTTCCCTTTTAGTTTCTCCTCCTCCCCTTGCCTGCACTTAAAAGCTAGAGTTAATCTTCTCAGCAACCCTGCCTCTGTATTCTGCCGATGGTCTAGGTCAAACCATACTTCGACCTTTGCTCTGAGCCGTAGCAAACTGTTAGTCATTACAGTTCTCAGCCAATGGTTTCTGGGTTCTCCTATTAAGTCTGTCTGTACTAGATTTCCTCCAGTGGCCTTTAAATAAGTCGGCCACAGTCTATCTGCAAACGTATCGGGTGATTCGTTTACTTGCTGCCTAGTCTGTTCTACCTGCCAGAACGGACTACCCTGACGATAGCCTAGCGCTGCCATGATTCCCTCCTTTAAGCCCTGTGGGGTTCCCCCACCTAACTTGGTGGCTGTTGACAAACTCAGATAAAGCTTCCGCTCCAGCGAGAGCAGTGTTAACTTCACTATCTCCTCCTCGCTGCAGTTATTGATACCCCCTATCTGCTCTATATTGGCAAAATGAACAGAGATATCGCCTCCTTGCTTTAACTTTACTACACCCATCAGCATCTCCTGCAGCTGAAGCGGCATGTATGGGATCACATAGTCACTCTGTAATTGAGCTTGACCACCATTTGGTGGGTGTGGGCCGAATTTCTGCTGTCTCAAATTTAGGCTTAACGCAGTGTCAGTTTTATTATGCAGAAAAACCGACTAAAACTATAAGACTAGACTTCTGAGAGAAATTGATTAAAAACATACAATCACCCTTCCTGGCTGTAGCTATTGTACATTCATGGCCATTGGTTCCGTGACTGGTTGGTTCTTCTTTTGGCCGTACTCTGCAGTGCTGTTCCTTTCATGTACATTCTGTATTACATGTCCTTCCGTCCGTTCGTCTGTTTGTTCTTTTGACCTGTGTCCATCTGTACATGTGTCCTTCTACTTCTTCTGTGTGCTTCTTCTTCCGTCTGTTCCTGTCCTTCTTTTGCTGAACTGCTTCTAGCTCGCATATTTATATCCAGGTTTTGACTGATCTCCCGCCACTGCGGTTTTGATAAATATGTTTGTTTCGATACATTGTTTTGTGGTCCCCTTGGTTGATTGACTGCAATAATGGACTCGTCTGTTTTCCCATTTGCACACTGAGTCTGCAAGGCTCAAGTTGATTTCTCATCTTAACACTTTGTCCCAAAAAATGTGCACCTGGTGTGGTTCCTTTGTTATCCGGTCTTTTTACAAACTTGGTGCCTCCAGTGGGCTTGTTTTTCCCCACCATGGTCAATCAAGTTCAGGGCCTCATGTTACAACTCCATTGTTGTTATGCATGAAGTCAGTTTTGGTTCCTGACCACAGAATGTCCTTAATTATCCAGCTTAATTCCAAAAACTTGTATTAAATTCCAAAAGCTTGGATTTTTTAGTTCATGGTCTCCTTCTGTGCTTATCTGAAGATTAGTAACCTTACAACAAGCATATGAGGGAAAAGGAATGGAGGGTTATGCTGATAGATTTAGATGAGGAAAACCGGGAGGAGGCTCGAGTGGAGCATAAACGCCGGCATCGATTGGTTGGGCTGTATATCCAATGTAATCCTGTGATGATTCTGGTGATGATAGTCCTTGGTGAAAATGACAAAAGTGTTGTAAGTGCTACATTTGCTTTCTCAAACATGGAGTCAGTAATCTTCCTGATAATTATGTGGACTACTGATTAATTTAGATGTTGAAACATTCGAACAGGAGGAGGCCATTGAATCTCTGCTCAGTCATTCAATTAGATGATGGCTGATCTGTGTCACAACTCCATTTCCCTGCCTTTGCTCCATATCTCTCGATACCCTCACTCAACAAAAACCTATCAATCTCAGTCTTGAAAGTTTTAATTATCTAAACACTGGCAGCAGCAAAGCATAAAACAGAGAGCAGCCCGGAACCCGCAGGGAGTAGCCCCCACAGGGAGCAGCCCGGAACCCACAGGGAGCAGCCCAGAACCCGCAGGGAGCAGCCCCCGCAGGGAGCAGCCCAGAACCCGCAGGGAGCAGCCCCCGCAGGGAGCAGCCTGGAACCCGCAGGGAGCAGCCCAGAACCCGCAGGGAGCAGCCCCCGCAGGGAGCAGCCTGGAACCCGCAGGGAGTAGCCCGGAACCCGCAGGGAGTAGCCCCCGCAGGGAGCAGCCCGGAACCCGCAGGGAGCAGCCCAGAACCCGCAGGGAGTAGCCCCCGCAGGGAGCAGCCTGGAAGCCACAGGGAGCAGAACGGAACCCGCAGGGAGTAGCCCTCGCAGGGAGCAGCTCGGAACCCGCAGGGAGTAGCCCGGAACCCGCAGGGAGTAGCCCCCGCAGGAAGCAGCCTGGAAGCCACAGGGAGCAGAACGGAACCCGCAGGGAGTAGCCCTCGCAGGGAGCAGCTCGGAACCCGCAGGGAGTAGCCCGGAACCCGTAGGGAGTAGCCCCTGCAGGGAGCAGCCTGGAACCCGCAGGGAGTAGCCCCCGCAGGGAGCAGCCCGGAACCCGAAGGGAGTAGCCCCCGCAGGGAGTAGCCCCCGCAGGGACCAGCCCGGAACCCGCAGGATGCAGCCCAGAACCCGCAGGGAGCAGCCCCCGCAGGGAGCAGCCTGGAACCCGCAGGGAGTAGCCCCCGCAGGGAGCAGCCCGGAACCCGCAGGGAGTAGCCCGGAACCCGCAGGGAGTAGCCCCCGCAGGAAGCAGCCCGGAACCCGCAGGGAGTAGCCCCCGCAGGGAGCAGCCTGGAACCCGCAGGGAACAGCCCGGAACCCGCAGGGAGTAGCTCCCGCAGGGAGCAGCCTGGAACCCGCAGGGTGTAGCCCGGAACCCGCAGGGAGTAGCCCCCGCAGGAAGCAGCCCGGAACCCGCAGGGAGTAGCCCCCGCAGGGAGCAGCCTGGAACCCGCAGGGAGTAGCCCCCGCAGGGAGCAGCCCGGAACGCGCAGGGAGTAGCCCCCGCAGGGAGCAGCCCGGAACGCGCAGGGAGTAGCCCCCGCAGGGAGCAGCCCGGAACGCGCAGGGAGTAGCCCCCGCAGGGAGCAGCCCGGAACGCGCAGGGAGTAGCCCCCGCAGGGAGCAGCCCGGAACGCGCAGGGAGTAGCCCCCGCAGGGAGCAGCCCGGAACCCGCAGGGAGTAGCCCCCGCAGGGAGCAGCCTGGAACCCGCAGGGAGCAGCCCGGAACCCGCAGGGAGGAGCCCCCGCACGGAGTAGCCCCCGCAGGGAGCAGCCCAGAACCCGCAGGGAGCAGCCCCCGCAGGGAGCAGCCTGGAACCCGCAGGGAGTAGCCCGGAACCCGCAGGGAGTAGCCCCCGCAGGGAGCAGCCCGGAACCCGCAGGGAGCAGCCCAGAACCCGCAGGGAGTAGCCCCCGCAGGGAGCAGCCTGGAAGCCACAGGGAGCAGAACGGAACCCGCAGGGAGTAGCCCTCGCAGGGAGCAGCTCGGAACCCGCAGGGAGTAGCCCGGAACCCGCAGGGAGTAGCCCCCGCAGGAAGCAGCCTGGAAGCCACAGGGAGCAGAACGGAACCCGCAGGGAGTAGCCCTCGCAGGGAGCAGCTCGGAACCCGCAGGGAGTAGCCCGGAACCCGCAGGGAGTAGCCCCTGCAGGGAGCAGCCTGGAACCCGCAGGGAGTAGCCCCCGCAGGGAGCAGCCCGGAACCCGAAGGGAGTAGCCCCCGCAGGGAGTAGCCCCCGCAGGGACCAGCCCGGAACCCGCAGGATGCAGCCCAGAACCCGCAGGGAGCAGCCCCCGCAGGGAGCAGCCTGGAACCCGCAGGGAGTAGCCCCCGCAGGGAGCAGCCCGGAACCCGCAGGGAGTAGCCCGGAACCCGCAGGGAGTAGCCCCCGCAGGAAGCAGCCCGGAACCCGCAGGGAGTAGCCCCCGCAGGGAGCAGCCTGGAACCCGCAGGGAACAGCCCGGAACCCGCAGGGAGTAGCTCCCGCAGGGAGCAGCCTGGAACCCGCAGGGTGTAGCCCGGAACCCGCAGGGAGTAGCCCCCGCAGGAAGCAGCCCGGAACCCGCAGGGAGTAGCCGCCGCAGGGAGCAGCCTGGAACCCGCAGGGAGTAGCCCCCGCAGGGAGCAGCCCGGAACGCGCAGGGAGTAGCCCCCGCAGGGAGCAGCCCGGAACGCGCAGGGAGTAGCCCCCGCAGGGAGCAGCCCGGAACGCGCAGGGAGTAGCCCCCGCAGGGAGCAGCCCGGAACGCGCAGGGAGTAGCCCCCGCAGGGAGCAGCCCGGAACGCGCAGGGAGTAGCCCCCGCAGGGAGCAGCCCGGAACGCGCAGGGAGTAGCCCCCGCAGGGAGCAGCCCGGAACCCGCAGGGAGTAGCCCCCGCAGGGAGCAGCCTGGAACCCGCAGGGAGCAGCCCGGAACCCGCAGGGAGGAGCCCCCGCACGGAGTAGCCCCCGCAGGGAGCAGCCCGGAACCCGCAGGGAGTAGCCCCCGCAGGGAGCAGCCCGGAACGCGCAGGGAGTAGCCCCCGCAGGGAGCAGCCTGGAACCCGCAGGGAGCAGCCCGGAACCCGCAGGGAGGAGCCCCCGCACGGAGTAGCCCCCGCAGGGAGCAGCCCGGAACCTGCAGGGAGTAGCCCCCACAGGGAGCAGCCCGGAACCCGCAGGGAGGAGCCCGGAACCCGCAGGGAGCAGCCCCCGCAGGGAGCAGCCCGGAACGCGCAGGGAGCAGCCCCGGCAGGGAGCAGCCTGAAATCCGCAGGGAGGAGCCCCCGCAGGGAGCAGCCCGGAACCCGCAGGGAGTACCCCCCGCAGGGATTAGCCCCCGCAGGGAGGAGCCCCCACAGGGAGTAGCCCCCACAGGGAGCAGCCCGCCCCCTGCAGGGAGTAGCCCGGCCCCCGCAGG
Source organism: Pristiophorus japonicus (assembly GCF_044704955.1). Classification (NCBI taxonomy): domain Eukaryota; kingdom Metazoa; phylum Chordata; class Chondrichthyes; family Pristiophoridae; genus Pristiophorus; species Pristiophorus japonicus. The sequence goes on along the minus strand of NC_091990.1, from coordinate 101,991,871 downwards.
GAGTTGCCCGGCCCTCACAGGGAGTAACGTAGCCTCCGCAGGGAGCAGCGCGAGCAGGTCAGAGCAGTTGACAAAGGGGAACAGAGTGACTACATTGCATGTCACAGGATGGCAGGGAAGTGATTGGTTGCTGAGTTTTTCTCTCTTTTCTCGCTTTAAATTAAGGGCCTTATATTCGGGGTCGGGATTAGTAACTAAAAACTAAACGTAATTCATTAAATACATTAGAGATGGCAGGACAGGCGATGTGTTACTGCTGCAGCATGTGGGAGCTGGTTGACCCCATTGAGGTCCATCGCGACCACATCTGCAGCAAGTGTCTGCAGCTCAAGGAACTTCGGCTCTGTGTTGATGAGCTGGTGTCCGAGCTGCGGACATTGCGACACATCAGGGAGGGGGAGAGTTACCTGGACAGCGCGATCCAGGAGGCAGTCACACCAATTAGATTAATTAATTCAAATTCGATCCGTAGTCAGGGACAAGAGGGTGGGACTATAAGTGAGGAAGGTATGGGGACCCAGGAGGTAGTGATGGAGGAGCCTTGACCTTTGCTCTTGTCCAACAGGTTTGAGGCTCTTACTCCCTGTGTGGACGAGAGCAGGGACTGCAGGGAGGATGAGCAAACTGACCACAGCACCATGGTACAGGGGCCATTTAAGTGGGAGGAGTAAAAAGAAACGTTGTCATTAGGGGGATAGATACTGTTCTCTGCAGCCGAGAGCGAGAGTGCTGAAGGCTGTGTTGCCTGCCTGGTGCCAGGGTTAAGGACATCTCCTCTGGGCTGGAGAGGAACTTGGAGTGGGAGGGGGTAGATCCAGTTGTCGTGGTCCATGTGGCTACCAACGGCATCGGTAGGACAACGAAAGAAGTTCTGCTGAGGGATTATGAGCAGCTAGGGGCCAAATTAAAAAGCAGAACTACAAAGGTAATCTCTGGATTACTACCTGAGCCATGAACAAATTGCATCGGCTAAATAAGATCAGAGAGTTAAACTCGTGGCTCAAAGACTGGGAGAAATGGTTTTTGGTTTGTGGGACACTGGCACCAGTACTGGGGTAAGAGATAGCCGTTCCGTTGAGAGAGTTGGCATAAATGGGTCATTTTCCGGTTGGCAATCAGTAACTAGTGGGGTGCCACAGGGATCGGTGCTGGGTCCTCAACTATTTACAGTCGATGTTAATAACTTGGATGAAGGGACTGAGTATAATGTAGCCAAGTTTGCTGATGATACAAAGATAGGTGGGAAAGCAAATTGTGAGGAGGACACAAAAAATCTGCAAAGGGATATAGACAGGCTAAGTGAGTGGGGAAACATTTGGCAGATGGGGTATAATGTTGGAAACTGTGAGGTTATCCACTTTGGCAGAAAAAATAGAAAAGCAAATTATAATTTAAATGGAGAAAAATTGCAAAGTGCTGCAGTACAGTGGGACCTGGGGGTCCTGGTGCATGAAACACAAGAAGTTAGTATGCAGGTACAGCAAGTAATCAGGAAGGCAAATGGAATGTTGGCCTTTATTGCAAGGGGGGTAGAGTATAAAAACAGAGAAGTCCTGCTACAACTGTACAGGGTATTGGTGAGGCCACAACTGGAGTACTGCTTACAATTTTGGTCTCCGTATTTAAGGAAGGATATATTTGCATTGGAGGCTGTTCAGAGAAGGTCCACTTGGTTGATTCCAGAGATGAGGGGGTTGACTCATGAAGATAGTTTGAGTAGGTTAGAGTTGATAAGAATGAGAGGTGACCTTATCGAAATATATAAGATAATGAGAGGGCTTGACAAGGTGGATACAGATAGGATATTTCTACTCATAGGGGAAACTAAAACTAGAGGACATAGGGGCTGATTTTCATCAAGGTACCGGACGGTACTTTGGGCGGGATATTCATGAAAAGGTCCCTCAAAGGTCGGCGGGCGACAAATGGAAGATGTACGCCACCAATCTGGGCAGGAGCAGGCAGGAGCTCTCATTCTCGGCAGCAGAGGCACTCGCTGCTTAAGTGCCGCTGAGGATGGAGTCGGGCCCACGGAGGGTCAAAGACCTGAAAAAAACAAACAACAGCAAAGAAACTATCCGAAGACCTTCAGGGGACCCCATCCAGGTAAGTCGCTGTTGAAAAAAAGTATTAAAATGTTCACTTACCTTTTTTTCCCTTGCTACTCACCGGCGGGGACAGGCCAGCCTGCAGTCAGCGGTCCACCTCCATTGTGCCACCGACTCCCGCCCGCAGGAATCTGGAAGCTCGGTGGCGGGAGCTCAGTTGTGCCACTCGGCCGTCCGCTGACGTCAACGGGAGATTCCCGATGGCTCTCCCCACCCTCGCCTCCCGCCCACTCCAGGCCACCCCGAAAGTGGCACTGAGCGGATCGTCAGGAGGAATGTTGGTGGCAGCAGGCGGGGTGCTGCTAGAAATCGGCCCCGTATTCTCAGAATAAGGGGCCGCTCATTGAAAACTGAGATGAGAAGGAATTTCTTCTCTCAGAGGGTTGTAAATCTATGGAATTCTTTACCTCAGAGAGCTGTGGAGGCTGGGTCATTGAATATATTTAAGGTGTAGATAGACAGATTTTTGAGCGATAAGGGAGTAAAAGGTTATGGGGAGTGGGCAGGGAAGTGGCGCTGAGTCTATGATCGGATCAGCCATGATCTTATTGAATGGCAGAGCAGGCTCGAGGGGCCAGGTGGCCTACTCCTACTCCTAATTCTTATGGTCTTATGGTCTTATGTTCTTAAAGGGATACCTCTTTTCCCTCTTTCAGAGAGAGGACAGCGGGATGATGGTCCTAATAGGGAAATGGCAGTGGTGGGTTTAAAGGGAGAGATCTTTCAGAGATCTGATCCCAAAATCAGGACAATCAAATCAGCCTGAATAGCTCTGATTTTGTAGAAGTTACCGGATCAAGGGGCAGGTATACAAAATTGCTTTAACTTTCTTGTAAGCTAAATCCATCATTGAAAATAAAGCAGAACTCAGGAGCAAATTAGCAAACAAGTGATAGAAAAACTAAACATCTGGAATGTGCAACCTTTTGAGCAAAATGATGAAGGAAGCGTTCAGAAACTGGGGATTGATTTTACGTCTGACAAGTGCTTCTTCCTTATCAGCAATCCCTGTATAAATTGCACATCTGCAGACTCTGCCTGAATTTTTTGGCGTCTGTGCAGGTGGGAATGGAGGCGCGCTGGGAGAGAAATTTGAAATCGCTTGGAGCGGTTTGGGATCCTGGTGCCAGGCTGCCCCACAGGCCTTTCCCTCCAGCAAGTTTGCTAGCCCGACAGTGAGCCCAACAGCTTGGCAGCTGAGCTAATTCAGATGATTATTCGGTACCTTTAACATTACCTTTCAAATTTCTCTGGATGACCACGGATTCACACAGCTCGGGAACCACATCTGTGAACCTGAGGCGGAAGTTGAATGGCCATTGATCCAGCTGATTAGTGTCCAGCATGGATAGCAGAATAAATACCCCCACCTGACATCATGTTACTTTCCTGAGGCAGGTTCTGTTTCTGAGTGAATTGTCAGCCCAGATTTAGCTTTCTAGAGGTTGCAAGTCTTTTCAGCAAAGTCAGGATCAAGTGTCACCTTATTGGTACCACCCATCACACCACTGACAGATTACTTCTGTCATCTATACTTGACCTGCCATCAATTCCATCAGCATGGGTCCATTTATACTATCTCACCTTGGCCCTTGAATCAGACCTTGATGAGCCCCAACACCAGCAGCACCAACAACAACACCTAACCTTCTCCTCACCAACCTGATGCTGCACAGGACAGAGGGCATCAGTGCAGGGCTGCACCGCGCCAGAGACGATATCCCAACACAGGGTGTACAGGCAGAGGATGAGCTTCCTTAACATGACTGAGCAGCAATGCCAAAGAAGGCTCAGACTATCACACCAGGTTATCACAGACATTTGCAGATTGCTGGAGCAAGACCTGCAACTCAGAGGAGCAGTGGAACACGCCTTACCAGTGGCTGTCAAAGTCACCAGTGCTCTCAATTTCTTCACCTCAGGCTCCTTCCCGGGATCTGCAGCAGATATCTCGCAGTCGGCCACCCACAGATGCATCACACAGGTCACCGATGCCGTTTGACAAGTCAGCCAATTATATCAACTTTGCCACTGATGAAGCCAGTGTTACTGAGCGGGTGCTGGGCTTTGCTGTTCTGACTGGTTATGTCTGGTGATGGTGCACCTTCAGAGGCTGCAGGCTTATCTGGTGAGACATCTTTCTCTTCCTCCTGGATATGAGGGGAGCTCTCGATGGACCTGCGGGAGAGTAAAGAGATGATTTAGAATTGCCATGTGAAGAATGGGTAATGATACCCTTGTGCACATGATGAACATTCACTGGCTGTTGACATCAGTCCCCCATATCAGCACTTGCTGTCTGCCGTGTGGTTGTGTGAGATGTAATTCTGTCATCAGATCTCTGGGATGTCTCCCTCTCTCCGTCTCCCACCTCCAGCTGCTCTGCGACTCCGGACACTTCCAGCGTGACCTGCTCTGCTACAATTAAGGTGGCCAATGATGGGGGGGGCCACCTCTGGTTCTCTCTCTCCCCCTCTTATTGTGGGCTCTCTTCTCCTGCAAGGAGGCAATGAAAAGAAGGTTGAGTGAGAGTGATGTAATGAGTGTAAGGAATGGATAGGTGACATCTTTAGAGGGTGACTATGATGGAGTGTCATGCCAAAGCCAAGTGGCCTCCTTGTGTATTGTTAGTTGGTGTGATTGTCTTCGGATGAGGGTGAGTGTGAAGAGGTGGTGAGTCAGATGGGGTTGTGATAATGTAGATAGAGAGAGAGCGATGAGTGGGGGTGCAAGGGATGTTGGTGTGAGTAATGATGTGTAGAGTGGGGAAGGCAGGATGATGAGAAGCACAGCAAGTTGAAGGTGTGGCTTTTCACTAACCTTTCTTGATCTAATGAGATGATTGCGGCACTGCACCCAGGTCCTCCTGACCACATCCCTGCTGTTGACCTCCTCTGCTATTTGGAGCCTGGCTCCTTTGGTCTGTTGGGAAGTCTCTTCTGCCCATCGGAAGGAAAGAGGACCTCGCTGCATGTTCTCACTCTCTCCACAAGCATATGGAGGGAGTCATCGGAGAATCTGGGTGCAGCCCTCTGTTTCCGTGCAGTCATGTTTGCAAGTGTTTGGAACAATCGAAACCTTCCAGTGAACCGCCTGCACACTCCTTCAAATGCAATGTGGCTCCTTTAAATATCCCAGCTGAAAACGCAACATTGATGACATGATCAGACCCGCATCATTAAATAGGGCTGAGTAACAGGCAGGGCTGCCTTAATGGGTGCCATTAACGGAAAGACGACCTCCGGAGCGGAATGGTATGCGGGGTCGCGACCTACCACAATGAGCGCCCGCACTCGATCGGCCCAGGCACAGAAACTTCCGGCCATTACACTTCCAGAGGGTGTAAATAGCAGCAGAATGCTGGAGAGAAGGCACTTTTCCCCACTTGTTATGACCCCCACTTAAAGAACAAAATGAGGAGCTCCATTTGACAAATGTGGCCTGCACCTCAGTCACGTGGTCCTAGGAGGCAATGATTCACATTGGGAACAGTGCGGTCCAATAATCTTTACAGCTTCTATAACTTGTCTTGTGGTAAAACTGGAAAATAAGGTTCTGTGTTCTGGGATTAAACAGATTCTTCCAGACAATTGGTTTATTGTGCATCTAAAAAGCAAAATTACGGTAATAACTTGTAAAGCACTGAAACCATCAATCTGCTCCTGACCTTTAGGGCTGCATCAGTTCTTTGTTGCAGTTCGGCATTTCACATCAGTTAGTTTCCACTGAGTCGCCAGTGCTGACAGCTTGGCTGTTATTCAAAGGCCAGGGGTCAGACATACTGGTGGAGTTGATCTTCTGACTGATGTGCTGTTCCCGACAATCTAATGACAGTTGAATTATCCAGTGTGCAAGAAGAATACACGTTTCCAACTCACTCAGTTGGAAATTGGCAAACAAAGTGGTCAGAAATCAGATGAAGCTCATTATGTGGGAGTATTGAACTTGGTTCCCAATCTCATTCTCAATCACTGGAGGCTTCTCTAGTGTGTCTCCAATAAGCCAAGTTCTGAGCAGATTCCATTGGGATGAGGTCATTGTCAAATACAGCAAGGAGCCAGTATTGTGGAGCTGTTCCCTCTTGTGGCTGCAAATGTTCTTCCAGCTGAGGGAACGAAAAATCAGCTTTGGGAAAATGTAACAATGGAGTCCAAATGTAACAACATTGAGCCCATTCTATGGGCCTACAAAGGGACAGCGATCTTCACTCAACCCGCACCGGAGGTTGGCTCACTGATCATTTTGTTGAGACCTTTCTTAGGCGGCCTGATAGCTGCCTGTATTGAGTGCTGACATCAGTTCTAGAGAGGGAACTCGGGTTAACGGCTGCTGAAAATGGACACAGTGCTACCCAAGAAAATTTTTTAGCCAAGCGCTAACTTAGCCTAGTGTGACACCCTCCTGGTGGTGTTAGTGCAGGTGTGGGAGTCACCGTTCCCGCCCAGGTGCAGCATTCTAGCTTCCAACAGCCTCTGGGAGCGAGGCTGTGGATTCGCAAGGAATTGTGGGCAATTAAAGGGCTTTGAATTAAAGGAGCATTTAGAACTAATAAAAATGTAAATGATGTGATAAGATGCAATTTTCTGCCCTTGTTGCTTTTTACTCAGTATTTCACAGGATATACGGCTCAGAAACAGGCCATTCGGCCCAACCAGTCCATGCCGGCGTTTATGCTCCACTCGAGCCTCCTCCCATCTTTCCTCATCTAAATCTATCAGTATAACCCTCTATTCCCTTCTCCCTCATATGCTTGTCCAGCCTCTCCTTAAATGCATCGATACTATTCACTACAACCACTCCCTGTGGTAGTGAGTTCCACATTCTCACCACTCTCTGGGTAAAGAAGTTTCTCCTGAATTCCCTGTTGGATTTCTTGGTGACGATCTTATATTGATGGCCTCTAGTTATGCTCTTCCCCACAAGTGGAAACACTCTTTCTGTATCTATTCTATCAAAACCTTTTATAATTTTAAGACCACTATTAGGTCACCCCTCAGCCTTCTCTTTTCAAGAGACAAGAGACCCAGCCTGTTCATCCTTTCCTGATATGTATATCCTCGCATTTCTGGTATCATCCTTGTAAATCTTCTCTGCAGCCTCTCCAGTGCCTCTATATCCTTATAAAAAAGAATTAACATTAAAAAGAAATCCCAAATGGGAGTCTCAAACACTTAAAGCTGAATTCACTTCTGAATTACAAAAAATGGGAAAGGTGCTTCAGCACTAATACAAATGGCTCAGCAAGCCAGGGGAGGGGCACCCAGGGTCTCACACATAGCACTCCAGCTTTGTGCAGGGCGTCAACACTGAAAAGCAGCCCTCTGCCCACAGGGGCCAGGAGGTTCTCCAGAAAGAATAATGTGGGAATACATCATTAAGGTTGTCACTGCCATCAGTGTCACCCCCATCACCTCGCTCCAGTGCCCAAAGAAACTTCATGACCTCAGACCAGTGGTCAAGGTCAGTGAATGAATCTTCAAAAGCCATCTCCTACTAACTGCACGGCCCTTAATCACTCACCTACCAACAATCTGCACCAATCACAAGGCACATCTCCCATTCCTAGCCTCACCTCACCCCCTTGGAGGAGACAGTGCAGACCATTCTTGGCAGGGCTAAGGTTGAGCCCTTGGCCAGCGGCGGGGCTGAAAGGATACAAGATGCTGGTATCCTTGTAGCTTATCCTCCTTCTGGCATGCGCCTCGTGCTTTCCTGCCCTCCCCTCGCCATAACTCCACCCTGGTGTCTTCCTCATTCCACACACCCAAGAAATGCATTTGCCCAAGAGGTTGGCCAAGAAGAGGGTGAGGAAAGTGACGAAGAAGAAGAGGTTGTGGTCACTGGCAAATGATTCCATCCCAGATATCCCAGCTGTCTGGGTTGGATCCTTCCTGCGGCTTCCTCTTTTTCTGCATCTTCCTCTTTTGTGTCTTCCTCTTCTGTGTCTTCCTCTTCCCTCTGCGAGCAGATGCTGTAAATCTGAAATGAAAGCAAAAAATGCTGGAAATAGTCAGCAGGTCAGGCAACATCTTGACCTAAGATGTTAACTCTGTTTCTGTCTCCACAGATGTTGCCTGACCCGCTGAGTATTTCCAGCATTCTCTGCACCTTCTTCTACCATCCGAAGCCTTGCAAGCATCCAGCAGCACTCCCTGCACACTTAAAGAAACTTTTAACATCTCTTACAGCAAACCACTACTTCAGTAAAATCAAACAAATCCCAAAGCTTAAATGCAAACTTACCTGAAAGGTGTGTGTGTCCATTTTGAGGTGATGACAGTGCCTCTGCGAATCTGCTTGCATGTTGGGTTTCCCTGGTGTGCTTAGGACCGAGTGTTGAACTCAGCGCTAGGGTACAGTTCATTGTGGTGACGTTAAGTCACCACTCCGACATTTTTCTTTGCAGGATTTCTTTACTACAGCGCTCCTGGGCCTGGGAAAATGGAGGGCAGCACGGGACCCACCAGCTACTGCCGACAGAGTGACAATTTTTGTCGGTAACGGGTAGTGTTAAGCCCTCGAATTTTTAGAATCTTAGAGCACAGGTGGAGGCCATTTAGCCCATCGTACCTCTGCTGCCACTTTTAAAGTCCAATTGTCCAATTTAGTCCCACACACCAGCCTCTTCCCCAAAACCCTGCAATTTAGTCCCACACACCAGCCTCTTCCCCATAGCCTTGCAAATTAGCCCTCTTCAACTGTATCTCCAATTGCCTTTTAAAAGTTCATCTGGAATTTGATTTCACCTCCCTTTCAGGTAATGCGTGGTCGCTGAGGCATGAATCCGGGGAGCGTCCGAGGCCTATGAAGGCCGCGAGAGGCAGTGGGAGTTCGTGGTCGCTGAGACATGAGTCCGGGGAGCGTCCGAGGCCGATAAAGGCGTGCTTGTGCAGCTACAGGGAGAAGGCAAAAAAGAAGTAGAAAGAAAATGAAAGGTGATGTCACAGCCAAGGGGCTAAGTGATTGGCTGGTGATTGGTGAGTAGCTTTTTCTTTTTCTTTTCTTTATCAGTAAGTAACCTTTTAACATTTTTGTTGCCAATTTAAGTGTATCTAAGGGTTAAGTCATGGCAGGACAGCTCGGACACATGTTATGATCCTCCTGTACTATGTGGGAAGTCAGGGACACTTCCGGTGTCCCTGACGACTACGTGTGCAGGAAGTGCATCCGCCTCCAGCTCCTGACGGACCGCATTGCGGCACTGGAACTACGGGTGGATGAACTCTGGAGCATCCACGATGCTGAGAATGACGTGAATAGCACAGTTAGTGAGTTGGTCTTACCGCAGGTAAAGGGTACACAGCCAGATAGTAAATGGGTGACCAACAGGAAGAGCAGTGCAAGGAAGGTAGTGCAGCGGTCCCCTGCGGTCATCCCCATGCAAAACAGATACACCGTTTTGAGTACTATTGAGGGGGATGACTCATCAGGGGAGGGCAGCAGCGGCCAAGTTCATGGCACCATGGCTGGCTCTGCTGCACAGGAGGGCAGGAAAAAGAGTGATATTGATAAGGGATTCAATTGTAAGGGGAATAGATAGGCGTTTCTGTGGCTGCAACCGAGACTCCAGGATGGTATGTTGCCTCCCTGGTGCAAGGATCAAGGATGTCTCGGAGCGGGTGCAGGACATTCTGAAAAGGGAGGATGAACAGCCAGTTGTTGTGGTGCACTTAGGTACCAATGACATAGGTAAAAAACGGGATGAGGTCCTACAAGACGAATTTAGGAAGCTAGGAGTTTAATTAAAAAGTAGGACCTCAAAAGTAGTAATCTCAGGATTGCTACCAGTGCCATGTGCTAGTCAGAATAGAAATCGCAGGATAGCTCAGATGAATATGTGGCTTGAGGAGTGGTCAGAAGAGAGGGATTCAAATTCCTGGGACATTGGAACCGGTTCTGGGGGAGGTGGGACCAGTACAAACCGGACGGTCTGCACCTGGGCAGGACCAGAACCAATGTCCGAGGGGGAGTGTTTGCTAGTGCTGTTGGGGAGAAGTTAAACTAATATGGCAGGGAGATGGGAACCTATGCAGGGAGACAGAGGGAAACAAAATGGAGTCAGAAGCAAAATATAGAAAGGAGAATAGTAAAAGTGGAGGGCAGAGAAACCCAAGGCAAAAAACAAAAAGGGCCACATTACAGCAAAATTCTAAAGGGGCAAAGTGTGTTAAAAAAACAAGCCTGAATGCTGTGTGCCTCAATGCGAGGAGTATTCGGAATAAGGTGGATGAATTAACTGCGCAGATAGCAGTTAACGGATACGATGTGATTGGCATCACGGAGACATGGCTCCAGGGTGACCAAGGCTTGGAACTCAACATCCAAGGGTATTCAGCATTTAGGAAGGATAGACAGAAAGGAAAAGGAGGCGGGGTGGCATTGCTGGTTATAGAAGAAATCAATGCAATTGTAAGGAAGGACATTGGCCTGGATGATGTGGAATCGGTATGGGCGGAGCTGCGGAATTCCAAAGGGCAGAAAACGCTAGTGGGAGTTGTGTATAGACTTCCAAATAGTAGTAGTGAGGTTGGGGACAGCATCAAACAAGAAATAAGGGATGTGTGCAATAAAGGTACAGCAGTAATCATGGGCGACTTTAATCTACATATTGATTGAGCATATTAACCTAACTGGTAGCAATGCGGTGGAGGAGGATTTCCTGGAGTGTATTAAGGATGGTTTTCTAGACCAATATGTTGAGGAGCCAACCAGGGAGCTGGCCATCCTAGACTGGGTGATGTGTAATGAGTGGTGGGGAAAATGTTGGAATCAATCATTAAGGATGAAATAGCAACGCATTTGGAAAGCAGTGAGAGGATCGGACGAAGTCAGCATGGATTTATGAAAGGAAAATCATACTTGACGAATCTTCTGGAATTTTTTGAGGATGTAACCAGCAGAGTGGATAAGGGAGAACCAGTAGATGTGCTGTATTTGGACTTTCAAAAGGCTTTTGACAAGGTCCCGCACAAGAGATTGGTGTGCAAAATCAAAGCACATGGTATTGGGGGAAATATACTGACGTGGATAGGGAAGTGGTTGGCAGACAGGAAGCAGAGAGTTGGGATAAACGGGTCCTTTTCAGAATGGCAGGCAGTGACTAGTGGAGTGCCACAGGGCACAGTGCTGGGACCCCAGCTCTTTACAATATACATTAATGATTTGAATGAAGGAATTGAGTGTAATATCTCCAGGTTTGCAGATGACACTAAACTGGGTGGCGGTGTGAGCTGTGAGGAGGATGCTAAGAGGCTGCAGGGTGACTTGGACAGGTTAGGTGAGTGGGCAAATACATGGCAGATGCAGTATAATGTGGATAAATGTGAGGTTATCCATTTTGGGGGAAAAAACATGAAGGCAGAATATTATCTGAATGGCGGCAGATTAGGAAAAGGGGAGATGCAATGAGACCTGGGTGTCATGGTTCATCAGTCACTGAAAGTGGGCACACAGGTACAGCAGGTGAAGAAGGCAAATGGTATGTTGGCCTTCATAGCTAGGGGATTTGAGTATAGGAGCAGGGAGGTCTTACTGCAGTTGTACAGGGCCTTGGTGAGGCCTCATCTGGAATATTGTGTTCAGTTTTGGTCTCCTAGTCTGAGGAAGGACGTTCTTGCTATTGAGGGAGTGCAGCGAAGGTTCACCAGACTGATTCCAGGGATGGCTGGGCTGTCATATGAGGAGAGACTGGACCAACTGGGCCTTTATTCACTGGAGTTTAGAAGGATGAGAGGGGATCTCATAGAAACGTATAAGATTCTGACAGGACTGGACAGGATATATGCGGGAAGAATGTTCCCAATGTTGGCGAAGTCCAGAACCAGGGGACATAGTCTTAGGATAAGGGGTAGGCCATTTAGGACAGAGATGAGGAGAAACTTCTTCACTCAGAGCGTTGTCAACCTGTGGAATTCCCTGCCTCAGAGAGTTGTTGATGCCAGTTCACTGGATATATTCAACAGGGTGTTAGATATGGCCCGTATGGTTAAAGGGATCAAGGGGTATGGAGAGAAAGCATGAAAGGGGTACTGAAGGAATGATCAGCCTTGATCTTATTGAATGGCGGTGCAGGCTCGAAGGGCCGAATGGCCTACTCCTGCACCTATTTTCTATGTTTCTATGTTTCTATGTTTCTATGTTCCAGATCTCAACAACCTTCTGTGTGAAGACATTTCTCCTCATTTCCCCTCTAGTTCTTTTACCAATTATTTTAAATCTGTGACCACTGGTTACTGACCCACTTGCCAGAGGAAACAGTTTCTCCTGATTTGCTTTATCAAAACCCCTCACAATTTTGAATACCACTATTAGGTCTCCCCCTTAACCTTCTCTGCTTTAAGGAGAACAATCTCAGCTTCTCCAGTCTCTCCACATAACTGAAGTCCCTCATCCCCGGTACCATCTTGGAAAGACTCCTCTGGCCCGTATACAGAGCCTTGCCATCCTTCCTAAAGTGGGACTTTATTTTTTTACTCTTCAATGCTCCTATTTGCAAAGCCAAGTAACCCAAATGCTTTCTTAACTCGGTCACCATAGGCCCTCATTTTCCTGGCTCAGTCGCAGAAGTAGGTCCTATGTCCCCAGGCAAACAACGTGCCCAAAAGAGGCCCCGCTTCACAAAACTTGTACATGAAGTGTCACTCCCTCGGGCAGTGTCCCCTGGGCAGTGTGTCATCCCCTACGAGGCAGTGTGTCATCCCCCCACGGGCAGTGAGTGACCCACCCTCAATGCTTCAGGGTCTAGGCCAAGACATCGGTGCCTAGGCCATTGCTTTAGGGTTTCGCAAAGGCTTCAAAGTTTAGGCAAAAGAACATAAGAAATAGGAGCAGGATCAGCCACCTGGCCACTCGAGCCTGCTCCGCCATTTAATATCATGGCTGATCTGATCATGGACTCAGCACCACTTCCCTACCCGCTCCCATAACCCTTTACTTCCTTATCGCTCAAAAATCTATCTATCTCTACCTTAAATATATTCATTGACCCAGCCTCCACAACTCCCTGGGGCAGAGAATTTCATACATTTACAACTCTCTGAGAGAAGAAATTCCTCCTCATCTCAGTTTTAAATAGGCAGCCCCTTATTCTGAGATTATGCCCTCCAGTTTTAGTTTCCCCTATGAGTGGAAATATCCTCTCTGCATCCACTTTCTCGAGCCCCCTCAATATCTTATATGTTTTGTAAGGCATGGTTTTTAAGGGGGTCAGCTTTCCCTTCTGACCTTATATGAGCGGTTCTGAATCACTCCCACACCCTTGGTTCGAGACACTGGAATTATGAAGGGACTGTGACAGACTTGGACCGACAATCGGTTTCAAGGAAAGGAAGCAGGTATGGCTTTATTGTGTCTAAAAAGAAGTAATAACACACACATAGCAATACACACTGAGGGGTACAACACATTGAATAAAATGTCAAATTACAGCCTGTGGGGAAAAGAATACAGCTTAAACTCTAAATGGGGTAAAGAGGAGAATGCAGATACATTTACACAAGTTATCCCAGCCTCCCCCCTCCCAATTCCCCTAACTAAGTTATAGCTCTGGGGGTTCAGGGGCTATGCTCACCAATCCCTTTAGACAGTTGCCAGTGAATCGCGGTTTCGGGGTTCGCTGCACTTGGCCTTCTAGGCGAGCCGCACCCCAGATGGAGGAGAGGACTTCGGACTAAGTAGTCTTCAGTTGGGGTGCGTCCGTTGATGCGGTAAGTTGCGTTTTGGATGTATGGGGTAAGTACCCAATTTCTTTGGTTAGGAATAGTTTAGTTAGTCCCGTTTGGTAATTTCTCCCCCGTTGGGTCGATCAGAAGTAGATTGTAGAGTGGTTGTCAATTTGGTTGCTGATAACCCTCCGTTTCGTGGGCCTCGTGCTCGGTCAGTTCTTGATGAGTTCTGGTAGTTTCCTTCATTATTCCATTTCTTCATTGTAGAGGAAGCAGGCTGCTTGTGTCTGTGTCTGTGTTCCAGTCTGTGTCCTTGTTCGAGTCTGTGCGAGTTCCAGTCTGTGTTCTGTTAGTTTTTCCTTGTAAAACTGGGGGATAGATATATCCCAAAAAAAGGCTTCGTTATCTCCCATCAAATCTCTTGGGCTCTGTTTAAACTGTTCTGTCCATTGATTTTCAAATGTCTCCTTTGTCAGCAGTAACTCGATTAGGGTGTGAGAATGTGCTATCACAGGTTTTGCATTGTTTTAGGATTGTCCAGTTTCCTGACCATGATTTCCATCGTGCTTGATTGGGTAATTCGAATATCTCTTCGGGGGTGGAATAGTTCTCCCAGATAGTCTGGGATCCTTCGTACATGAATTTGCTTCACAGAGGTTAGTCCCACCTCCTGTATTCGGTAACTCTTTTTCGCAGCCAAAATGTTGTAGAATCTTAAAATTGATAAGCTCCTTCCCATAGATGTTTAGGGGATCTCAGGCTTCTGTAACTTAGGTCCATTTTGAATTCTCTTTTCAAAAAGTCCAGACACTGGGGAGGCGGTGGGGTCTCCATGAATGCATCCCCTTTTATCTCCTGCAGGTGTCATCTGCCCCTTTAAACTCATTTTAAAAGTCCAGAAAGGGATTCTTCTCCTCTGCAGGGGAAAGGTACCAGGAATCTTTGCGAAATATTGGTAAATTCTATACTCCCCCTGTGATACCATTATGGTATCATCTTCCAGGTGAGCAAAGTTCCTGACTCCCAAGAGATAACCTTCCCTGTAAATTAACTAAACTAATATCCAAAATATGCATTACACTTATGCAACATCACCATCGATACAAGCTTTTCCCTTTACAGGTACAAACTTTTTACATTTACACCCTCCCAGCTTGGAGGGGGTTCAATCACTACAATTGCATTTCAGCACAGTAATATTTCATTTCAGTTACATTATATTCACCAGCATGTAGGCAACGTACAACCACATTACAGAAGGAAAAAACCTAGATTAAAATTAAACAACATCAATTGGTCTCCTGAGATTTGTCCATCACCCGGTAATGTCTGGATCCTGCCCTTGAGAACTGCTCTCAGGTTGGCTGACACACAAGACAAACTCAAAACGATCACCTAAACATTAATGCAACATTAACCTCAATTCTAAACTAAACCTTAAAATGTAAAATGGTGCAGTCAGCTGCCTTAAACTAAAAATTAGAGCTATGTACAACCGCCACCCATCTCCGGGTGGCCAGGTTAGTCCCTGTCAGACCCATGCCTTGTGCAGCCTGATAGCCACCTGGATGCTAGGGTTTCCCCGCAGCTGGTGAGCTGGAGACCCTTGTCTCTGGGACAGCTCGTTGCTACTGCTCCTGTGAGACCCTCACCGCTGGAGGCGGCTGGCTGGGGGTCCCTACTCTGAGCGGCCTCTGTACTTCTGACCTTTGGCCTTCCCTGTCGGGCTGCCCTTCTCCTAGGGTAGAATCGCTGAGGCTCAGATGCCGGTGACCATGGTATCTTTGGCCGTGGTGTACGGAGGGTCCTTCTCAGGGCTTGGGTTACTGTGGGTGCGTCCGAATCCCAAACGATGGGTGGGATAGCCACTCCAGTACTGCAATTCACCGCCCCTATAGGTACGGTTTCTGAGCCTGCCACATTCCCTGTGGGCCCTGCACCGTCGAGGGTGGCCAACGGAGGGTCCCTGTCCTGAGGACGGTTCGCCCCTCCCGGCTGCCCTCTGTGCTTGGCTAACCCTGGGATGTACAGCTTGCACTGGTTGATGTGGAACCACTTAGTACGGCGGGGCAGCTTTCTGGCATAAACCATCGGGCTTGCCTTGTCGACAATGCTGTATGGTCCCATATATAATGCTTCAAAAACCCCGACCCGAGCATAGTTTCTCACCATGACCTGGTCCCCTATCTCCCATTCGTGGTGTTTGCTGGGTTCTAGCAGCAGTCGGTTACTCTGATGCTGTCTGCCTATGTCACTAGCAGCCTGCCAGTGAATCTGTTTGAGGTATTCAAACAGGTTCCTGACAAACCGGTCTCGGTTCACCTCTCTGAGCTGACCTTCTGTGAGCACCGGGGCTAGGACATGGGTGGGGGTCCGCATGATCCGGCCAGTCATGAGCTCGTATGGGGAATACCCGGTGCTCTTTGACTGGCTGGCTCGGATCTCCATTAGGACCAACGGTAAGACCTCCACCCACTTTTGGGGTGAGTCTCCCATTTCCTTCCGCAGCCTTTCTTTAATGGTGCAGTTTAAACACTCCACAATACCCGATGACTGTGGGTTGTGGGCAACGTGCCATTTCCCCTCAATGCCGAGCACCTTAAGGGTTGCCTGCATAACCTGCCCGGTGAAATGGCTCCCCTGGTCCGACTCTACATACTGTGGGAGTCCCCATCGGGAGAACACTTCCCTCACTCGAATCTTAGCTGTCCCTAGTGCGGTGGCTGTTCGGCAGGGGAAGGCTTCAACCCATTTTGAGAACACGTCCACCAGGACTAGGCAGTATTTGTAGCCTCCCTGGGCGGTGGGTAGGGGCCCGATGTAGTCAATTTGGATTGACTGCCATGGTCCCTCTACCCTCCTGACATGTCCTAGGGACACCTTCCTTTTCTGGGGGTCAGGGTTGTTCGCAGCACACACCAGGCAGTTCGCACAGAACTCGCGGACGTCCTCCCTGAGTCCCGGCCACCATCCTGCCTGTTCCACCCGTTGCCAGGTGGTTTCAGGCCCGGGGTGTCCGCTCCTGGACCCTCATGGGCCAGTTTTAGGAATTCCCTCTGGTGCTGCTGTGGCACGACCCATTGTCCCTCTTTAAACAGCATGCCTTCCTTAACGGTAATGGCTGCTGTGCCGTACGGACCTTCTACTCTCTCTCCTCTAGCTAGCACGTTCAGGACAGCTTTCAGGACTGGGTCCTGTAGCTGAACTGTTTTTAAGTCCGGGGCCAAAGCTGTCCCTGTACTCTCTGCTGGCCTGTTCTTATTCTTGACCGCTGCTATGCGGCCGGTGTCATAGGGGTCCCAGAACTTTCCCGTGCGGGCACCTTCTTTGGCCAGTTTGTCAGCCTGTTGGTTTCCCTCTGCACGGGGTTTGGTTTTTGAATGGGCCTTCACCTTATGTATGTAGACCTTTCCTTCTTCCCCCACCGCTGTCATGATTTTCTCCAGCAGGGGCTTGATTGCCAGGGGTCTCCCGTCAGCGGACGTGTATCCGCGACGGGACCAGATAGCCAGGTACTCCGTACATGAATTGCAGGTGAACATACTGTCCGAGCAAATCGTGTACGGGGTAGGGAATTCCTCGGGGTGGATCACCACGTACATTACGGCGGACAGTTCAGCATGCTGGGCGCTCATGGTGCTGGGGAGCTTGATTGCCAGGGCAATACCTGCCTTTGGGTCATAGACTCCGCACCCAGTGAGTCGCTCGCCAGCAGATACCGTGTTGGACTTGTCCACGTAGATGTCCCGGCCTGTAGGGTGTAACCCCGCCCGAAAGCCAATGTTCACCTCCCATACCCCTTCTAGGAAGCACCTGTGGGCTTTCCCTGGATAGATTAGATTGGCTGCGAGCCTTGGCTCATGGGGGCCTTCTACTCTGAGCTCCATCTGGGAGAGGAGCAGGGTCCAGCAAGCAATGCGGGCACTACTCACCATCCCGTCCTTAATCCTCCCATCTAGGAGCATCTGAGTAGGTGTGTGGTGGGCTAGGAGGGTGAGAGGAGACCCTCCCATGAAGATCAAGGATCTTTTCACTGCCCAATATGTGGCTAGGAAGTGTCTCTCACAGTTGGAGTACCCCTTCTCCACATCTGTGAGGATCCTGGAGGAGTAAACCACCGGTCTCAACTGGCCGTGCCGCTCTTGAAGCAGCACTGAGCTCAAACTGTCCCCGCTGGCTGCCACCTCCAGGAAAAACTCCTTTCCTACATCTATCGCTCCTAAGGCTGGCGCAGTCTGCAAGTCCTTCTTGAGCTGATTAAATGCTGCCTCGCAACCCTCATCCCAGTCTCACTCTACATCCTTGTGTAGGAGCCTGAGCAGAGGGGCTGCGGTGGCTGCATAATCCTCAATGAAGTCTCTGCAGTACCCAGTGAGCCCTAGAAAGGATCTTACCCCTGTCACTGTGTTGGGGGCTGGTAACTCCTGTACTGCCTCCCTTCTAGCCTTGTCTATGGCCCTTTCCCCAGCGCGCACAGTCAGCCCCAGGAATTTGACTTCCTTCTGGCCGATCTGTGCCTTCTTGGGGTTTACTTTAAACCCTTCTTCTTTTAGCAGCTCCAGCAGCTCAGCCAGCAGTGGGCCATGCTCCTCCCCCTGATCGGTGAACAGGAGCAGGTCATCTACATACTGCACCAACTGCTGGGGTCTGCTAAAGCCCTTTAAACAGTTCGCCATGCATTGGTGAAAAATGCTGGGACTATTGTGGAAGCCTTGGGGAAGACAGTTCCATGTGTATTGTTGGCCCTTAAAGGTAAAGGCAAACTTGTACTGGTCCTCCCGTTTTAAAGGAATGGACCAGAACCCATTTGAAATATCCAGCACCGTGAAAGTGCTCGTGGATGCTGGAATACTCCCTATGAGATCCGCTACGGCTGCTACAGTGGGTGCTCAGGCAGGGATATTCTTATTTAGCACTCGATAGTCCACGGTGGCCTTCCATGAGTTGTCCGGTTTCTTAACCGGCCACAGTGGAGAGTTCACATGGGTAGCTATCGGTCTTAACACCCCTTGCTCTACCAGTGATCCCAGCGCCGTTGTCAGGTCTGCCTCTGCCTCCCTGGTGAAGTTTTATTGCTTTTGTGGTCGGGTCATGGGGTCCCCTTTTATACTAACTTCCACCCCCGTTACCCTACCACAGTCATGTTTGTGGGTGGCGAATACTGCAAGGTGTGCCCGTACATATGCCTGGTACTCCACTGGGGTGTTAGTGACCAGTAATTCCAAGTCGTAACCCTCCTTTGGCTTCACGGTACACAATGTTCCCTTGGCCCCTTTTTCTGGGATCACCGCCACCTCACCTTCCCTGTCAGTCACTATGGCTCCCCATAGACAGTGGTTCCTGAGAGCCACTAGGATCTGGTGGCAAATGATAAAATGAGCTCCCAGGATCCCTTTTCACTTCTGTTCCCATTTCATCAGGACACACTTCCATTTGGTTTTGAGTGTCCCTAACTGAATGGTGAGCGGGATGGAAAACGAACCAGTTTGCTCATTGCCTGTGAACCCCACTAGACTGTACGGGACCCTGTTCGATAGAGGTGAGGTAGCTGGGTTATCTGCATATACAAGGGTGCTGGAAGCACCGGTATCTAGCAGGTAGGTCCCTTTCACTTTCTCCACCTCCATCGTAACGCACGGTCTCTTCCAGGCATCGTACTCTAGGGAACACAGGCTGCGCTGGCTTTATTCATGCATCTGGGTGGGTTGGAGCAGAGGGTTTTACCGTACCAGCTACTGCACTGGTTGCGATAGCTACTGCTCCCTGTCCGTTTATGAGTGTCTGTAGGGAAGCTACGAGTGTCTCATATGAGTCGGGTGTTCCTGCCCCGGCCTTACAGGCTGGGGCTGGAGTGGCCTTTCCCTTAGTCTCTTTCCACGGGTTCCTACAGTCCTTCCTCCAGTGCCCACTTTTCCTTCACCCAAAACACTCGCCCCCTTTGTGGGGAGGGTTCCCACCTTTCTGATGCCACTCTCTCTTGCCTTGGCTGGGTTTAATCTCATGGACCCTCCCTTTAGAGGAGGGCTCCTCTGTCCCTCTACTGTTCCGGTAAGCCAGTGTCAACTGTCTGACCACTGTCTCCTCGATGGTTCTGGGATCTCTTGGATCGAACCAGACCTCGGCTTTTGCCTTTACTCCAGGTAAGCTGTTTGCCACCAGGCTGCGGAGCCAGTGAGCCAGCTCGTTAGGGTTCAGGTGGGCCAGGTCAAGGACCCCACTACAGGCCCTTTCGTAGACCGGCCACAACCTGTCGGCGAAAGCCTGTGGAGTCTCCCCATAGAGCTGCACTGTTTTCTCCACCCGGGAGAAAGGACTCCCGTCGTTCATACCCATGGCCTCTAGAACCTCCTCCTTAACCGTAGCGTAGGTATTTTGCCCCTTTCTGCTGTCTACAGAGAGGGAATGGCACAGCTTGGTATCTAGCGAGAAGAGCAACAGCTTAGCCTGCTCCGAATCATCGCACCCGTTAATATCCCCTGTGTGTTCCACTTCCAGGAAGTGTACCGAGGGATCCCCCTGTTGGGTGAGCTTATTTAGGTGGCCTATCATAGCCCTCAGGTTTTGGGTGTCGTGGGGGACTACGAAGTTGCTTTCTAGGGGTCCTGCTGCCCCATTGGCATCAGGTGGGCCAAACTTCTGTTGCCGGACCGGGTGCATTGGCCCTGGTTCCGGCCCTTCTTGTATTGGCTCGCCTGCTTCCCCCTGCTGCCAAGCCGAGTTAAAACTCAGGACTGCCGGCATTGGTAGTTCACAATCCTTGCCTGCCCCACACTCTGGCTGACACCCCTGCTGCCCCGGGCCGTTCCTGGAGCTACAGGCGGTGACTGAGGGGTTTCTCCTTGCTCTACCAGGTGTTCCTGGGCTAAACCCGGGTTTATCAGGCACACCATGCCTTTAGCCCAGGATAGAGCAAGGTTCAAGCTTTGGATCTGCTGCTGGCAGGGGCCATGGTCTCCTGCCTCAAATTCCCTGGTACTGGCTACCTTATAGGCTACCTGAATGTCTCTCACCCTCTCCCCGTACTCTTTAACTTGCTTGGCGAGGCAGGAATTCTCTTCCCGCAATGCCCGTTCGCTATTCTTGGCTTCAATAATCTGACACTGTAAAAGGTCCAGTTGGGTTTTGTGCCTTTCTTTAGTGAGCTCTCTACTTTCCTTTAACTGTCCCACCTCTGTCCACAGCCTTTCCCCGACTGTGGCCCTTGCGCTGGACCTCTCTCTGCCTGCCTCAATACTCCCTTTAATTTCTCATTCTCCTCATCTAGAAGCCGGATCTGTTGCTGGGCAAATTAGCCAAATGGCCTTCTCTATCGACTTTTTATGGTCCTTGCTCTCGGTCCATTGAGCTGCAGCATCTTCTGGACGCTCAACATACAATAGATCGAGTACCCACTCCTGAGCCACATTTACCCTCTTAAACAAATACGAGGAAATTCCCTCTTCCATTTTGCTTCTTTTCCTGAAACCAGTTTCGATAAGATCACCTCTCATTCTTATCAACTCCAATTTGTATAGGCCCAACCTACTCAACCTATCTTCATAAGTCAACCCTCTCATCTCTGGAATCAACCAAGTGAACCTTTTCTGAACAGCCTCCATTGCAAGTATATCCTTCCTTAAATACGGAGACCAAAACTGTATGCAGTACTCCAAGTGTGGCCTCACCAATACCCTGTACAGTTGTAGCAGGACTCCTCTGCTTTTATACTTTATCCCCCTTGCAATAAAGGCCAACATTCCATTTGCCTTCCTGATTACTTGCTGTACCTGCATACTAACATTTTGTGTTTCATGCACAAGGACCCCCAGGTCTCTCTATACTGCAGCACTTTGCAAGTTTTCTCCATTTAAATTATAATTTGCTTTTCTATTTTTTTCTGCCAATGTGGATTACTTCACATTTTCCCACATTATACTTCATCTGCCAAATTTTTGCCCAGTCACTTAGCCTGTCTATATCCCTTTGCAGATTTTTTGTGTCCTCCTCACAATTTTCTTTCCCACCCATCTTTGTATCATCAGCAATCTTGGCTACATTATACTCAGTCCCTTCCTCCAAGTCATTAATATAGATTATAAATAGTTGAGGGCCCAGCATCGATCCCTGCAGCACCCCACTAGTCACCGTTTGCCAACCGGAAAATTACCCATTTATCCAGACTCTGTTTTTTGTTAGTTAGCCAATCCTCTATCCATGCTAATATATTAACCCCAACCCCGTGAACATTTATCTTGTGCAGTAACCTTTTATGTGACACCTTATCGAATGCCTTCTAGAAATCCAAATACACCACATGCACTGGTTCCCTCTTATCCACCCTGTTCGTTACATCCTCAAAGAACTCCAGCAAATTTGTCAAATATGATTTCCCTTTCATAAAACCATGCTGACTCTGCCTGACTGAATTATGCTTTTCCAAATGTCCTGCTACTGCTTGCTTAATAATGGACTCCAGCATTTTCCCAATGACAGATGTTAGGCTAACTGGTCTATAGTTTCCTGCTTTTTGTCTGTCTCCTTTTTTAAATAGGGGCGTTACATTTGTGGTTTTCCAATCCGCTGGGACCGCCCCAGAATCCGGGCAATTTTGGTAGATTTCAACCAATGCCTCCACTATCTCTGCAGCCACTTCTTTTAAGATACTGTTATAAAACTGAATCTGACAAAACAAAGTTGGCTCCAGTCGGCTGGTGGAAAATCTATTAAATTATTACATTAAATTAAATCTATTAAATTAAATTACAGAGGACTGATCACCATAGCAAATTGAACATAGCATCAGGACCTCAATCTCGATCGGCTGGAGATCGGCTGAAAATCTGACAACATAACTTGATGACATCAGAGACACTGAGAGAAAACAAACAATCTCTCAATGAAGTTTGCAGTTGTATTTGAAGGATCCTATTATTGACAAGCCACCGTCCTGGCAGTGCGGCTCATTTAAGATTAAGGAGACTTGGAAAGCAGAAGTTAGTGTGACTGGGGCACTGCGCCATCTCGCCTTTCATTTCCTGCCAGGGGACCTCACTTGGCTTCAGGACTGTTCTCTATCTCACAGCTTCGTTTCTTGATGGAGACTTACAGCTTCTGAAATGGCTGAACAGATTGAAAGAGAAGGCCATACTACACCATCGCTGTGTCCAATCTGCGATTCAAAGAATCTTCATGAAAATACTGAGTTACATAAGAACATAAGAATTAGGAGCAGGAGTAGGCCATACGGCCCCTCGAGCCTGCTCCGCCATTCAATAAGATCATGGCTGATCTGGTCATCGACTCAGCTCCACTTCCCCGCCCGCTTCCCATAACCCCTTATCCCCTTATTATTGAAGAATCCCCTTATTGTTTAAGAGTTAACCATGAGTAAAAGCGTTCGTTAAAGCTTTGGTGTCAGACATATATTTGATTTCCAAAAGGTGATGTATGTTGTCAATTCAGAAGGTATTGTTTTCTTGCTGTTGTTAAAGCAATTCTAAATCTTGCAGGAATTGAAGATGTTGTTTAACTAGCCACTAGTCACTAGCCACTGACTCCATCCCTCTCCCCAACTTCTGTCTGAGGCTGAACCACACTGTTCGTAACCTTGGTGTCATATTTGACCCTGTAATGAGCTTTTGACCACATATCCACAGCATAACTAAGACCGCCTATTTCCACCTCTGTAACATCGCCTGTCTCCGCCGCTGCCTCAGCTCATCCGCTGCTGAAGCCCTCATCCATGCCTTTGTTACCTCTAGACTTGACTATTCCAATGCACTCCTGACTGGCCTCCCACATTCTGCCCTTCGTAAACTTGAGGTCATCCAAAACTCGGCAGTCTAACTTGGTCCTAACTCGCATCAAATCCCGTTCACCCATCACCCCTGTGCTTGCTGACCTACATTGGGTCCCGGTTAAACAATGCCTCGATTTCAAAATTCTCATCCTTATTTACAAATCCCTCTATGACCCTCGCCCCTGCCTATCTCTGAAATCTCCTCCAGCCACACAACTCCCCGAGATCTCTGCGCTCCTCTAATTCTGCCCTCCTGAACATTCCTGATTACAATCGCTCCACCATTGGTGGCTGTTCCTTGTGTTGCCTGGGCCCCAAGCTCTGTAACTCACCCACTAAACCTCTCTGCCTCTCTACTTTTCTTACCTCTTTTAAGATGCTCCTTAAAACCAACCTCTTTGGCCATCATCATCATCATCATAGGCAGTCCCTCGAAGTCAAGGATGGCTTGCTTCCACACTAAAAATGGGTTCTCAGGTGACTGATGAGTCCAATGCGGGATCTACAGTCTCTGTCACAGGTGGGGCAGATGGTGGTTGGAGGGACGGGTGGGTGGGGTGCTTGGGTTATCGTGCGCTCCTTCTGCTGTTTGAGCTTGGCCTCCACGTGCTCCTGTCAAAGAGACTCGAGGTGTTTGGCATCTTCCCGGATGCTTCTCCTCCACTTTGAGCGGTCTTAGGCCAGGGATTCCTAAGAGTCATAGAAACATAGAAACATAGAAAATAGGTGCAGGAGTTGGCCATTCGGCCCTTTCTTGTGTCTGCACCATCATTCAATATGATCATGGCTGATCATGCAACTTTCGTACCCCATTCCTGCTTTCTCTCCATACCCCTTGATCCCT
Organism: Pristiophorus japonicus; assembly: GCF_044704955.1. Classification (NCBI taxonomy): domain Eukaryota; kingdom Metazoa; phylum Chordata; class Chondrichthyes; family Pristiophoridae; genus Pristiophorus; species Pristiophorus japonicus. The sequence continues at coordinate 101,967,478 of NC_091990.1, read as the reverse complement.
TTAGCCATAAGGGCCACATCTAACGAACTGGCCTCAACAACTTGCTGTGGTAGAGAATTCCACAGGTTCACAATTCTCTGAGTGAAGAAGTTTCTCCTTATCTCGGTCCTAAATGGCTTACCCCTTATCCTTAGACTGTGACCCCTGGTTCTGGACTTCCCCAACATCGGGAACATTCTTCCTGCATCTAACCTGTCCAATCCCATCAGAATTTTAAATGTTTCTATGAGATCCCCTCTCATTCTTCTAAAATCCAGTGACTATTAGCCTAATCGATCCAGTCTTTCTTCATATGTCAGTCCTGCCATCCCGGGAATCAGTCTGGTGAACCTTCGTCGCACTCCCTCAATAGCAAGAATCTCCTTCCTCAGATTAGGAGACCAAATCTGTACACAATATTCAAGGTGTGGCCTCACCAAGGCCCTGTACAATTGCAGTAAGACCTCCCTGCTCCTATACTCAAATCCTCTCACTATAAAGGCCAACATGCCATTTGCCTTCTTCATCGCATGCTGTACCTGCATGCCAACTTTTAATGACTGATGTACCATGACACCCAGGTCTCGTTGCACATCCCCTTTTCCTAATCTGTCACCATTCAGATAATATTCTGCCTTCCTGTTTTTGCCACCAAAGTGGATAACCTCACATTTATCTACATTATACTGCATCTGCCATGCATTTGCCCACTCACCTAACCTGTCCAAGTTACCCTGCAGCCTCTTAGCATCCTCCTCACAGCTCACACTGCCACCCAGCTTAGTGTCATCTGAAAACTTGGAGATATTACACTCAATTCCTTTGTCTAAATCATTAATGTATATTGTAAATAGCTGGGGTCCCAGCACTGAACCTTGCGGTATCGCACTAGTCACTGCCTGCCATTCTGAAAAGGACCCGTTTATTCCTACTCTTTGCTTCCTGTCTGCCAACCAGTTCTCTATCCACGTCAATACATTACCATGTACTTTCATTTTGCACACTAATCTCTTGTGAAGGACCTTGTCAAAAGCCTTTTGAAAGTTCAAATACACCACATCCACTGGTTGTCCCTTATCCACTCTACTAGTGATATCCTCAAAAAATTCTAGAAGATTTGTCAAGCATGATTTCCCTTTCATAAATCCATGCTGAATTGGACCGATTCTGTCACTGCTCTCCAAGTGTGGTTATTACATCTTTAATAATTGATTCCAACATTTTCCCCACTACCGATGTCAGACTAACCGGTCTATAATTCCCTGTTTTCTCTCTCTCTCCTATTTTAAAAAGTAGGGCTACATCAGCCAACCTCCAATCCATAGGAACTGATCCAGAGTCTATAGAATGTTGGAAAATGACCACCAATACATCCACTATTTCTAGGGCCTCTTCCTTAAGTACTCTGGGATGCAGACTATCAGGCCCTGGGGATTTATTGACCTTCAATCTCATCAATTTCCCCAACATAATTTCCTGATTATAAGGATTTTCTTCACTTGCTCCTTCTCGCTAGACCCTCGGTCCTCTAGTACTTCCAGAAGGTTACTTGTGTCTTCCTTAGTGGAGACAGAACCAAAGTATTTGTTCAATTGGTCTGCAATTTCTTTGTTCTCCATTATAAATTCACCTGATTCTGACTGCAAGGGACCTACATTTGTCTTCACTAATCTTTTTCTCTTCATATCTATAGAAGCTTTTGCAGTCAGTTTTTATGTTCACTGCAAGCTTACTCTCATACTTTATTTTCCCCCTCCTAATTAAATCCTTTGTCCTTCTTTGCTGAATTCTAAATTTCTCCCAGTCCTCAAGTTTGCTGCTTTTTCTGACCAATTTACATGCCTCTTCCTTGGATTTAACACTATCCCTAATTTCCCTTGTTAGCCACAGTTGAGTCACCTTCCCCATTTTATTTTCACGCTAGACACGATGTACAATTGTTGAAGTTCATCCATGTGATCTTTAAATGTCTACCATTGCCTGTCCACCGTCAACCCTTTAAATAACATTCGCCAGTCTATCCTAGCCAATTCACGTCTCATACCATCTAAGTTACCTTTCTTTAAGTTCAGGACCCTAGTCTCTGAATTAACTGTGTCAGTCTCCATCTTAATGAAGAATTTTACCATATTATGATCACTCTTCCCCAAGGGGCCTCGCACAACAAGATTGCTAATTAATCCTCTCTTGTGACACAACACCCAGTCTAGGATGGCCAGCTCTCTAGTTGGTTCCTCGACATATTGGTCTAGAAAACCATCTCTTTTATACACTCTAGGAAATCCTCCTCCACCATATTGCTACCAGTTTGCTTAGCCCAATCTAAATGTAGATTAAAGTCACCCATGATAACTGCTGTACTTTTATTGCACGCATTCCTAATTTCCTGTTTGATGCCATCCCCAACCTCACTACTACTGTTTGTTGGTCTGTACACAACTCCCACTAGCGTTTTCTGCCCTTTGGTGTGCCACAGCGCTACCCATATAGATTCCACATCGTCCAAGCTAATATCCTTCCTTACTATTGCGTTAATCTCCTCTTTAACCAGCAACCCTACCCCATCTTCTTTTCCTTCCTGTCTATCTTTCCTGAATATTGAGTTCCCAGCCTTGGTCATCCTGGAGCCAATTCCCAATCTCCGTAATCCCAATTAAATCATATCCGTTAACAGCTATCTGCGCAGTTAATTCATCCACCTTATTACGAATGCTCCTCGCATTGAGACACAGAGTCTTCATGCTTGTTTTTTTTAACACTCTTTGTTCTTTTAGAATTATGTGGCCCTTTTTAATTTTTGCCTTTGATTTCTCTGCCCTCCACTTTTCCTTATTTCATTTCTACCTTTTGCTTCTGCTCCCATTTTACTTCCCTCTGTCTCCCTGTATAGATTCCCATTCCCCTGCCATATTAGTTTAAGTCCTCCCCAACAGCACTAGCAAACACTCCCCCTAGGACATTGGTTCTGGTCCTGCTCAGGTGCAGACCGTCCTGTTTGTACTGGTCCTACCCCCCCGCAGAACTGGTTCCAATGTCCCAGGAATTTGAATCCCTCCCTCTTGCACCATTCCTCAAGCCACATATTCATCTTAACTATCCTGCTATTTCTATTCTGACTAGCACGTGGCACTGGTAGCAATCCTGAGATTACTACCTTTGAGGTCCTACTTTTTAATTTAATTCCTAGTTCCCTAAATTCAGCTTGTAGAACCTCATCCCGTTTTTTTACCTATATCGTTGGTACCTATATGTACCATGACAACTGGCTGTTCACCCTCCCCCTCCAGAATCCCCTGCAGCCGCTCCGAAACATCCTTGACCCTTGCACCAGGGAGGCAACATACCATTCTGGAGACTCGATTGCAGCCGTAGAAACGCCTATCTATTCTCCTTACAATAGAATCCCCTACCACTATCGCTCTCTCACTCTTTTTCCTGCCCTCCTGTGCAGCAGAGCCACCCATGGTGCCATGAACTTGGCGGCTGCTGCCTTCCCCTGATGAGTCATCTTCCCCAATGGTACCCAAAACTGTATATCTGTTTTGGAGGGAGCTAACTGCACTACCTTCCTTCCACTGCTATGCCTGATGGTCACCCATTCCCTATCTGCCTGTGTAACCTTTCCCTGCGGTGTGACCAACTCACTAAACGTGCTATTCACGACATCCTCAGCATCGTGGATGCTCCAGAGTGAATCCATGCGCAGCTCCAGTGCTGCAATGCAGTCTATCAAAAGCTGCAGTTGGACACACTTCCTGCACACAAAGTAATCAGGGACATTGGAAGCGTCCCTGATTTCCCACATAGCACAGGAGGAACATAATATGGGTCTGGGCTCTCCTGCCATGACTTAACCCTTAAATTAACTTAATTTGGCAACAATCCCAAGGGTTACCTACTGTTAGGAAAAGAAAAAGAAAAAGAAAAAGATTAACTACTCACCAATCCACCAGTCAATCACTTATCCACTTGGCTGTGACGTCACACTTCGATTTCTTTTTACTTCTTTGTGGAGATGTTAAATCTTTTCAAGGAGGTTTTGAGGGTGTCCTTAAAGCGTCTTCTCTGCCCTCCTGGGGCTTGCTTGCCGTGACGAAGTTCGGAGTGGAGTGCCTGTTTGGGAGTCTTGTATCAGGCACGCGGACTACGTGGCCCATCCATCGAGCTGATCGAGTGTGGTCAATGCTTCGATGCTGGGGGTGTTGGCCTGAACAAGGACACTGACATTGGTGCGTCTATCCTGCCAGTGGATTTGCAGGATTTTGTGGAGACAGAGTTAGTGGTACTTCTGCAGCGCTTTGAGGTGCCTACTGTACATAGCCCATATCTCTGAAGCATATAGGAATGCAGGTATCACTACTGCTCTGTTGACCATGAGCTTGGTGCCGGGTTTGAGATCCTGGTCTTCAGACACTCTTTTCCTCAGGCGACTGAAGGCTGCACTGGCACACTGAAGGTGGTGTTAGACCTCGTCATCAATATCTGCCTTTGCTGACAGTAGGCTCCAGAGGTATGGAAAATGGTCCATGTTGTCCAAGGCCTTGTCGTGGATCTTGATAATCAGGGGGCAGTGCTGTTTGGTGGGTGCAGATTGGTAGAGAACCTTTGTCTTACTGATGTTTAATGCAAGGCCCAGACTCTCGTACGCTTCAGTGAAGGTGTCAATGATGGTTTGGAGTTTGGCCTCTGAGTGTGCGCAGATGTAAGCGTCGTCTGCATATTATAATTCAATGACAGAGGATGGGACGACCTTGGATCTGGACTGGAGGCGACAGAGGTTGAACAATTTCTCGCTTATCCTGTGGATTAACTCCACTCTAGCGGGGAGCTTGTTAAAGGTGAGATGGAGCATTGCAGTGAGGAAGATCGAGAAGAGTGTTGGTGCGATGACACAGCCTTGCTTGACCCTGGTCTGTGTGTGTATTGGGTCTGTGGTGGATTCATTGGCCAGGATCACGGCTTGCAAGTCATCGTGAAGCAGGTGGAGGATGGTGACAAACTTTTGAAGGCAGTCGAATTTGAGGATGACACTCCATAATCCCTCATGATTGACATTGTTGAAGGCCTTTGTGAGGTCAAAGAAGGCCATGTACAGAGGTTGGTGCTGTTGCCCTGCAGTTCTCTTGGATTTGCCGTGCGATGAAGATCATGTCCATTGTGCCCCTTAGTGGCGGAATCCGCATTGCGACTCTGAAAGGAGCTCCTCAGCCACTGAGGTCTGTGTCCTTTCTGACTCTGATATTAATGTCACCAGGGAGGATCAACTTGTTGCCCGTTGGGACTCGGGACAGGGAATGTTCAAGGCTGGAGTTGAATTCCTCTTTGGCCTCGTCCATAGCTTCCAGCATCGGGGCATGGGCACTGATGACCGTAGCACACTGGTTCCAGGTTAGAGTGAGCCAAAGGGTCATGAGGCATTCGTTTGTCCTGAAGGGGAGTCTCTGAGATGATGCCCTTCTTCTTCTAGTTTGCCTTTCCAGAAGAAGATGTATCCACCTTGTAGCTTGAGCTGATCTTCCCCTGCCCGCCGGGTCTCGATCAGGACGGCGATGTCGAACTATCTGAGTTCCCAGGCAATGATAGCAGTTCCGGTCTGTCGCTGTTGGGGTTGTCCATGAGGGTCCTGACGTTCCAGGTCCAGGACTTCATTTTGAGGGTGGGAGATGCCTGTGCGTGAATTCTATTAATGTGGGGTGGCCGTTGCACACCAGCCACCACACGGCTTGATGGAGCAAAGTCTTGGTCCAATGGCAAGGGGGATTGGAGACCAGGCTCTGCTGCATGGGCCCAACACACACACACACATATTCCTACTGACTCCCTCCCTGCCTCCCTCACTTAGGTCCTCTCTCCCTGGATTTCACAGATCGCAGTGTAGGTGAGCAGAATAATCTTGGAGAAGCTTGTGGCTTTGTCCATAAGGTACTGACACTGTGCCCTGGGCTCCCCAGCTACCGCTCCAACACACTGATCTCCCAACTCCAGCTCTGCTGCACTTTCCCTGTTCCCTCTCCAGCCGCTCGCTTTGGCCGCTGGGTCCTTGCTAATGGCCACGCGTATTCTGGCCAGGATCCACTGCTATCTCTGTGCCAGCAATCTGGAGATATCTTGCAGTTACAATGTTTCCCACAGTGTTTAGAGGTAACAGTGATGGTACGAATGATTTCTGCTGTTTTAACAGATGTTCAATTCCTCAGGATGAAGAAAATTTGTTGGGATATTTCTGCACGTTTTAAAGGTACTAAAGATTCTGAACAAAAACCCTAATATGCATTTTCGTTCTCCTTCAGTTAGCAAAGTTTCAAAACATTTATTTGAACACTGTGCGAATGTGTGTGGTGGAATCTGATGAGGATGGAGATGTTTGGGTCTGTTTTCTTTAAAGGCAAATAATTGAACCCTTTCCACTGACAGCTGTTATTGATTCACTGTGCAACAACTTTTGCATTGCAGAAAGTAAACACATTTTGGGCATTATTAGCTTTTAAGTTTCTTACATTGAGTGGATATTTCATCACAGTGACAGAAGAAATCATGACTTAACGAATTCGCCTCTTGCTTTTTGTTTTGAAACAGGGGCATATGTTGCGGACCACATGAGTACTGATGGTGCACGATGGTACCGAGACTAGGTCTGTCACATTCTGTCACATCAACATTACTTCACAGAGTTAAAGAAGTATCTATGTTGGGAAAAAGTTGGCATAGTCGGAAATTCAGCGGTATTAAGAATTTACAACCTGATCTGTATATTTTGGCATATATCAAATGTTACAGTGTGGTGACGATCCAAGGAAGAGTCATATAAATTGGACAAAAAAAGCAGCAAATCTGAGGACCGGGAGAAATTTAGAATTTAGCAGAGGAGGACAAAGGGTTCAATTAGGAAGGGGAAAATAGCATATGAGAGTAAGCTTGCAGGGAACATAAAAACTGACTGCAAAAGCTTCTACAGATACGTGAAGAGAAAAAGATTAGTGAAGACAAATGTAGGTCCTTTACAGTCAGAATCAGGTGAAGTGATAATGGGGAACAAAGAAATGGCAGACCAATTGAACAAATACTTTGGTTCTGTCTTCACTAAGGAAGACACAAATAACCTTCTGGAAATACTAGGGGAACGAGGGTCTCGCGAGAAGGAGGAACTAAAGGAAATCCTTATTAATCAGCAAATTGTGTTGGGGAAATTGATGGGATTGAAGGCCAATAAATCCCCAGGGCCTGATAGTCTGCATCCCAGAGAACTTAAGAAAGTGGCCCTAGAAATAGTGGATGCATTGGTGGTCATTTTCCAACATTCTATAGACTCTGGATCAGTTCCTATGGACTGGAGGGTAGCTAATGTAACCCCACTTTTTAAAAAAGGAGGGGGAGAGAAAACAGGGAATTATAGACTGGTTAGCCTGACATCAGTGGTGGGGAAAATGTTGGAATCAATTATTAAAGATGTAATAGCAGTGCATTTGGAAAGCAGTGACAGGATCGGTCCAAGTCAGCATGGATTTATGAAAGGGAAACCATGCTTGACAAATCTTCTACAATTTTTTGAGGATGTAACTAGTAGAGTAGACAAGGGGGAGCAGTGGATGTGGTGCATTTAGACTTTCAAAAGGCTTTTGACAAGGTCCCACATAAGAGATTAGTGTGCAAAATTAAAGCACATGGTATTGGGGGTAATGTACTGACTTGGATAGAGAACTGGTTGGCAGACAGGAAGCAGAGAGTAGGAATAAACAGGTCCTTTTCAGAATGGCAGCCAGTGACTTGGAGATATTACATTCAATTCCTTCGTCTAAATCATTAATGTATATTGTAAATAGCTGGGGTCCCAGCACTGACAAGGTTCAGTGCTGGGACCCCAGCTATTTACAATATACATTAATGATTTAGACGAAGGAATTGAATGCAATATCTCCAAGTTTGCAGATGACACTAAGCTGGGTGGCAGTGTGAGCTGTGAGGAGGATGCTAAGAGACTGCAGGGTGACTTGGACAGGTTAGGTGAGTGGGCAAATACATGGTAGATGCGGTATAATGTGAATAAATGTGAAGTTTTCCACTTTGGTGGTAAAAACAGGAGGGCTGATTATTATCTGAATGGTGACAGATTGGTAAAGGGGAGGTGCAACGAGACCTGGGTGTCATGGTACATCAGTCATTGAAGGTTGGCATACAGGTGCAGCAGGTGGTGAAGAAGGCATGTTGGCCTTCATAGCGAGAGGATTCGAGTACAGGAGCAGTGAGGTCTTACTACAGTTGCACAGGGCCTTGGTTAGTTCAGCCACTGCATGGAGTACTGGTCGCCATATTATGGGAAAGATTGATTGCATTGGGGTGGGTGCAGAGGAGATTTGCGAGGATGTTGCCAGAACTGGAGAATTTTAGCTGTGGGGAAAGATTGGATAGGCTGGAGTTGTTTTCTTTGAAATGGAGGAGACTGAGGGGAGACTTAATTTACATATGATTACACAGGCTATATGGCACAGAAATAGGCCATTCGGCCCAACCAGTCCCTGCCGGCGTTTATGCTCCACTCGAGCCTCCTCCCGTCTTTCCTCATCTAACTCTATCAGCATAACCCTCTATTCCCTTCTCCCTCATATGCTTGTCTAGCCTCCCCTTAAATGCATCCATGCTATTCACTTCAACCATTCCCTGTGGTAGCGAGTTCCACATTCTCACCACTCTCTGGGTAAATAAGTTTCTTCTGAATTCCCTATTGGATTTCTTTGTGACTATCTTACATTGATGGCCTCTAGTTATGCTATTCCGCACAAGTGGAAACATTCTCTCTGTATACACTCTTATCAAAACCTTTCTTAATTTTAAAGACCTCTATTGGGCCACCCCTCAGCCTTCTTTCAAGAGGAAGGAGACCCAGCCTGTTCATTCTTTCCTGATATGTATATCGTCGCATTTCTGGTGTCATCCTTGTGGGTCTTCTCTGCGCTTTCTCCAGTGCTTCTATATCCTTTTTGTAATATGGCGACTAGAACTGTATGCAGTACTTCAAGTGTGGTCTAATGTCTCCAGTCATCTTGGTTAACCCTTGCCACTGGACCAAGACCTTGGTCTGTCAAACCCATGTGGTGGCTGGTGTGCAACGGCCACCAAACATAAAAAAAATCCACGCATAGGCATCTTCCACCCTTCAACATGTAGTTCTGGACCTGAAATAGTAGATCTTTTATTGAAACACCTGAGAACTCATCCCTTTTTAGTGTGGAAGCAAGTCATCCTCGATACGAGGGACCACCTAAGAAGAGGGCCTTGGTGAGGCCACACCTTGAGTATTGTGTACAGTTTTGGTCTCCTAATCTGAGGAAGGACATTCTTGCTTTTGAGGGAGTACAGCGAAGGTTCACCAGACTGATTCCCGGGATGACAGGACTGACATATGAAGAAAGACTAGATCGACTAGGCTTATATTCAGTAGAATTTAGAAGAATGAGAGGGGATCTCATAGAAACATATAAAATTCTGACGGGATTGGTCAGGTTAGATGCAGGAAGAATGTTCCCGATGTTGGGGAAGTCCAGAACCAGGGGTCACAGTCTAAGGATAAGGGGTAAGTTATTTAGGACCGAGATGAGGAGAAACCTATTCTCTCAGAGAGTTATGGGCATGTGGAATTTTCTACCACAGAAAGTTGTTGAGGCCAGTTCGTTAGATATATTCAAAAGGGAGTTAGATGTGGCCCTCACGGCTAAAGGGATCAAGGGGTATGGAGAGAAAGCAGGAATGGAGTACTGAAATGCATGATCAGCCATGATCATATTGAATGGTGGTGCAGGCTCGAAGGGCCGAATGGCCTACTCCTGCACTTATTTTCTATGTTTCTATGTATATCTTGGCATATATCAAATGTCACAGTGTGGTGACGATTTGAACTGAAGATTTTGCCTTTCAAAGGCCCAGCTTTAATTCATTCAGGATCATTTGTCATCTTCTGTGACAAAGAGCTCAGGGGCTATGGAAGGCTGGAGGTTGCGCGGGATCTGTGAGTTAATATACAAGTGTCTTCTTCTTCTTCTTCTTAGGCAGTACCCCGGAGTCGAGGATGACTTGTTTCCACACTAACATGACTTCTAAGGTGCCTGATGAGACCAATGCGGGACCTACAGTCTCTGTCACGGGGGGTCAGATGGTGGTTGGAGGGACGGGTGGGTGGGATGCTTTGTTTGTCGTGCGCTCCTTCCGCTGTTTGCGCTTGGCTCTTGTGTGCTGCCGGCGAAGTGACTCAAAGTGTTCTGCACCTTCTTGAATGCTTCTCCTCCACTTTGAGCGGTCTTGTGCCAGGGATTCCCACGTGTTGGTGGGGATGTTACACTTTTTCAAGGAGGCTTTGAGGATGTCCTTGAAGCATTTTTTCTGCCCACCTGGGACTTGCTTGCCATGGTGGAGCTCTGAGTAGAGTGCTTGTTTTGGGAGTCTAGCATCGGGCATGCGGACAATGTGGCCTGTCCAATGGAGCTGATCGAGTGTGATCAATGCTTCGATGCTGGGGATGTTGGCCTGAGAGAAAACACTGACGTTATGGAGAGAGGGCAGGGAAGTGGAGCTGAGTCCATGATCGGATCGGCTGAGATCATAATAAATGGCGGAGCAGGCTCGTGGGGCTTTATGGCCCACTGATGCTTCTATTTCTTATGTTCTTATGGTACACTTATCCTGCCAGTGGATTTGCAGGAATTTGTGGAGGCAACGTTGAGATCTGCTTTCTTTCTGTCGAGTTGTGGAGTTGTTTCCAATTCAGAAATGCCTTGCGTTTGCGGTTTATTAGCTTCTGGATCTCCTGGTTATTCTCATCGAACCAGTCTTAGGGCTAGATTTTCCATTATTTTGGCATGCATAATGCCCACTTAATGTCCATTTTAATGCTGAAATGAGGTGTAAAGCCCAGATATCGCCCATTTAGCCACAAAATGGAAATTGACGCCCATTTGTCGGACACTTATCGCCAAGTGTTACTTTCCTCATGTGCGTAACGCCGGGAAAAAGTTGCCCACCCACTTTTTTTGGGTGGAATCATCAGAATGGGTGAAACCAATGCCCATAATATCAACCAGCGTTAATTTACGCACGTAATTAACGCTGAGATTCAATAATACCGACCGCCCACTTTTTTTTGTCGTAAAGTTTACATTTACCAAAACTAACGCACAGTATATTGTCCAGCGTCACTTTCTCCACTTCGCACACATCTCGTCCACAATATCGCTCGCGGAAAACACCGCTCTGAAAAAGTTGAACTGTTCTGAACGAATCACAGCAGTGTGGATGCCATTTTTCAAATCGCAGGTCGCTTCATTGAAAAGGCTGCTTCAATTTCGGGGGAGTTTGGATTGATTTTGGAGTTCTTCTCAGGTGAAGTGACCATCTCAACAGACATCTTTTTAGGCTGTGGACGATTGGGTTTTACTGTAGGTGTCTTTTAGTGTTGAAATTTTTTGCTTGTGAACAATCAGCATTGTACTTTTATTGGAATGGGGCCAGCCATTTCTCAGCCTGCATTGATTACTCCGCAGATGCTGCAGAGTGAAAATGGCACAACATCTAATGCACAGCATTATGTGCCCAATCTAAGACGTGCCAGACTGAGGAAGAGGTCCAGACCATACACACCCCGCACTTACAGGGAGAAGCGGTCTTACCTCGACTTATCCGAGAACACCTGCCTTCGAAGACTGCGCTTCCACAAAGTGGTGATCAGTGAAATATGCCAGCTCATCAGGGCAGATCTGCAGCCTACCAGCACCTTCAGGACATCACTGTCCATCGAGGTCAAGGCCACTGCGGCACTCTATTTCTACGCGTCCGGTTCCTTTCGGGCCTCCGCGGTCGACATTTCCCCTCTGTCTCAGCATGCCACACATTGCTGCTTTCGACAGGTCACGGGGGCCCTGTACGCACGAAGGATGGACTTTATCAGCTTCCCTATGACCACGGAGGCTCAGACTGACAGGGCTGGAGCATTCTATCGCATTGCTAAGTTCCCCAAGGTGCAGGGAACAATACAGTGTACTCACATCACCATGCGGGCACCTTCTCAGGACCCAGAGGTTTTTCGCAACAGAAAAGGATTTCACTCCCTGAAGGTCCAACTAGTTGTTGACCACAACCAGATAATTATGGCAGTGAATGCCAAATGTCCGGGCAGCTGCGATGAGGCTCACATCCTGCGTGAGAGCGCTGTCTCGAGCATGTTTACCAGTCAGTCACAAGGACAATACTTGGTGCTTAGTGGCAAACGATATGTTCTAGCCACCTGGCTGATGACCCCTCCTGCGTGACATCCACACCGAGGCTGAGAAGCGATATAATGAGAGCCACAGAGCCACACACAATGTGGTCCAGAAAACAATTAGTGTGCTTAAGCAGCGCTTTAGATGCCTGGAACACTCAGGGGGGGGAGCTACAATACAACCCTGAGCAAGTAGCTCAATTTGTGGTCGTGTGCTTCATGCTGCACAACCTGGCTATCAGGAGGGGACAAGAATTGCCAGAAGGGACTGATGGTCCACCTCAGGAAAGAGAGGAAGAGGGAAACGAGGGGCTGGACGCTGACCTAGGGTCTGACAATCAGGCTGACTATGCAACCATGCCTACGCCCCCCTCCAGACGGCAGGAATTGGCCCATGGTGGCTACGTAGCTGCAAGACTCTTATGTCAAGAGTTCATAAATGAGCGATTTGCCTGAAAGAATGTTGCTGTTATTGGCAAAGCTGACACACTGCTGTGTGTGTGCAGCTCAGACATCAATGGTAGGCATCACCTTGGTGCCAGTTAAAATTTAAGTTGATTCAAGTTAAGTGTAATTATACCGTTTCATGTTAAGGAATCACCAGTGTGTAACGTTCCAGCTATCTGAGACAATGCGCAACAAGGTTATGTTGAATAAAAAATTTTTAATATGACCATTGGTTTTAAATCATAACTATCATGGGCAAAAAAAAAACACACCCACCCAACTTTTTCGACCATTGATATTAATCAAATGGTCAACATGTCCAGCAACACAGAACACAAATGCAAACCAGGAGGGTGGCCCCCTCCCCCCATACATTACAACAAATTGCATACACCAAGATGGAGATATAACAAAGCCATCACCTGCGGACATGCACCTCACTTTCCTTCCCCCCTCCTCTTCTTCTCTCCATCTCTACCCCTTCCCCTCCTCGTTCCATGCCACCTGGCCGAGGAGCTCCTCAGGTGGTGGCTCATTGAGGGGGATGAAGGCAGAGCCGGTGGTTACACGGGTACGGGAGCGGGGGGTAACGAGGGGGAAACATTCTTGGATCCAGAAACAGGATCTTGCTCCTGCCTCTCATCTGGCACTGGGGGTGCGGACCCTAGGGGTTGAGTGCCGCGCTCGGGAACCACTGGGAGGCCTGTGCCACGAGTGTTCCTCGCTATCGCATCCAGGGCCTCCACCATCCGCGGAATGTACTCAGTCATGGTGCTGGAGATGCTGGCCAGCTGTCGGAATATGCCCCCCATGCATTTAGGATCTGGTCACCTGTGTCTACAGTCCTCCTGGACAACTTTACCATCTCTCCGCTCTCATCTGGCGCTTGTGGGTCAGACCTGCCGCGTCAACTAAACCTCCATGCGGTTGGCGCTGTCCTGAGGACAAATGGGGTGCCCTCTGGCGAGGTGGTTGGGCCCGGTACCTCCAGAGTGGAGGCAGGAATGGCCGGAGGACCACTAGATAGTCTTGGGGTGGAATGCCTTCTGGAGCGTGGCGATGCAGACTCCTCAAATTCCACGCTCTCATCCGTGGAGAACGGACCCAGCTGATGGACGGACGAGAATCGGAGCTCCTCAGCACCAGATGTAGGCTTGTCCGCCGAGTCTGGCCCCGCGCCCTCACCTTCTGGCCTCTGTGGTCTTGCCTTGGAATGCGCTGCTGGCTGATCTGCAAAACACAAATGAGGTTATTAGAGGAGAAGGGGGTGCTATGGTCACAAGTTGAGTCCAGCGCTACACACAGCATGTGCACGACAAAAGCACCACTGCTATCAAAATCATCACAGACATCACATTTCATGACCATCAATACATTCTGCATTGGAATGATTCTCATGAGGCCAGCATTATTTATAAGACAATTTAAAAAATCATCTATCATATATTATTGACATGAGAGGGTGTGGCATCTATTGACTTTAGATTACCCAATGGTATATACTTTACTCACGTGGCATCACTTCAGGGTCTACAGCTGCCTGCATGACTGTCCGGGGGTGCCTCCCCATGAATGCGAGTGCCCGCTCCTCCATGTCAGTAAGGTCTGTTCTCCACCCGTTCGCCTCTGCTCGGACCTATTCATCGAGAGCTTCTTCTGTGAAAGGTAACAGGGCGTCATGGCATGAGATCATTGCTAGGTACTGTCACAGAGACTGATACAACACATAACCGACAGATGTAATCATGATGATTATGAGAATTATCATTCTTTACCTAAAGACGTGCACCGTGACCACAGGCTTTGAGTACAACATTCCCGGTAAAAGTGAAAGACCTCACATCTGCTGATAGTCATGACTGTTACAAATCAAATTATATAAATACATGTAAATAAATGTAATATTTACTCTTGCGGATCCGACAAGGTCGTTCCATCGCTTGCGGTATTGGTTGCCCTCATGCACCTCGTTGGTCGCCGACGAGACCACCTCTGCTATCTCGGCCCATATCTTCTGGTAGGCCTTTAGGGTGGGCTTCCCACGCCCTCCCTTGTGTCAAATCACCCCAGCGTAACTCGACCTCCCGCAGGAGGGAGGTATTTGCCTCGTCCAAGAACCTCCTCGCTCTTTTGCTTCCTCCAATATGTTCCTCTCCCAGCTCACTGCTCTCGCCAGCGTCAGTCTCCACAGTATGCTGTGTTGCCTCCTCCTCTCCCTCCATTATAGGCACCAAATTCAGGAAAATATCTGGCTGGTAACAGCTAATTTTTTTTTGGCACAATTTGCTGTGAAGCTCTAAAGTCTCCCTCCTTCCTCCCAAAACAGCCACACGACACCCACACACGCCTTCACTCCCTCTCAGCTCCCTCTCCCTCTGTCTCCTCTAAGGCGCATGTAATGATGACCCTTGACTTCCTGAATCGTGGGAATCGAGTGTTGCCATGCCGTTGCTAAGGACGTCGACATTTTGTGGCAGAAGGTCAGAGACGTTTAACGCGAACGCCCATTTCATGTCGCTCGCAGTAATGCCCAATTTTTAAAATGGAGACTCGGGGCTTTGAAAATGGGCGACAAGCCGGCAATCTGAAAACCCATTTTTATCACCCATGCCGGAAATAACGCCCATTTTGGGGCGATCTGCACAAAAGTGTAAAATCTAGCCCTTGGTGTTTTCTGCTCGAGTAACTGAGAGTCTCTTCACGGGTGCTAATTATAGTGGACTTGAGGGCAAACCAGGCACTATGGACACTCTGCGACTCCTGTTCATTGGGAGTCGCCAGGTTGGCTGTGAGGCGCTAGCAGTGTCTCTGAGTGCTTCAGCATTGATTTTCCTGCAGCAGCGTTTCTGTAGCCGCCGACATTTGGTGCTACTTGGATGGAGATAGGCGGCGGTCCGTCCAGCAGTCATCAGCTCCTGTCATGGCACAGGTGATGCGAACGTCCTTGCGGTCCCTCGCTTGGACGATGACATAGTCTAGCAGATGCCAGTGCGTGGAGCAAGGGTGTTGCCACTTCCAATACCTCGGGAGCCTCCTGTCAGCGAGGGATGACATGGATGACAAAGCCCAACACCGTCTTCAGTGTGCCAGTGCAGCCTTCGGTTGCCTGAGGAAGAGAGTGTTCGAAGACCAGGACATCAAACCTGGCACCAAGCTCATGATATACAGAGCAGTAGTGATACCTGCCCTCCTGTGTGCCTCAGAGAAGTGGACCATGTACAGCAGGCACCTCAAAGCACGTGTGTTAGCGTACAGGACGCTGATATGTGAGTCAACATACAAGTCACTGAACAATACAGAGAATGTAAACACAAAAATAAACTTGTAAAATATGCTCGGTTGTGAAAGGCAAGTTTCGGAGGCAGGATCAGGGGTCACCAGAGAGGGGGATTGAGGGTAGGCCACCAGACTTATTTAAGCCACATCGAGATGCTGTATTGGGAAGACAGTAAGGTTCATATTTTGGAGCAAAGGGAGCAAATGGACGAAAGAGCTTTCTTCATCCGCATCCATCCTCTGGTTAGTGCAATAATAACATGGATGACAAAGCCCAACACCGTCTTCAGTGTGCCAGTGCAGCCTTCGGTTGCCTGAGGAAGAGAGTGTTCGAAGACCAGGACATCAAACCTGGCACCAAGCTCATGATATACAGAGCAGTAGTGATACCTGCCCTCCTGTGTGCCTCAGAGAAGGAAGGCAGAGTGTTTCTGTAGTACCGTTTTTCTACCACAGGAGACCCTCAGTGAGCCATGGTGAGTACAGCGCTCTCTGGTGGTTAATCCTTGCTACTGGACCAAGATCTAGCTCTGTCAAGCCCATGTGATGGCTGGTGTGCAACGGTCACCACACGTTAAAAAAATTCAGACACAAGCATCTTCCACCCTTCAAGATTTAGTTCAAGACCTGGAATTTTAGGTCTTTCATTGAAACACCTGTGAACTTTTTGATGTGGAAGCAAGTCATCCTCGATTCGAGGGACTGCCTATGATGATGATGATGATGATGGTGGCAGAGAGTGGTGTTGCAGCATTAAGATTCACTGCTCTGAAAGGGTTTTTTATTTTTCAGATGCCCACAGTTGCCCCCAAACTCGGTTCGATTTCCCATTACCAACATACGAGCAATGACGGACAGATAAAGACCATCTGGTCCATTGAGCCTGTCCCACACAATTGTGATACCTTGTGCATCACAACATATGCACTCCACCCCACCCGAAACACTGTGATTTCCGGGGAGAGGCAAAAAAACAGATAAAAACACAGGCCGATTTGGAGAAAAGAAATTGGGAAATTCCTCTCCGACCCATCTCGCCGATCAAAACTAGTCCAGGAGATCACTCTGGCCATTAAATTCCCTGCAGTATCTATCTTCTGTAAGAGTTCATCTCTGCTGCAGCCAGAAACAAATCCAGCTTTTGTTTGAAGGAATTCAACAAGTCTGCATCCACTACATGAAACGGCAGCTTGTTCCAGAGGTCTACTATTCTCTGGGAAAAGAACCACCTCCTGACGTCTAACCTAGATCTAGCCCTATACAACTTAAATTTGTGCCCTTGGTCTTGCCTAACTTGTTTAACTGAAATAAACTGTCAGCTGGAACACCGTATATTCCCTTCATTATCATAAACCTCAATCAGTTCCCCCTAAATCTGCACTGCTCTAAGGTAAATAGCTCCAACTCTTTTAACCGATCTTGATAGACTGGGAATTAGTCTAGAGGCCCTCTTCAGCACCCTTTCCAGAGCCTCGATATCACCCACCATGTGAGGAGACCAAAACTGGGCACAATTCCGAAGACAAAAACTACTGCAAGGGGTTCTTGAGAGGTACGTGGTAATTCAGCCAGGACTTTTTAAAATAAATTACTTTATATTTTCAGTATTCACAGGATATTTATACTGTATGGACTACATATTTTAATGTATACATTTCCCTCAAGATATGAAATGGGTGGAGGAACAGTCCATGGTGGAATCACTGTGCACGATCTCCGGAATCCAACTTGGCTTCTCCTTACGTGTGTTTTTCGATGTATACGAACATAAGTTCAAAGGTTTTCAAGATGGATTACGGGTTGGAATTTTTAAGTTTGATGTGAATCAAGTCTTAGAAAAATCTCTCTTTTTTCAGCTTCAAAAGCCCTTGTTTATTTCTGTACCAGAACTGCACTGGAGGGTGTGTTAAATGGGTTCATTTGCATTGAAAGCGAGTTCTGTCTCATTACTATCCTTGCTTCCTGAATCACTGGAGTGTTTGAGCTGTGATGATGAAAACCAACCAGAAATGCAAAGATGGTCTCTTTTATTTTTAAACCACAGGGTTGTCGACCATGTTGCTCACCAGGCAAGGACATTTAGTCTTGATGTCTCGTTATCATCATAGGCAGTCCCTCGGAATCGAGGAAGACTTGCTTCCACTCTTAGCATGAGTTCTTAGGTGGCTGTACAATCCAATAAGAGAACCACATTCTCTGTCACAGGTAGGACAGATCGTGGTTGAAGGGAAGGGTAGGCAGGGAGCCTGGTTTGCCGCACGCTCCTTCCGCTGCCTGCGCTTGATTTTTGCATGCTCTCAGCGACGATACTCGAGGAGCTCAGCGCCCTCGCGGATGCACTTCCTCCACTTAGGGCCGTCTTTGGCCAGAGACTCTGTTGTCAGTGGGGATGTCGCACTTTATCAGGGAGGTTTTGAGGGTGTCCTTGTAACGTTTCCTCTGCCCACCTTTGGCTCGTTTGCCGTGGACGAGTTCCAAGTAGAGCGCTTGCTTTGCGAGTCTCGTGTCTGGCATGCAAACTATGTGACCTGCCCAGCAGAGCTGATCAAGTTTGGTCAGTGCTTCAATGCTGGGGATGTTGGCCTGGATGAGGACGCTAACGTTGGTGCGTCTGTCCTCCCAGGGGATTTGTAGGATTTTGCGGAGACATCGTTGGTGGTATTTCTCCAGTGACTTGAGGTGTCTACTGTACATGGTCCACGTCTCTGACCCATACAGGAGGGCGGGTATTACTACGGCCCTGTAGACCATGAGCTTGGTGACAGTTTTGAGGGCCTGGTCTTCAAACACTCTTTTCCTCAGGCGGCCAAAGGCTGCACTGGCGCACTGGAGGCGATGTTGGATCTCGTCGTCAATGCCTGCTCTTGTTGAGGCTCCCGAGATCAGGGAAGTGGTCCACATTGTCCAGGGTCGAGCCGTAGATCTTGATGACTGGGGGGCAGTGGTGTGCGATGAGGACGGACTGGATGGAGGACCTTTGTCTTACTGATGTACAGTACACACGGCACTCAATTATTGAGTAAGTTGTTGGAAGTTTAATGCGAGAAATGAGAGGCAACACAACAATTTATAATGTGTCTTTTAAAATATATGGAAAAAAGTCTTAAGCTGCTTGGCAACTGGGAATATCGGAGGTGAATACCAGTCCTGGAAGGGAGAGATTGGAGGGATGACCAAAGGATTGGTCGATAACTTTGTTTCACAAACAAATAATAGGGGCAGAATAGGGGCAATTGAATTCAATCCGGAGAGGTGTGAGGTAATGCATTTGGGGAGGGCTAACAAGGCAAGGGAATAAACAATAAATAGTAGGAGTCTAAGAAATTTAGAGGAACAAAGGGACCTTGGAGTTCAGGTCCACAGATCCCTGAAGGCAGCAGGCCAGGTAGATAAGGTGTTTAATGATTTGGATGAAGGGACCGAGTGTAATGTAACCAAGTTTGCTGATGATACAAAGATGGGTGGGAAAGCAAATTCTGAGGAGCACACAAAAAATCTGCAAAGGGATAGACAGGCTAAGTGAGTGGGCAAAAATTTGGCAGATGGAGTATAATGTGAGGTTATCAACTTTGGCAGAAATAATAGAAAAGCAAATTATAATTGGAGAAAAATTGCAAAGTGCTTCAGTACAGAGGGACCTGGGGGTCTTTGTGCATGAAACACAAAAAGTTAATATTCAGGTACAGTAAGTGATCAGGAAGGCAAATGGAATGTTGGCCTTTATTCCAAGGGGGATGGAGTATAAAAACAACGAAGTTCTGCTGCAACTGTACAGGGTATTGATGAGACCACACCTGGAGTACTGCGTACAGTTTTGGTTTCCGTATTTAAGGAAGGATATACTTGCATTGGAGGCTGTTCAGAGAAGGTTCACTGGGTTGATTCTGGAGATGAGGGGGTTGACTTACGAAGATAGTTGAGTAGGTTGGGCCTATGAGTAGGTTGGAGTTCAGAAGAATGAGAGGTGATCTTATCAAAACATATAAGATAATGAGGGGGCTCAACGAGGTGAATGCAGAGAGGATATTTCCACTCATAGGGGAAATTAAACTAGGCAACGTAGTCTTAGAATAAGGGGCCACCCATTTAAAACTGAGATGAGGAGGAATTTCTTCTCTCAGAGGGTTGTAAATCTATGGAATTCTCTGCTCCAGAGAGCTGTGGAGGCTGGATTATTGAATATATTTAAGGCGGAGATAGACAGATGTTTGAGCGATAAGGGAATAAAGGGTTATAGGGAGCGGGCAGGGAAGTGGAGCTGAGTCCATGACCCGATCAGCTATGATCTTATTGAATGGCGGAGCAGGCTCGAGGGGCCAAATAGCCTACTCCTGCTCCTATTTCTTATGTTCTTATGTTCCTATAAGGTAGTTAAGAAGGAATATGGGATACTTTCCATTATTAACCGAAGCATAGAATATAAGAGCAGGGAGGTTTTGCCAGAACTGTGTAAAACAATAGTTAGGTCACAGCTAGAGTACTGTGTGCAGTTCTGGCCACCACATTACAGGAAAGATGTGATTGCACTAGAGAGGGTACGGAGGAGATTTACAAAGATGTTGCCAGGACTGGAGAATTTTAGCAATGGGGAACGATTGGATTGGCTGGGGTTTTCTTTGGAACAGAGGGATATTTAATTGAGGTGTATAACATTAACGATTTAGATGAAGGAATAGAGTGCAATATCTCCAAGTTTGCAGATGACACTAAACTGGGTGGCGGTGTGAGCTGTGAGGAGGATGCTAAGAGGCTGCAGGGTGACTTGGACAGGTTAGGTGAGTGGGCAAATACATGGAAGATGCAGTATAATGTGGATAAATGTGAGGTTATCCATTTTGGGGGCAAAAACACGAAGGCAGAATATTATCTGAATGGTGGCAGACTAGGAAAAGAGGAGGTACAACGAGACCTGGGTGTCATGATTCATCAGTCACTAAAGTCATCAGGTACAGCAGGCGGTAAAGAAGGCAAATGGTATGTTGGCCTTCATAGCTAGGGGATTTGAATTTAGAAGCAGGGAGGTCTTAATGCAGCTGTAAAGGGCCTTAGTGAGGCCTCACCTGGAATATTGTGTTCAGTTTTGGTCTCCTAGTCTGAGGAAGGACGTTCTTGCTATTGAGGGAGTGCAGCGAAGGTTCGCCAGACTGATTCCAGGGATGGCTGGGCTGTCTTATGAGGAGAGACTGGATCAACTGGGCCTTTATTCATTAGAGTTGAGAAGGATGAGAGGGGATCTCATAGAAACATATAAGATTCTGATGGGACTGGACAGGATAGATGCGGGAAGAATGTTCCCGATGTTGGGGAAGTCCAGAACCAGGGGAGATAGTATTAGGATAAGGGGTAGGCCATTTAGGACTGAGATGAGGAGAAACTTCTTCATTCAGCAAATTGTTAACCTGTGGAATTCCCTGCCGCAGAGAGTTGTTGATGCCAGTTCACTGGATATATTCAAGAGGGAGTTAGATATGGCCCTTACAGTTAAGGGGATCAAGGGGTATGGAAAGAAAGCAGGAAAGGGGTACTGAAGGAATGATCAGCCATGATCTTATTGAATGGCGGTGCAGGCTCGAAGGGCTGAATGGCCTACTCCTGCACCTATTTTCTATGTTTATATTATGCGGGACCTAGGGATTGTGGATGGGAAGGACCTATTTCTTTAAGCAGAGGGGTCAACAACCAGGGGACACAGATTTAAAGTAGTTGAGTATTGTGTATGCAATAACTGTTAGACTGAGTACTGTTTCACTCCAAGAGATAGGACCTTGGCTCTGCTTTATTAAGGCCCAAAGTGACTCATATACAAAATGGCTGGCCTTTTATACTTGAGCTGCACACATGTGCGTGCAGCCCAATGACCTCCAACAGTGACGCCATCTAGTGGCTAGTGATCCCAAAAGAACATACATGAGATATTAACACAATCTTTTACAAATTGAGACAGTCTGATGTTTTACGCTCCCGGGTTGACCGTCTCAGTTCAACTCCAGCCTTGGGTGAGTGTTCAGAGTCTGTTGTACTGGTGGCTGGGTGGCTGACCTGGTGGGAGTGGCAATGGCTATGTCAGGGATTGAAAGTCCATTTTCATTGAACATGTCAGTGATTGAAAGTCTCGATTCACTGATGACCCATGAGTCCTCTGATGACTGGGGGTAGATTGTTTGATCGTCGATTGTCTCTTCCTCCGACTGTTCCGGTTCGTCTGTGTGCCACAGCTTTGTCTGATCCATATGTTTTGCTGCATGTTTGTCCATTTTTGATCTTGACAATAAATACTCTGTTGCCCTCCTTGGCCATGACAGTACCAGCGATCCATTTGGGACCCTGACCATAACTCAGAACATATACAGGATCATTTACAGAAATATCGCATGACACAGCTGCACGATGGTGATACCCTTGTTGACTTTGTCTTCTGTATTCAACATGATTTAAGTCAGGGTGTACAAGAGATAGCTTGGTCTTAAGATCTCTCTTCATCATTAGTTCAGCAGGCGAGACCCCGGTAAGCGTGTGTGGTCTTGTCCTGTAACTCAGCAGTATGCATGACAGGCAGGTCTGCAGTGACCCTTGGGTTACTCGCTTCATACTCTGCTTTATGATTTGGACAGCACATTCTGCTTGCCCATTGGATGCAGATTTGAATGGTGCTGACCTTACATTGATACCATTGAGCTTCATGAACTCTTGAAACTCCTGACTAGTGAAGTACAATCCGTTTTCGCTAACAACGATGTCAGGCAGACCATGTGTCGCGAACATGACACTGAGATTCTCAATGGTAGCTGTGGATGTGCTGAATGACATGATTATACACTCTATCCACTTTGAACATGCATCCACCACAACTAAAAACATCTTCCCCAGGAAGGGACCTGCAAAGTTTGGTTTAGACGGCCTGGACCATGGTTTAGACGGCCACGACCACAGACTCAGCAGCGATTCCGCTAGTGCTTTGCTGAGCTGCATGCAAGTGTTGCACTGATGCACACATGATTCCAGCTCAGAGTCAATTCCCATCCACCATGCATGGCGATGGCTTTCATGATTACAATGCCGGGATATGTGCTATGTAGCTCACGTACAAATTTCTCTCTCCCTTTCTTGGGCATAACAACACGATTGCCCCACAGGATACAATCCGACTGAATAGACAGTTCGTCTTTGCGACGGATGTAAGGGTTGATCTCCTCGCACATTTGCTTGGGTAAGGCAGACCAATCACCTTTGAGGATGCTACTCTTCACCACCCAATAAAATCGGGTCCTGGCTGGTTCAGGTCTTAACTTGTTGAGCCGTGACAGGGGTTCCTTCAATCTCAAAAGCATCCATAACTAACAATAGGTCCGCCGGTTGTGGCATTTCCACCTCCGGTGTGGGCAACGGCAGATGGCTCAAAGCATCGGCACAATTCTCGATGCCAGATCTATGGCGAATGACATAATCACAAGCAGATAATGTCAGCGCCCATCTCTGGATGCGGGATGAAGCATTGGTATTGACACCTTTGTTTTCAGAGAACAGTGAAATGAGCGGTTTGTGATCTGTCTCTAGTTCAAACCGAAGACTGAATAGATACTGATGCATCTTTTTAACCCCATACACACAGGCTAGTGCTTCTTTCTTTACCATGCTGTAGGCTCTTTCCGCTTTAGATAAACTTTTTGAAGCATATGCAACAGGTTGAAGTTTTCCCGACTCATTAGCTTGTTGGAGTACGCAACCAATTCCATATGACGAAGCATCACAGGCCAATACTAAATGTTTACATGGGTCATAATGTACCAGCAGCTTGTTGGAGCAAAGCAGATTAGTGGTTTTCTCAAAAGCTCTGTCTTGAGATGCACCCCACACCCAGTTGTCGCCTTTTCTTAGCAGCATGTGCAGTGGTTCTAATAAGGTGCTCAATTTAGGTAGGAAGTTACCGAAGTAGTTCAGTAGACCCAGGAACGAACGCAGCTCCATCACATTCTGCGGCTTGGGTGCATTCTTGATGGCCTTGGTTTTCGCGTCCGTGGGCCTGATGCCGACAGCAGCAATTTTCCTCCCCAGGAATTCGACCTCTGGTGCCATGATGCACTTCGAGCGTTTCAGTCTGAGTCCCACTTTGTCCAGACGATGTAGAACCTCTTCCAGCTTGTTCAGATGTTCCTCGGAGTCACGAGCTGTGATCAGGATGTCATCTTGGAACACAACGGTTCTGGGAACGGACTTCAGTAGACTCTCCATGTTCCTCTGAAATATTGCTGCAGCCGAGCGAATTCCAAAAAGGCACCTGTGATAAATAAACAGTCCTTTATGTGTGTTAATGCACATAAGTCCCTTTGACATCTCAACCAGCTCCTGTGTCATGTCGGCCGACGTCGTCCAGTTTGGTGAACGACTTTCCCCCCGGATAGCGTTGCAAACAAGTCATCAGCCTTCAGTAACGGGTACTGATCCTGTTTCGAAACACTATTGATCGTAGCCTTGTAGTCTCCACAGATTCTGACTGTGCCATCGCTTTTCAGCACAGGAACAATGGGGCTGGCCCATTCATTAAATTCAACCGGTGATATGATCCCTTCACGTTGGAGTCTGTCCAGTTCGATTTCGATCTTCTCCCTCATCATATACAGAACTGTCCGGGCTTTATGATGGGCAGGTTCTACATCCGAGTCCACGTGGATCTGCACCTTGGCTCCCGTGAAGTTGCCGATGCCTGGTTCGAACAGCGAGGGGAACTTGCTCAATACTTGAGCACCTGTATCTTTCTCCGACAACAATGCCTTGATGTCGTTCCAATCGCATCTGATTTTTTCAAGCCAGTTCCTGCCGAACAGCGTTGGGCCATTGCCTGGGACAATCTTTCGCGGTAACTCATGAACCACACCGTCATACGACACTTTAATTGTGGCACTGCCAATCACCGTTATGAGTTCTTTGGTGTACGTGCGCAACTTGGCTTTGACTGGACTTAGCCTGGGCCTCATAGCCTTGGTATCCCACAGCTTGTCGAATGCCCTCTGGCTCATTATCGATTGACTCGCCCCCTGTTCCATCGATACCGGCACCCCATCACATTTCACATTGATCATTATCAGTTTGCTCTTAGTTAGGAACGATGCAATTCATACACTTCCTCCTCTGGTATCTCGGATTGCGTATCAGAATCCACGCTAGTCTGACCATCATCCTCCACGTGGTGTGTCGCAGCACGCTTGCTCATCTGCGGACACTTGCGCTGGAGATGTCCCATTCTCAGACAGCCTTTGCAACTATATTGCTTAAATCGGCACTGCTGGTGTCGGTGATTTCCCCACAACACCAACACGGAGAAATCAGATGCATTCCCGCTGGCGGACTTTGGGCAGCCACAGGTTTTGCGTACGCAGTCGAGTAGGCCCTACCATGTGCCGCTCTGCCGAACGCCAAATCAATCATATTTACAGTACTTGCTGAGTTTTGATTTTTCACTGATATCTGCTTTAGACTTCTCTCCGTCGTCATGCATGACTGAACGATCGTGATGGCCCTGTTCAAGTCCAACGTCTCCACCGTCAGTAGTTTATGCAGGATCACCTTGTGGTTGATGCCGAATGCAAAGAAGTCCTGCAGTATGTCTGCCAACACAGCCCCGAACTTACATGGTCCCGCTAGACGTCTCAGGTCGGCAACGAATTCCACTGCATTCTGGCCCTCTGAGCGAACGTGCGTGTAAAATCTGTATTTTGAGATGATGATGCCTTCGTCTGTTTTAAGGTGGTCTTGTACCAGAGTACACAATTCTTCATACGTCTTTTCTGTTGGACTCACAGGCAGGAATAGATTCTTTATCAGACCATAAATTTTTGGACCGCAAACCGTGAGGAACATCGCCCTGCGCCGATCTGCGTCGCTGACCTCCTCCATTTTGTTGGCCACAAAAAGCTGGCTCAAACGGCTCACAAAGTCTGCCCAATCTTCTCTTTCCATGAATCACTCCAACAATGCAATTGTGCTCATTTTTGCTTGCAAAGCTTCTTGTTGCCTCGTCGTCAAATGTTGTGTGTGCAATAACTGTTAGATTCAGTACTGTTTAATTCCAAGAGGTGTGACCTTGGGTCTGCTTTATTAAGGCCCAAAGTGACTAATATACAAAATGTCTGGCCTTTTACACTTGGGCTGCACACACGCGCATGCAGCCCAATGGCCTCCAACAGTGACACTATCTAGTGGCTAGTGATCCCAAAAGTACATACATGACAGTCATAGAGACTGATACAACACATAACCGACAGATGTAATATGATTATTATGATAATTATTATCCTTTACCTAAAGACGTACACCGTGACCACAGGCTTTGAATACAACATTCCTGGTAAAAATGAAAGACCTCACATTTGCTGATAATCACTCATGACTGTTACAAATCAAATTATATAAATACATAAGTACATGTAAATAAATGTAATACTGGTTGAGCGTCCGAAATCCGGAAACCTTGGGACCGAGGCCATTCCGGATATTTCCGGATTTGGAATGTCTTTGCCTGGGCCGAGGTAGGTGGGGTCTGGCAGATGAGGTAAGAGGGAGAGGGAGGAGAAGGGGGAGAGCCGGGACTGGGGGAGAGAAGGGGGGGGAGCCGGGGCGAGGTTGGGCCGCCGAGGGCCAGGTCCGGCGACGTCGTGGCAATGTTGGGCCGGAGGTCGGGCCACCGAGGGTCAGGGCGAGGTCGGGCCGCCGAGGGTCAGGGCGAGGTCAGGCCGCCGAGGGCCGGGGCGAGGTCAGGCCGCCGAGGGTCAGGGCGAGGTCAGGCCGCCGAGGGCTGGGGCGTGGTCAGGCCACCGAGGGCTGGGGCGTGGTCAGGCCGCCGAGGGTCAGGGCGTGGTCAGGCCACCGAGGGCTGGGGCGTGGTCAGGCCGCCGAGGGTCAGGGCGTGGTCAGGCCGCTGAGGGTCAGGGCGAGGTCAGGCCACCGAGGGCTGGGGCGTGGTCAGGCCGCCGAGGGTCAGGGCGTGGTCAGGCCACCGAGGGCTGGGGCGTGGTCAGGCCGCCGAGGGCTGGGGCGTGGTCAGGCCACCGAGGGCTGGGGCGTGGTCAGGCCGCTGAGGGTCAGGGCGAGGTCAGGCCACCGAGGGCTGGGGTGAGGTCAGGCCACCGAGGGCTGGGGTGAGGTCAGGCCGCTGAGGGTCAGGGCGAGGTCAGGCCGCCGAGGGTCAGGGCGAGGTCAGGCCGCCGAGGGTCAGGGCGAGGTCAGGCCACCGAGGGCTGGGGTGAGGTCAGGCCACCGAGGGCTGAGGTGAGGTCAGGCCGCTGAGGGCCGAGGCGAGGTCAGGCCGCCGAGGGTCAGGGCGAGGTCAGGCCGCCGAGGGTCAGGGCGAGGTCAGGCCACCGAGGGCTGGGGTGAGGTCAGGCCGCTAAGGGCCGAGGCGAGGTCAGGCCGCCGAGGGTCAGGGCGAGGTCAGGCCGCCGAGGGTCAGGGCGAGGTCAGGCCACCGAGGGCTGGGGTGAGGTCAGGCCGCTGAGGGCCGAGGCGAGGTCAGGCCGCCGAGGGTCAGGGCGAGGTCAGGCCGCCGAGGGTCAGGGTGTGGTCAGGCCACCGAGGGCTGGGGTGAGGTCAGGCCGCTGAGGGCCGAGGCGAGGTCAGGCCGCCGAGGGTCAGGGCGAGGTCAGGCCACCGAGGGCTGGGGTGAGGTCAGGCTGCCGAGGGCTGGGGTGAGGTCAGGCCGCTGAGGGCCGAGGCGAGGTCAGGCCGCCGAGGGTCAGGGCGAGGTCAGGCCACCGAGGGCTGGGGTGAGGTCAGGCTGCCGAGGGCTGGGGCGTGGTCAGGCCGCTGAGGGCCGAGGCGAGGTCAGGCCGCCGAGGGTCAGGGCGAGGTCAGGCCGCCAAGGGCCGGAGCGATGTAGGGCCTGGGCGAGGTGGGACCGCCGAGGACCGGGGCGAAGTCGGGGCATGCAAAGTCAGGCCGCCAAGGCAGTGGGGAGTCCAGATTTCAGAACTTTCCGAATTTTGGAACTCCAGATTTCGGACGCTCAACCTGTACTTACTCTTGCGGATCCCACAAGGTCGTTCCATCGTTTGCGGCATTGGTTGGCCTCACGCATCTCGTTGGTCGCCGACGAGCCACCTCTGCTATCTCTGTTCATATCTTTGGGGTGGGCTTCCCACACCCTCCATGTGTCAAATCACCCCAGCGTAACTCGACCTCCTGCAGGAGGGAGGCATTTACCTCGTCCGAGAACCTCCTGGCTCTTTTGCGCCCTCCAATGTGCTCCTCTCCCAGCTCACTGCTCTCGCCAGCGTCAGTCTCCACACCGTGCTGTGATGCCTCCTCCTCTCCTTCCATTATAGGCCAAATTCGGGCAAATATCTGGCTGGTAACAGCTAATTTTTTTTCCCCTATTTGCTCTAAAGCTCTAAACTCTCCCTCCTTCCTCCCAAAGCAGCCACACCACACCCACACACGCCTTCAGTCCCTCTCAGCTCCCTCTCTGTCTTCTCGTCTGCGCATGTCATGATGACCCTTGACCTCCTGAATTGCAGGAATCGAACATTGCCATGCTTTTGCTAAGGACGCCGACACTTTACGGCAGAAGGCCAGAGAGATTTAGTTACCATCCATTTCATATCGCTCACGGTAATGCCCAATTTAAAAAATGGACACTAGGTGCTTTGAATGGGCGAGAAGCCGGCGATCTGAAAACCCATTTTCACCGCCATGCCAGAAATAACACACAAAAGTGTAAAATCTAGCCCCTGGTCCTGATCACTATCCAGTGAACCGGCCAGTGCGTGTGCACAAGGATGTCAGGTGAGGACAGGATTGGGCTCGGTATGGATTTGATTAGCCTGCTGACAATCACTGTCTGGTGTAACACAAAATGAATGATTATTTGAGACAAATACCTGAGGAAGATTGCTGCCATTGGAGCTGTAGGCCAGCAAAAATCAGAAGCTTCTGGATTGTGCACGTTCTCTCTCTCTGTCTCTCGCTCTTTAATCACTACCTGGTTAATATTCATTAGCATTAGATTAATATTCATGATTACCCAACACATGCATTGGAAGAACACAATAGTGGATTTCTTCTCGTAACTTTTTGTAATAGTCAGAATCTTTTGGCTTTGCTTATTGATAAAATAACTGGTACATATGTCTGCCTCATGGTTAATAACTACATTCCTGCAAGTTGTTGGATCACAAATTAACACAGCCACATGGGGGCCGGAATCTTACCAGCCCTGCGAGTACGAGTTTGGAGGGGGGCCCGCTGCCAAAATGGCCGCAATTTACAGCGTGGTGGAAGTCCGCTCTGAACCCACTTCCGTGTGAATTCCCAAAGTGTCGACTCTGCCTGCGGATTGCAGACCGGACACAAAGCGACATGTCAGGTAAGTGTGCTAGTTAAGAAGCTTCTTTAAGCTATTTCAGAAGCATTTTACCAGGCCCAAAGGATTTTTCCAAGTTTTTTACGAGGTTCATGTCCCTCAGGTATCAAGTCAAGCAAGTGTGTCGGGTTCTCAACAAGGTTTGACTAGTTGACAGCTGCAGAAGTGGTATAAAGGCTACCATTTCGAAGCTGTTCAATTTCCAATCAAAGAAGCTAGAGCCTTCAGGATTTGGAATACACTTTACACCTTTATGGAGGTTTGAAGTGTTTGCAGTGAACTCTCTATCAGTGTCACCTCCTTGGAGCAACCTCTGACACCATTGACAGATCGTTTCTGTCATCTGAACTTCAGCTGCCATCTGTTCCAGCAGCATCGAAAAAATGCCTTGAAAAAATCTCACCTTGGACCTCAGAATCCCACCATGATCAGCACCAATACCAACATCATCAGGCACACCATCAATAACAACACCAACGTTCTCCACAATCACCTGATGCTGCACTGGACACAGCACATTAGCACCCGACCACATTGCTGCCCGGGACGCCAGGGATGGCCTCACTTCACTTGACGCTGTACATTCTGGTTGCTACTTGATGCGCCAGGTTGGCACCACCCCACAGCAACGCTATAAAACATCCCTGTAATGCCAAGCTATTCCTTTCACACTCATTATCATTGTGAAAGGTGGGGGGGAGGTGTTACCGTTATGTCTCACCATTCACTATAACTCACTAAGCCACTTCCAAAGGTGTACACAGATCTGTCCATGAAGGCAAAGTGTTGAAATAGAGATTTCAATGTTTGACAACACAGTAGTAGCAACTTTACTTGAGCATTGTCGATAACACCCAAGTGCCTACCCTTGTGTGTTGTTTGTTGGTGTGATTGGACAAGGATGAGGGTGAATCTGGCGGGTGGCTAGTAACATGGGGATGTGATAATGTAGATAGAGAGAGAGGAATGGGTGGAGGTGCAAAGTAAGTTGGTGTAAGTAAGGATGTGCAGGGGTAGGGTAGGATAGGCAGAGTGATGGGGATGTGATGAGTGGCACAGCAGCATGAGGTTGAGTGTGGCTTTGCTGTCAATTTTCGTGAAGCACAGAT
The DNA here is from genome assembly GCF_044704955.1 of Pristiophorus japonicus. Classification (NCBI taxonomy): domain Eukaryota; kingdom Metazoa; phylum Chordata; class Chondrichthyes; family Pristiophoridae; genus Pristiophorus; species Pristiophorus japonicus. Next base: position 101,937,072 of record NC_091990.1, on the reverse strand, counting down.
CATTGAAAGGTTTGCGCCACTGCAGCCAGGTCCTCCTGACAACACCCCTGCTTGTGCCCTCCTGTATAATATGCAACCAGGCTGTGTTGGTGTCCTGGGGAGGTCTCTTCCACCCATTGGAAGGGAAGAGAACCTCTCTGTGTGCTGTAACTCCCTTCATTTGAAATAGTTTGAAATAGCCTAATTTGGTACCATTACATTATATCAGTGCGTTCACTCACTAGTTTATTTTCCTGTAATTCACCAATACCCACTTTGCACCCCACATCTACTGATGGCTATTCTGTGCACTCTATGCCCACTGATACCCATTGTGCATCCCATACATATTCATCCTCACTATGCACCCTACAGTCACTGATACTGTCAAAACACCCAACATTTATTTATCCTTATTCCTTACTGTGCACCCTACACTCACTATTACCCACTGCACCATGCATGTACTATGCACCCTACACCTATTGACATTGAATATCTACCATATGCCTAATGTCCCACGATTGCAATCTACACCTACTGATATTCATTGTTCATTACATATCCGCTAGCACTCACTGTGCCCCCTACACACTGTTTATTACTGTGTGACTGATCAGTACCCTTTGTGCACCTTGCACTGTGCAGCATTCTCATTGATACTTACTGTGAATCCTATATATAACACTTCCACTGTGTACCCTGCACCAACATTTCCTTTAAACGCTCCACGGATCCTGTGCAGCTGGCTTTTCAATGCAGTATTTTGAATGGCTCGAGCAACCCCTTAAAGAGCTCACACAGCGCCAAAAACAATTAGAGGGAACATTGCCCTGCACACATCGCTACCCAATGTGCCTCTAAACCTACTATTAGTCACTGTGCACTGATCCCTAATACACATCCTATACCCACCACCACTCCCATTCACCCTATATCAACCAGTACCCTAACCAGAATGTTCATAACAAGCCCCATTTCTATTTGTAATATAATTTGATAAATGGGTGCTTCTTTCACTCTTTCTGAGAATTTGGATACTTGACTGTGATATATTTGATTGTGGGATAACTATATCAACACTGGCCAACTTCCATTCACCTGTTACTCCCATTTCAGACATCTACACCCCAAAAGACTGAAGTCAAATATATTAAAATAAATATATCAAATAAATATATTATATTAAAACTGATGCAGAAGGCAATGGGAGGTCAAGGCTAAGGGGAGATCGGGAGGCAGAGGTGCAGGCAAATATTGATATACATATCAGAACTAGGGACTGCAGAGATTTTGTAACCAATGATCAACTGTGAGTTCATTATCAGAGATGTAACTCATTCTCAATAAAGATCTAAATGGTCAATGTTTAATATTTTTGTTGATTTGCTGCAGTTCCTATCTACACTATTATTTCTAAATGGGACACTTCAGGACAGGAGCTTCCTCAGGTACATCCTTTGATTAATTTATCAGATGGACTTCATTAGAACTGATGTCCTCTGAGTATCTGAAACTGGTTGACATCTTAGCGGCCTGCCCTCAGTCCATGCCCTGTGTGAAATGCCCTCATTCTTGGGCATGCCATTCCCCCAGTAAAGGCGAGCTCTCTGTCAGAGGTCACACTCCTTCTGCTGTGCTCAGCCCTCTGATATCATTTGTAGGTGCAAACTGCAATCTGAAACCGCTGCCTCAACCAATACTTCTCCCAGCTGCAAGGTGTTGATCAAGGCCCTATTCAAAGCAGCCCCAGATATGGAAATATTGCTGAATTACTGGCTCCTGCTCAATTTCAATCATCGGCCACAACTGACAAGGCATAATGACACATGTCATTACTTGGGTAACATGCTGAAGGAAGAACCTGCCCAAGTAAAATCTTCATCATGAAAGGCTTCAGCAGATTAACCTGGCCCCCTCCTCCCATCCCAGTGCTTGGCAGGTATTCATCTAGTTTTATTTACAAAGGTATAAATTAACCCAGAATTTACTACCTTTTCTGATAGTGTATTCTATAAATCCACTCATCAGTTTTGGGAAGGCCATGGTACCTGAGACAGTGCATCCTGAAAAAGTATCATTCTGCAGCACTTTTAACTATGAGGCTCAAAGCAGAGCTTTCTCACTTCAACCGGTCGTTATCCCGCTTACAACATAGCAAACTGCTTTGTGTTTACGCTAACTTCCCCTATCTTCCTTCCATTTTCTTCCCAAGCAGTTCGGTTAAGCTAACTTCAATTCCTACCTTAGCATTATACATAAAATACACGAACAAGTCTTAACTTAAAATCGCTTAGCAACAGGGAGATGTACATAGTACATAATACTATATCATCTGCGATAAATCAAAACATTAGCACTTCTGAGCATCTATCTAGTCTGAGGAGACTGGTCCAATTTGAACATAACCATTTAAACATGGCATTCTTCGCATCAGTTTTAATCGCATAACAATATAGATTTTTAGGCAGCTGTAGTCTCTTACAGTAATAAACCAGGAAGTGAATTACAGATAGATGAATAGGTATCTGGAAGTGATTTATATAATGATGAATACCTGGGAGTGAGCAAATGAGAGTTATGGATTCCTGAATTACACAGAGAATGATCAATTCCCAGGCATGAGTTACATAGAGAGTGTTGCATATCCAGGAGGAACAAAGGAACATGACAACAGGAGTTGGCCATTCAGCCTCTTGAGTCTGTTTCACCATTAAAGAAAGACTTAGATTTATGTAGTGCCTTTCATGACCACAGGATGTCTCAAAGCACTTTACAGCCAATGAACTACTTTTAGAATGTAGTCACTGTTGTAATGTGGGAAACGCAGCAGCCAATTTGCACACAAACTCCCACAAACAGCAATGTGATAATGATCAGATAATCTATTTTTTGTGATGTTGATTGAGGGACAAATACTGGCCAGGACACCAGGGATAATTCCCCTGCTCTTCTTCGAAATAGTGCCCGAACACAGATTCCTGTGGGACACCACTAGTCATATCTTGCCATTTTGAGTACCGACCCATTATCCCTACTCTCTGTCTCCTGCCATTTCCTGAACAGGTCAATAATTTGCCCCATTTCCATGGGTTTCTACCTTAGATAAGTCTTTCATGTGGGATTTTATCAAATGCCTTCTGAAAGTCCATATAAATAACATCCACAGACATTTCCCTGTCCAGTACTTTAGTCAATTCTTCAAAAAATTCAATCAGGTTTGTCAGGCATGACCTACCCTTCACAAATCCATGCTAGCTCTCTCTGATCAGCAAAAAATTTTCGAGGTGTTCAGTTACTCTATCCTTAATTATAGGGTAGAAAATTGCGTAGCGCCCTGTTTTGGCGATAACATTTGCAGGAGCGCAAATGTATCGCCGGGCACTGCCCAATTCCAGCAGACGTGAACTTCCGGTTTAGCGCTCCAGGAGGGAGGTGGAGTGCTAAATCAAGTGCTACCACTTCCCTTGGTGAGCTGAATGAAGCAAGAGGGGCGGTAGTGCAACGCTGCCGGAATCATAGGCTCCTTCCTTCCCTTAAAGGGAAGGGTCAATGCTGAAGCTGTTGCCAGGTTACGATTCGACTGATCGGCGACGGCACCTGCGATCCATGACGATCAGCCCCAAAAACTCAAACAGAGTGCAGGGCTGATCAGTCGTGGCATTGGAAAAATTCAAAAACCAGCACAGAGGGGTGACATTTTTTTTTTTGGGCCAACTGACCACTGTAATGCTCACAGGTTTGTAGAGCACGCGAGTGTCCCCCTCCCCTTTTATAGCGGGCACTTGTATATATTTGTGTTTTAGTGCCCAAAACACCCCCCAAAAAAACACAAGGAAACCCACAAAAAAACCACCAAAAAAAACAAAAAAGGGCCTTAAAAAGTGTTGGAGTGTCCCCCAGATTAGGGGGCACTTGATTTAACTGTTTAATTTTGTTTCACAACTAAAAGAGTTGTAGAGCACGTGGTGTCCACCAGTACGCTCGTGACCTTCCGCAAGAAGTGGGCACCGGAGGGACTGGAGTGCATCATCACCCCCGGCAACTAAATTTAAATTTGAGTTGAAGTCTAAATGTTAATTTGTTTAATTTGTCGATTTTAGTGCCCACCCCCCCCCCCCACCCCCCCCCCAACCCCCCAACCTTTTAGCCAGGGGGCACTTGTATAATTTGTGTTTCAGTGCCCTCAAAAAAAAAAAGGGGGCACTTGAAAAGTGTTTGGTGTGCCACCGCCCCTTTAATCAGGGGACACTTGATTTGATGTTTATTTTGTTCACAACAAAAGAGTTGTAGAGCACGCGGTGTCCACCGCTACGCTCGCGGCCTTCCGCGAAAGGTTTACACCGGAGATACTGGAGTTCATCATCACCCCCGGCAGCCAAATTTTAATTTGATTTAAATATCTAAAGTTTAATTTGTTTATTGTGCCAGTTTTAGTGCCCTCCCCCCCCCCCCCCCCTCCCCCCTGCCTTTTAGCCAGGGGGCACTTGTATAATTTGTGCTTCAGTGCGCTCAAAAAAAAACAAGGAGGCACTTGAAAAGTTTTTGGAATGTGCCCCGCCCCCCCACCCCTTTAATCAGGGGGCATTTGATTACTGATACAACTCAAAATATCAAAATAGTTGTAGAGCTGTTGACGCCTGCAATTTCTGCACTCTGGAGGAGTCCATGTTTCATGTATATGTTGAATGTGTCAGGTTGCAGCCCATTCCATTATTTAAAGGGGCTGCTCCTCAAACAGTGCAGTTTATATATGGTACAACTGAGTGGCTTGCTCAGCCATTTCAGAGGGCAGTTAAGAGTCAATCACATTGCTGTGTGCCTGGAGTCACATATAAGCCAGACCAGGTAAGGGTAGCAGATTTCCTTTCCTAAAGGACATTAGTGTTATTTATGACAGTTCATGGTCACCTTTACTGTCCCGTGCAATTTTCCAATCTAAAGGGATGGTTCCTGAATCTGGAGAACTTTGGAGGATCACAATGTGCTCACCTCCTTCCTTTAAAACCCTGGGATGGAAACCATCTGGCCTTGGGAAATTGTCACTGTTTAGTGCCATTATTTTCTTCATTACTGTTATTTTACTTAAATTAATTTTTTTGAGTCCCTGTCCCGATTCAATACGAGTTTCTTTTCCGATTTCCGGCATTCTGTCCTCTTCTACTGTAAATACTGACACAAAGTAATTATTTCCCCATTGTCTTTGACAATATCACCTCTTTAAGATTTTAAGGAGTCAACATTGTTCCTGACCACCCTCTTTTTCCTAATGTAACTGTAAAAATTCTTTGTGCTGATGTTGATACATGCAAGTTTCTTTACATACTCCCTTTTTGCAGCTCTTCTATCTGCTTTGTGACCCTTTACTGTTCTTTGTATCTTTTCTATTCACCAGGATCTTTGCAATGTTTGCAATTTTGGATGCCCTTCCTTTAGTTTTATGCTGTCCCTTACCTCTTTAGTTGTCCATGGCTGTTTTTTTGGCAAGTAGAGTTCTTGCCCCTCAGGGGTATCATCATCATAGGCAGTCCCTCGGAATGGAGGAAGACTTGCTTCTTAAATTCTTAAAAAAAATCCCCCACTGATCTTCTGTCATTTTACCCATTAACAGATTTACCCAGTTTACTGTGGACAGTCTCTGCCTCATCCCGTTGAAGTCAGCTTTACCCAAGTCTAAAATCTTCGTAGCTGTTTCATATTTCTCCTTTTCAAATGCTACGTTGAACTCGATCACATTACGATCGCTATTGGATAAATTTTCTCGCACAGTTAGACTGTTAACTAAATCTGGATCATTACTCATTACTAAATCTAATATGGCTTGCCCCCTTGTTCCCTCCAGGACATATTATTGTCGAAAATTATCTCGGACACATTCAAGAAATTCACTACCTTTCTGACAGGTGCTAGTCTGCTTTTTCCAATCGATATGAAAGTTAAAATCCCCATTAAAACCACTCTGTCTTTGCTACATGCTTGTCTTAACTCAGCATTGAAACAATCTAGTACTTCAGAGCTCTACTAGGGAGTTGATACACAACTCCCACTACAGTCTTAGATATTTTCCTACTTCTTAATTCAATCCATAAGGTCTCCAGTGGCTGCTTACCTCTCTTCAAATCCTCTCATCATTCAAGTGGATTTTATCCTTAATCATTACGGCTACTCCCACTCTACCATTTTCCCTAACTGTCCTATAGACCTTATAACATGGTATATTTAGTTCCCAGTCCTGACTAGCTTGCAGCCTTGTCTCAGGAGTGAGTTACACAGAGTGCTACATACCACACAGTGAGTTATACTGTAAGTGACTGCATAAGAGCGAGTTACACAGTGCTAAATAAGTAGGAGTGAGTTACACAGAAAGTAATAGGTAAAAGATCCCACAGGAATATTCTAAGAAGAGCAGGGGATTTCTCTTGGTGTCCTGAATAACATTTATTCCTGAAAAGTCCAAATAGATCTGGGAAATATGGAAAGTAGAGGAGAAAGGAAAGAAATTGAAAAGAAAGAATATACATATTCACACCAAATGAACATCTCAAAGCACTTCATGACAAATTAATTACTTTTTAAGTGTTGCCACAGTTGCAAACACAGCAACCAATCTGAAAAAAGCAAAATCCCAGAAACGGCAATGAGATGAATCAAAGGTAAATCTATTTTTGTGGTGCTTGTTGAGGAATAAATGTTGACCAGGACACTGAGAGATATTTCCTGCTCTTCTTTGAATAATGCCATGGGGTCTTTCATGTCGAGCTGAACGGGCACACGGGTCCTTGGTTAACATTTCATCCAAAGTACCGCACCTCCAACAATGCACCACTCTCTCAGTACAGAATTAATAAGATTGATTTCATCTTTCGGCAGTGGAGGAAAACAGTGGTCGTGAATTGGTAGCCTATTACACACCTCGCATGATTTTCCTTTGTATTGAAGTCAATGGAAAGGAAAATCAGACGGGATGCAGAGCGAGCGGCTGATCCGCTACCGTCCATTTTCTGCTACCATCAAAAGGTCTAAAGTGTTATCCTCGGGTATGCGCCCAAGCCCGAGAATGTGGCTTGAACCAATCACCTTCTGACTTAGAAACTGAAATGTTGCCACTGAGTGAAGTTGACACTTGAAAGATAATGCAGGGAAAATATTGTAGACAAAAGGATATCGGGGAATCTGGAAAGCAAAGAAATGGCACGGAAAATGTTAAACATAATGAGAATGTGAAGTGAGCACAGAGACACAGAACCACTCAGGCAGACTTGGAGCTGAGAGAAAAATACATTGAGTGTGTGTGGCCCATCAGTGCTGAACTTCTCATTTAGCTGCAAATTGCAAACTGCTGAGCTAATCTTCTCTGAAGTAAGTGAATATCTCACAGGTGGACTCTGCATTTATAGTATTTTAACTCATGTGCCAAATTAGTCGCCTTTCCTTGAGCCTGAATGCCTGTTGGACACGGGGGCTGTCAGATCTCCTAATGATTTCTCTTCAGAGCACTGACACAGTCGACAACTGCTCTGACCTCAGCTCTCTCTGACTGTTAGGAACTGGGCACTACAGCAACAGGTAAGATCTCTTTCTCTAATTTCCTTGTTATGTAAAAGTTAAAATAAAAGTTAGAAAAGTAAAATTATGTGAAATGTTGTTCAAAAAGACCTTAAAAACAGATCTGTGTCTAGAGTGAAGTGCAATGCATTTTAGGAATGCGTGGTCTTTAATCTACTAGTGATAGGATGTTTCACCCCCTGACAGTTAAAATTAAAAAGTGAAACAAAGAGTTTTTTTAATGAATATTATGAATCTCTGATTGGACTTTGGAACATTCAACATTGGCTGCAAACAAAGTTTTCCAATGTTACTTGATCCACTTATCACTACGATCTCACCACCATATGGGATACTTTTATTAATTTATTTGGATCATAGTAAATTAATTGAACAGGAAAGAAAGAAAGCTAGGGACACATTACAAATTGGACTTAGCGTAACAAAAAAAAACTGGGCACAGTTTGAAAGAATTGAAGATAAACCATTTAAAGAGGGTAATGGTCTCCTTTCAAGCTTAAAGGTGGAACATAGAAACATAGAAACATAGAAAATAGGTGCAGGAGTAGGTCATTCGGCCCTTCGAGCCTGCACCACCATTCAATAAGATCATGACTGATCATTCACCTCAGTACCCCTTTCCTGCTTTTTCTCCATACCCCTTGATTCCTTTAGCCATAAGGACCATATGTAACTCTCTCTTGAATATATGCAATGAACTGGCATCAACGACTCTCTGCGGTGGGGAATTCCACAGGTTAACAACTCTCTGAGTGAAGAAGTTTCTCCTCATCTCAGTCCTAAATGGCTTACCCCTTATCCTTAGACTGTGTCCCCTGGTTCTGGACTTCCCCAACATCAGGAGCATTCTTCCTGCATCGAACCTGTCCAGCCCCGTCAGAATGTTCTATGTTTCTATGAGATCCCCTCTCATCCTTCTAAACTCCAGTGAATACAGGCCCAGTAGAATCAGTCTCTTCTCATATGTCAGTCCTGCCATGTCGGGAATCAGTCTGGTGAACCTTCGCTGCACTCCCTCAATAGCAAGAACACCCTTCCTCAGATTAGGAGACTAAAACTGAACACAATATTCCAGGTGAGGCCTCACCAAGGCCATGTACAACTGCAGTAAGACCTCCCTGCAACTATACTCAAATCCCCTAGCTATGAAGGCTAACATAATATTTGCCTTCTTCACCGCCTGCTGTACCTGCATGCCAACTTTCAATGACTGAAGTACCATGATACCCAGGTCTCGTTGCACCTCCCCTTTTCCTAATCTGCTGCCATTCAGATAATATTCTGCCTTCGTGTTTTTGCCACCAAAGTGGATAACCTCACGTTTATCCACATTATACTGCATCTGCCATGCCCTTGCCCACTCACCTAACCTGTCCAAGTCACCCTGCAGCCTCTTAGCATCCTCCTCACAGCTCACACCGCCACCCAGCTTAGTGTCATCTGCAAACTTGGAGATATTACACTCAATTCCTTCATCTAAATCATTAATGTATATTGTAAATAGCTGGGATCCCAGCACTGAGCCCTGCGGCACCCCACTAGTCACTGCCTGCCATTCTGAAAAGGACCCATTTATCCCGACTCTCTGCTTCCTGTCTGCCAACCAGTTCTCTATCCACGTCAGTTCATTACCCCCAACACCATGTGCTTTAATTTTGCACACCAATCTCTTGTGTGGGGCCTTGTCAAAAGCCTTTTGAAAGTCCAAATACACCACATCCACTGGTTCTCCCTTGTCCACTTTACCAGTTACATCCTCAAAAAATTCCAGAAGATTTGTCAAGCATGATTTCCCTTTCATAAATCCATGCTGACTTGGACCAATCCTGTCACCGCTTTCTAAATGTGCTGCTATTTCATCTTTAATAATTGATTCCAACATTTTTCCCGCTATTGATGTCAGGCTAACGGAGACGTGGCTCCAGGATGAGCAGGGCTGGGAACTCAACATCCAGGGGTATTCAACATTCAGGAAGGATAGAATAAAAGGAAAAGGAGGTGGGGTAGCATTGCTGGTTAAGGAGGAGATTAAGGCAATAGTTAGGAAGGACATTAGCTTGGATGATGTGGAATCTATATGGGTAGAGCTGCAGAACACCAAAGGGCAAAAAACGTTAGTGGGAGTTGTGTACAGACCTCCAAACAGTAGTAGTGATGTTGGGGAGGGCATCAAACAGGAAATTAGGGGTGCGTGCAATAAAGGTGCAGCAGTTATAATGGGTGACTTTAATATGCACATAGATTGGGCTAACCAAACTGGAAGCAATACGGTGGAGGAGGACTTTCTGGAGTGCATAAGGGATGGTTTTTTAGACCAATATGTCGAGGAACCAACTAGGGGGGAGGCCATCTTAGACTGGGTGTTATGTAATGAGAAAGGATTAATTAGCAATCTCGTTGTGCGAGGCCCCTTGGGGAAGAGTGACCATAATATGGTGGAATTCTGCATTAGGATGGAGAATGAAACAGTTAATTCAGAGACCATGGTCCAGAACTTAAAGAAGGCTAACTTTGAAGATATGAGGCGTGAATTGGCTGAGATGGATTGGCGAATGATACTTAAGGGGTTGACTGTGGATGGGCAATGGCAGACATTTAGAGACCGCATGGATGAACTACAACAATTGTACATTCCTGTCTGGCATAGAAATAAAAAAGGGAAGGTGGCTCAACCGTGGCTATCAAGGGAAATCAGGGATAGTATTAAAGCCAAGGAAGTGGCATACAAATTGGCCAGAAATAGCAGCGAACCTGGGGACTGGGAGAAATTTAGAACTCAGCAGAGGAGGACAAAGGGTTTGATTAGGGCAGGGAAAATGGAGTATGAGAAGAAGCTTGCAGGGAACATTAAGACGGATTGCAAAAGTTTCTATAGATATGTAAAGAGAAAAAGGTTAGTAAAGACAAATGTAGGTCCCCTGCAGTCAGAATCAGGGGAAGTCATAACGGGGAACAAAGAAATGGCGGACCAATTGAACAAGTACTTTGGTTCGGTATTCACGAAGGAGGACACGAACAACCTTCCGGTTATAAAAGGGGTCGGGGGGTCTAGTAAGGAGGAGGAACTGAGGGAAATCCTTATTAGCCGGGAAATTGTGTTGGGGAAATTGATGGGATTGAAGGCCGATAAATCCCCAGGGCCTGATGGACTGCATCCCAGAGTACTTAAGGAGGTGGCCTTGGAAATAGTGGATGCGTTGACAGTCATTTTCCAACATTCCATTGACTCTGGATCAGTTCCTATGGAGTGGAGGGTAGCCAATGTAACCCCACTTTTTAAAAAAGGAGGGAGAGAGAAAACAGGGAATTATAGACCGGTCAGCCTGACATTGGTAGTGGGTAAAATGATGGAATCAATTATTAAGGATGTCATAGCAGTGCATTTGGAAAGAGGTGACATGATAGGTCCAAGTCAGCATGGATTTGTGAAAGGGAAATCATGCTTGACAAATCTTCTGGAATTTTTTGAGGATGTTTCCAGTAGAGTGGATAAGGGAGAACCAGTTGATGTGGTATATTTGGACTTTCAGAAGGCGTTCGACAAGGTCCCACACAAGAGATTGATGTGCAAAGTTAGAGCACATGGGATTGGGGGTAGTGTACTGACATGGATTGAGAACTGGTTGTCAGACAGGAAGCAAAGAGTAGGAGTAAATGGGTACTTTTCAGAATGGCAGGCAGTGACTAGTGGGGTACCGCAAGGTTCTGTGCTGGGGCCCCAGCTGTTTACACTGTACATTAATGATTTAGATGAGGGGATTAAATGTAGTATCTCCAAATTTGCGGATGACACTAAGTTGGGTGGCAGTGTGAGCTGCGAGGAGGATGCTGTGAGGCTGCAGAGCGACTTGGATAGGTTAGGTGAGTGGGCAAATGCATGGCAGATGAAGTATAATGTTAATAAATGTGAGGTTATCCACTTTGGTGGTAAAAACAGAGAGACAGACTATTATCTGAATGGTGACAGATTAGGAAAAGGGGAGGTGCAAAGAGACCTGGGTGTCATGGTACATCAGTCATTGAAGGTTGGCATGCAGGTGCAGCAGGCGGTTAAGAAAGCAAATGGCATGTTGGCCTTCATAGCAAGGGGATTTGAGTACAGGGGCAGGGAGGTGTTGCTACAGTTGTACAGGGCATTGGTGAGGCCACACCTGGAGTATTGTGTACAGTTTTGGTCTCCTAACCTGAGGAAGGACATTCTTGCTATTGAGGGAGTGCAGCGAAGGTTCACCAGACTGATTCCCGGGATGGCGGGACTGACCTATCAAGAAAGACTGGATCAACTGGGCTTGTATTCACTGGAGTTCAGAAGAATGAGAGGGGACCTCATAGAAACATATAAAATTCTGACGGGGTTAGACAGGTTAGATGCAGGAAGAATGTTCCCAATGTTGGGGAAGTCCAGAACCAGGGGTCACAGTCTAAGGATAAGGGGTAAGCCATTTAGGACCGAGATGCGGAGGAACTTCTTCACCCAGAGAGTGGTGAACCTGTGGAATTCTCTACCACAGAAAGTTGTTGAGGCCAATTCACTAAATATATTCAAAAAGGAGTTAGATGAGGTCCTTACTGCTAGGGGGATCAAGGGGTATGGCGAGAAAGCAGGAATGGGGTACTGAAGTTGAATGTTCAGCCATGAACTCATTGAATGGCGGTGCAGGCTAGAAGGGCCGAATGGCCTACTCCTGCACCTATTTTCTATGTTTCTATGTTTCTATAATTATCTGTTTTCTCTCTCCCTCCTTTTTTAAAAAGTCGTGTTACATTAGCTACCCTCCAGTCCATAGGAACTGATCCAGAGTCGATAGACTGTTGGAAAATGATCACCAATGCATTTACTATTTCTAGGGCCACTTCCTTAAGTACGCTGGGATGCAGACTATCAGGCCCCGGGGATTTATCAGCCTTCAATCCCATCAATTTCCCTAACACAATTTCACGCCTAATAAGGATTTTCTTCAGTTCCTCTTTCTCACTAGACCCTCGGTCCCCTAGTATTTCCGGAAGGTTATTTGTGTCTTCCTTCATGAAGACAGAATCAAAGTATTTGTTCAACTGGTCTGCCATTTCTTTGTGCCCCATTATAAATTCACCTGAATCTGACTGCAAGGGACCTACATTTGTCTTCACTAATCTTTTTCTCTTCACATATCTATAGAAGCTTTTGCAGTCAGTTTTTATGTTCCCAGCAAGCTTCCTCTCATACTCTATTTCCCCCCTCCTAATTAAACCCTTTGTCCTCCTCTGCTGAATTATAAAATTCTCCCAGTCCTCAGGGTTGCTGCTTTTTCTGGCCAATTTATATGCCTCTTTCTTGGATTTAACACTATCTTTAATTTCCCTTGTTAGCCACAGTTGAGCCACCTTCCCCGTTTTATTTTTACTCCAGACAGGGATGTACAATTGTTGAAGTTCATCCATGTGATCTTTAAAGGTTGCCATTGCCTATCCGCCGTCAACCCTTTAAGTATTAATGTGCAAAGTTAAAGCACACGGGATTGGCGGTAGTGTGCTGACATGGATTGAGAACTGGTTGGCAGACAGCAAGCAAAGAGTAGGAGTAAATGGGTACTTTTCAGAATGGCAGGCAGTGACTAGTGGGGTAGCGCAAGGTTCTGTGCTGGGGCCCTAGCTGTTTACATAGAAACATAGAAAATAGGTGCATGAGTAGGCCATTCGGCCCTTCGAGCCTGCACCGCCATTCAATGAGTTCATGGCTGAACATGCAACTTCAGTACCCCATTCCTGCTTTCTCGCCATACTCCTTGATTTCCCCTTGTAGTAAGGACTACATCTAACTCCCTTTTGAATATTGTACATTAATGATTTAGACGAGGGGATTAAATGTAGTATCTACAAATTTGCGGATGACACTAAGTTGGGTGGCAGTGTGAGCTGCGAGGAGGATGCTATGAGGCTACAGAGTGACTTGGATAGGTTAGATGAGTGGGCAAATGCATGGCAGATGAAGTATAATGTGGATAAATGTGAGGTTATCCACTTTGGCGGTAAAAACAGAGAGAAAGACTATTATCTGAATGGTGACAGATTAGGAAAAGGGGAGGTGCAACGAGACCTGGGTGTCATGGTACATCAGTCATTGAAGGTTGGCATGCAGGTACAGCAGGCGGTTAGGAAAGCAAATGGCATGTTGGCCTTCATAGCAAGGGGATTTGAGTACAGGGGCAGGGAGATGTTACTACAGTTGTATAGGGCCTTGGTGAGGCCACACCTGGAGTATTGTGTACAGTTTTGGTCTCCTAACTTGAGGAAGGACATTCTTGCTATTGAGGGAGTGCAGTAAAGGTTCACCAGACTGATTCCCGGGATGGCGGGACTGACACATCAAGAAAGAATGGATCAACTAGGCTTGTATTCACTGGAGTTCAGAAGAATGAGAGGGGATCTCATCGAAACGTTTAAAATTCTGACGGGTTTAGACAGGTTAGATGCAGGAAGAATGTTCCCAATGTTGGGGAAGTCCAGAACCAGGGGTTACAGTCTAAGGATAAGGGGTAAGCCATTTAGGAGCGAGATGAGGAGAAACTTTTTCACCCAGAGAGTGGTGAACCTGTGGAATTCTCTACCACAGAAAGTTGTTGAGGCCAATTCACTAAATATATTCAAAAAGGAGTTAGATGTGGTCCTTACTACTAGGGGGATCAAGAGGTATGGTGAGAAAGCAGGAATGGGGTACTGAAGTTGCATGTTCAGCCATGAACTCATTGAATGATGGTGTAGGCTCGAAGGGCCGAATGTTCTACTCCTACACCTATTTTCTATGTTTCTATGTATCATTCGCCAGTCTATTCTAGCCAATTCATGTCTGTCAGATTCAAGCTTTCAACTTGTCAGTATTCGTTCTCTTGTGTAAAGAATGCTTTTATTGGGCATTGCGATGCTGAGTGTCTGAATATCCAAAAGAATGATCAATGATGAGAGTGATATCAGGAATATCTGGTCTATGGGGCACACTCAGGTGTCAGGCAGTTTCTGATCTATGGGACATACTCAAAGCTGCCAAGAGAATCTGCTGTGTCACATTCACTGAAATGTCCAGTCTATGGAATGCACTACAAGGGCCAGGACAATGTAGTCTGTGGGTTACACTGAGGAGTCCAGATCAACTAGACTTTCAACACCTCCAGACTGAAGTTCACTGAGGGGTAGGACATCTGTCTGTAAAGTATGTTGAGGAATGTCAGATATTTGTGGTCTATGTCTGGACTTGGGGGTGTATACCCAGGAGTTCAGGAGCTTCTGGTCTTTGGGGTTCACTAAAGGGGGTTGGAATATTACTGAAGTCCCAGAATTTCCTGAGATTACTTTCGATGGTGAGACATTTCATAGAACTGTTGTTCCTTGGGCTGGATAGAACTTGGACAAGCAGGAGGTCAGTATTGGGCTTTAAAAAAATTAATGGATGCCCTCTGGTCTTATTGAAAGCCACACCAGGGAAATAAAAAGTAACCACAACGAGAGCACAGACAGCAATCTCAGAGTCAGCTCAAGGCCCCTGAAATAGAGCATAATAGATGCATTGCGCACAGAATATTTTTTATTGATTTTGTTATAATCGTGGTCCTGAAAATCTGTGATGGGAGACATCTTGCTGTAACTACTGAGCTACACTGACCGAGAACTTCTGCCGCCAATGCCAAGGTCGAGAGGTAGGTTCCCTGAATTGTGTTTGAGTGGTGGACGCCATTAGGGATGCATCTGGAACATCTTCCACTGAGGAGGCCTGAATATAATGGTGAACAGTGGTGGGGGAAACTGGGACTTGCCCAGAACTAGCATCTGCGCATCCCCATGGCCTCTTTTGTAAGGGGTTCATTTTAATTTTTTTATTAAATTGTCTTTTTTCTTTGGGGTCAAGGCCTAGGACCCACAAGTTGGTCAAATCTCGTGTGGGTTTTTTTTCCACAGAAATATTGATGTTTGTAATAGAATGGAGTTAGTGCTGATTCATTGATCTAAATTCAAAAGAAGTTGGATGATTATCTGGTAAGAAATTAGATTCATGCATTGATAATTAATTAGCTTGTAGAGTATCTTGGTATGGTATTGAGTACATTTAGTGGAAACATATTGGTTTGTTGGACATTGTGCTTGGTTTAAATTCCCTGATTGACGACACTTTGGAATGGTTAAGTGGAAGCCATAACAGTGCAGTTTATATATGATGCCTCTATGTATATATCTATATCTGATACATTGGAAGAATGAGTTCAATGAACTGTATAACTATTTCCCATACCATGGTTTCTCGTGAACCTGTGACCACTTCTGTCTATTTTTGTCAGCAATCATTAGGCTGCTGCTGGCCTTTCAGATGGATAGTTAGGTTTTTTTTTTAGTGTGCAGCATCAGCAAAGGAATAATATCACTTTTGATAACATCCATCTGGTCACTGACCAAGATGAGAAGCAGAAGACTTCATCATTCCTTTGTGAGGGAAGCCATGCATAGATCTTACAAGAAGTTGAATACCCTTTTATAATGCATCTTCTGTGGCTGTTGAGTTTGTAGGTTAAGAATGAAAGGAAGACATTAGGCTGGATTTTAGGCTTTTCTGTTTTCGGGGCGAAAACGGAGGTGGGGCGGGCAAGTTACAAGTCGAGAACAGTCTGTAATTTGGTAAGGAATTTTCGTCATCCGAGCCCTGCGTCAGGGGGCGCTGTACACTTTTTGAGGCACAAAAATGGGAAGCTCGCAAACTAAAGTGGCCGGACCATGAGCACTCTGAAAAGCCTGGGGCGGGGGGAAACCTTAAAAAAAAGACACAAAAACATTCCCAAAACATTGCCCACGCCACCACAACACAAATCACTAAAAAAAATAAAAAGAGTAATGTTGTAGGAATTAGGCATCTGCTGAATATATAAAACACTAGGCATTAGGCACCTGTTGAATATATCTAAACTCATATAAGTTTAAAGCGGCCACATATAAAATGGCTGCCCAAGCATGATGGGAACCCCGTTAGTCAAGTAATGAACTGGGACTGACCGAGCAATGACCGAGCAATGACCCTGTGAGGCCCACTACCAGGAATGCCTGGGATACCAGATAAGCATAATGAACCAGTGATTTCCCGAGGAAGAGAGAGATAAGGAGAGAACCTGTTCCACATAACAAGGTCATTAATCAGCCCGAGCTGACAAAAACCGAACATGCCGTTCCTGAGGTATCAGGGGAATTCTATTGGGTTAAAAGAACCTATATGTAATCTATAATCATTATGATTGGATTGTGTCCAGCCGTAATGGGCTGAGTAACTGCAGTAAACTGTTGTGAAACATATAAAAATCCATGAAACTCTTTGTTCTGTGGAGAGAAGCCTGGATCCAGTCCTGAGACTTCCTCCCCGCTGAGCATTAATAAAGGCCGCATTGGCGTTGGAACCGACTCTGAGTGTTGAGTGATTCTTCTGAGAAAACATTCACGCTAACAGTGGCGTCATGAACAGGATTTCGGGGTCACTGGACGCCCTTGGAAAAACCCGGGTGAGTATAAAAAAATGATTTTTAATTATAAAGGGTGCGGAAGGTGGATGCTGGTTGATCGACACGAGGAGATGGTCTAATATCTCAAATGCCTAGCCTGAGCCTAAATTAAGAGGACTTTTGTCCCACGTGACGGCCAGGAACCAAGTAGGCGTAGGGAACACACTTAGACCGTGGGATCGTGATACCGAGAGACATCTTCCGGACCCAGTAGTGTAATTTGAAATATACCCCGGGGTAGAACCAAGCGGTGTACAGCAGCTAACGGAATCCAAACCTGTGAACAGGGTCGGACCAACGGGCAGAGCGGTGGTAGGTAGTCGTTAAGGATACGTAGAGCGCTGCGGAAATTGCTTAAACGCCTTTTAAGAATTGTATAAGTTTGTGTAACAGCAGAACTTGTGACCTGACAGTAGCCAGGAGACGGTCTACTCCAAGTTGCGCTAGGAAGAAAGCGGACCTCTGAGAGTAGATTCCTAACGGTACTAGTCCTACCCAGGAATGGCCATGAAAGCAAGTAAACTCGAGTGGGGACCAGAAGGGTCCATTACCCGCCATCTGGCGGAAAAGCAAAAGAAACTAATCGAAAAAATGATTAGAGCAGGGTGGAATCCTCAGGAACTACCAGCAAAGCAAAGGGAATGGTGGGAGAAGGAAAAGAAAGACAAAGAGGAAAAGGCAGTAATTTTCATACTGCGAGCCCATGTAAAGTTAACAGAGAAAGTTAACCAGTATGTGCAAACAAAAAGAAAGCAAGTAACTGTTGAAAACGGACAGACAGTTTTGCCAGTCCTGACCATACCCGAGATCCCAGCAGGAGCAAGACGTCATGGCAGTCCCGCCATACCCGCACAAACACGAATAACATACACATCGTTGACCCCCGGGGACACGATGCAGTTGTTAGACAAATTGCCACCCCTAATACCCCGCCATAGCAATGCAACCTTGTGGCAGAAGCTCAAGGAAATGACAATTTGCCACCAGCTCCATAATCAAGATATCGCTGGTATAGTTAGGATTAAAATGCCAGAAAACTACTGGGACAGACTACATAATGATAGAGCCGGCCAAAACACTAGGAAAGAAGAGAGACTTTTGTGAACGTCTGTTTTAAATGAGGAGTGCCTGTGTGATTTTTGACTGCGGAATGAATTTTTTATGTTTTCATGTTCCGAAAGCCTGGTTGGAAGAGGAATGCAAGTGTCTGTTTATTTTAGAAACAGAGTGAAAGTCTTTTTTTTTAACCCTTTGTAGTGTTGTCCTGTATGTGGGAAGTTTTAAGACATTTTAAGTTAGAAACGCAGGTGTGGATTTATTCGGATGATAAGTTACGGAGCTAGGAAATGTACAAAGGATAGGTTTGTTGAGTAAAACATAATAAATACATGGTCCCGGTGGTTAAAAAAAAAGAATTTACTTGTCGAAAGAAAACGTGCAATGATTGATTGCATTGGATTGAAAGACATAAATTTAGTCTCGGAATGAGATAAAGAATGCCTTTTAAGAAAGCTTCTAGCTCAAAACAAAAAAAAAAGGTTTTAAATAAAGATTGAAATTACAAAGTTTGAATTGGGATTTTGAGATATTCAGAGAAGGCACAGAAAATACTGAGGTGGATTCAAAAAAAAAATTATTAAATTAAATCTGATCAGGTCAAACTCCTGGGCGAGTGGCGAGCTATCTGCGAAGGTGTAAAAGGGACTTTTGAAAAATAACGAAAAGCAGCCCTCAAACCCTCAAAGCTGGACTCCATTCCAGTTATGGAGAAAAGAAAAAGATAAAGACGCCACTTTGAAAGTAAACAAATGATTTTAAATTAGCAACTTTATGGAGTTACGGGCCCTCCATGTAAAATACAAAACCTCATTTGAAGAAAGAAAAAAAAAGATGTAACGGACTAAATAAGTGCTGAAAAAAAAATGTGTTTGTGATGGAAAAAAAGACATAACTTACTAAATACTAGTTGATGTTTGCTGTGAAAAAAAAAGATATTGGTTTAAATAGAAAAAGAAAAGAAAACATTTGGAAGAGGTAAAAAAAACACTCAACATTGATAATGATTTTAAATTATGAGAAAGTTTCAATGCAGTTTAAAAAGATTTCCAAAATGGACAGTGTTTATCAAGAAAAGTCCCGAACAGTCTAAACAAGCAGGAGGGTTTTGAAGATAACGAGGAGAAAGAGATAAAAAAAAATTTAAAAATTGAATTTCAGTAAACAAAATTGCTATTGTATGTGTGGTCTCGTTTTAAATCAATTTAAAAAAAAATTCTTTGGCAAGTACTTGAATTAGAAGTTAAGAAAACATTGGAGTTTTCTCTAATGATGCTGTTTAACGGATTCCTAATTTCTAAGCCAGTTTTGAAGGCACAAAGACTTTTTTTTTCAGATGATTACGTGAAGTCACGTAATGACATCAGGTCTTCTTACAAACCTGGAAAGGAGTTAACCCTTTCCATTGACAGCTGTTTAAGATACTGAACATTTTGGATTTCTTAATAGAAAAAAAAAGACTCACCTAACAGGAAACAAAAATAAAAACAGAACTAGCAAGGACAGGACTTATTTCAATGCATGGTTACAAGTGAATCCTAATAAGAATCCTAAAAAGAATAAGAGTATGTGTACAGTGCTCCATGGGTATAAGGAGCAGCTGCATTAAACGGAGGGATGTCAAAGGGCCTGATGAATGTACTTTCGGCATAATTTGCGTGCCTCCGGGACAATCCCAGCAATCGGTCATCTGCAAGAAGGGAATGGGGCTGTGTGGGTATTACGAGGAGGTGGGGGCGGCTGCAATATCATTGTATCTATGTTTCTCACCCCCTCCAACACCGCGCCCCATAAGAACCACTACATTGCCCGAGGAACTGCCTTGTCCCATAACTACTAAGGGACCAGAGAATGGGATTGTAATGTACAACGAAGGGGAATTATTGTATAATAATGTTAAACATGAAATTGTGCCTGTCCTGATCAATATTTCAGGCATCCAGATGCCGGAATACCGTACAGAACAGTCAAGGAATATGTACAATGTATTAAGTAAAGTTGTAATGCAGCAGGCTGCCGATGCAATGGGTGCCAGTAGATTCCGAGGACAGGGGTCAGCCCCCAGGATAAAGAGGGGAATAGTTAATGATATTGCCACCGTTTTCAATACAGGGACCTCCGTAGTAAACTCGATAGATATACAAGGGTTAAATGAGAGGGTGGAACAGCTTAGAGGGGTGATGAAGGGGTTATTAGAGAGGGTGGAGCAAAACCAGGAAGATCAAGCCAACCTAGGAAAGGAGGGTGCCGAAATCCAGTTGGATGGCATCTCAGTACTGGAAGCTCACGCCAAAACTATCAATCACCTCATTGATAGAGAAAAAGAAGATACAGGAAAGCAAAGACAGAGGCAACTCTGTCACGCTTATGGTCTGTGGATGGTGGGACAGATCCGCCACAATCTCGACCAGATCCAACGCGGGGAAGTACCCGACTGGATAGACAGTTCACATCTGGTTGGCTAACCAGAGGGGGACACTGGATAATTGTACTCTGAAGGGACTGACCCGAGTATACCCAGCAATTCCAGATTGCCAGATGGGTAGGAATACTGGGATAGGGATAGTCCTGATGATCCCTATAGCCACGCCGGACTCAGGGCCGTTCCCCCTATACCAACGAGAGAATATCAGAGTAATACGGGAAAATGTCTCCATGCGTTACTATCTGACCACCACCTCCGCCGTTCGTCGAAACAACATACTTACCGGGATTTCCCTAACAGAATGCAAGCAAAGGGGGGGATCACAGTATGCCCTCACCCAGTAGGCCGAGGTGAGCTAGACGAGTGCGGGTTTAACCGAACCGACAGGTGTGTACTAGAAATAGTGCCCGCACACTTCGCGAGGGCAGGCTACGGAGGGAAGGGAAGATACTGCGTCTCTACCACAGAGCGTTCATAACAGTATAATGACCGGCAGTGCCCTATACCACAGCCAAACTTTTGCTTTACGCCACTACGACCTGTCGCGATCGGGCAAGCGCATATCACCCAGGTTAGGCGCTGGAAGTCCGAAGTTATTGAGGTAACCGATCAGCTCCATGATCATTTACAGGATTATGACGAGCCAGATCAGGTCCCTATCCCACATCTAACTGAAGTATTACGAGAATTGAGGTTCAGAGTGGGTCAATCCGTAAAGCTCTACCACCAACTGCAAACTAAAATATCGATGTAGACTTACAAAGTCAGAGTTGGTGGAGAAAGGTCTGGGACTGGGGAATAAATGTGAACATCTAGCCTTGGATTAGAATAATTTCACACATACTGGTAGGGATACAATTGATCTTAGCGATAACATGGGGCATAATGGCCTGCCAGG
Organism: Pristiophorus japonicus; assembly: GCF_044704955.1. NCBI lineage: Eukaryota > Metazoa > Chordata > Chondrichthyes > Pristiophoridae > Pristiophorus > Pristiophorus japonicus. Next base: position 101,915,639 of record NC_091990.1, on the reverse strand, counting down.
CATGCAGGCACCACGCACAATGAAGAGGGACCAATGACCGTTCACCGGATACTAAACAAGCCTGTCTAATAAGGGGGCAGGAGGATTTGGCCTTTGTCAATTTGATTTAAGCAACCGGGACTCCTGAAACCGCGTGACTGGCCAGCACGTTGAGGCAGGGAGTACCGGGCCGTGCACAAAATCTAATAAAGGTAGGGCAGTCGGTTAAAAGGGGACTAGGACTAGTCCCTTTACCGAAAGGAGGGAATTGTTGTAGGAATTAGGCACCTGCTGAATATATAAAATACTAGGCATTAGGCACCTGTTGAATATATCTAAACTCATATAAGTTTAAAGCGGCCACATATAAAATGGCTGCCCAAGCATGATGGGAACCCTGTTAGTCAAGTAATGAACTGGGACTGACCGAGCAATGACCGAGCAATGACCCTGTGAGGCCCACTACCAGGAATGCCTGGGATACCAGATAAGCATAATGAACCAGTGATTTCCCGAGGAAGAGAGAGATAAGGAGAGAACCTGTCCCACATAACAAGGTCATTAATCAGCCCAAGCTGACAAAAACCGAACATGCAGTTCCTGAGGTATCAGGGGAATTCTATTGGGTTAAAAGAACCTATATGTAATCTATAATCGTTATGTTTGGATTGTGTCCAGCCGTAATGGGCTGAGTAACTGTAGTAAACTGTTGTGAAACATATAAAAATCCATGAAACTCTTTGTTCTGTGGAGAGAAGCCTGGATCCAGTCCTGAGACTTCCTCCCCGCTGAGCGTTAATAAAGGCCGCATTGGCATTGGAACCGACTCTGAGTGTTGAGTGATTCTTCTGAGAAAACATTCACGCTAACAAGTAAACACTCGCAATTACTTGTACAGCACTTTACCTTCAACATCGCCGCCAGCATGGTTGGACTGCACTGATTTCCCAGGCTGTCATTGCGAGGTGCGATTCCAGGTGTACGGTTCCGGTTTGAGTCTAAGCTTGGACGGCGTTGCAACGAGAGGCGTTGCACACCTGGCGCAGCTCTTCCCACCGGTGCTGCTGAACACCACCACAAAAATGGACCAGATAATCACGAAGGGCACAGGAGACCTCAACGCTGCCTTTCATGCCGCTCCGGGGCGAAACCTGGAGGGCAAAGGACTGGGAAATCCAGCCCTTAGATTTATATAGCAACTTTCACGACCACCAAATGTCGCAAAGTGCTTTACAGGCAATTAAGTACTTTTTATTTGGAAGTGGGCTCACTGTTGTCATGTGGCAATCACAGCAGCCAATTTGCGCACAATCAAGCTCCCACAAACAGCAATGTGATAATGACCAGATAATCTGTTTTTGTTATGTTAATTGAAGGATAAATGTTGGCCAGCACACCAGGGATAACTCTCCTCCTTCATTCTTCAAAATAGTGCCATGGGATCTTTTACGTCCACCTGAGGGAGCAGACAGGGTCTCGGTTTAACATCTCATCCAAAAGACCTCCAACAGTGGAGCACTCCTTCAGCACTGCACAGGAGTCTCAGCCTAAATTTATATGCTCAAGTCCCTGGAGTGGGATTTGAACCCACAACCTTCTGATCGACAGGCAAATGTGCTACCCACTGAGCCACAGCTGTTAATAGCTAACAAAGGAGTCAAGTTGCGGCCTGAGTTGCTCCTATTTTTTTGGAGCAACGAGTTTAGAATGGAGCATCTTGGAAATTGCAATTCTCGGCATTTAGTTTGCTCCAGTTCTAGTGAGTTAGTATAGTTTCATTGTAGAACAGATTTTTTTTTTCAAAAGGGGGCGTGTCCACTTACACCTGTTTTGCAAGTTTAGGCAGCAAAAACTTACTCCAAACTAACTTAGAATGGAGTAAGTATAGATTTTTGTACGCTCAGAAAAACCTTGCCTACACTTAAAAATCAGGTGTAAGGAATGAGAGATGGGCGGGGGGGGGGAAGGGGGTTTACAAGCATTAAACACTTCACTTTTACAAATAAAGAGTCATCACCAATAATAAATGATAAATCAATCAATAAATCAATCAAAATAAATGTAAAAATTAAAAATAAAAACAATAATAAAAAATCAGTAAATAAAAAATTAACTTTCTACTCACCGACTGCAGCACCGGGAGCCCTCTGTCAGTATCTCTCTGTCTCTGTCTCTGTCTCTCTGTGTTTCTGACAGCAAGGGGTGGGGGGGAGAGGGAGGGGCAGGGGGGGAAGAGGGGAAGAAAAGAGGGGGGAGGGGGAGGAGAGGAAGAGAGAGAGAGAGAGGGGAGTGGGGGGGGGCGGAGAGAGAGGAGGGGTGGGGGGAGAGAGAGAAGGGGGGGGAGAGAGAGGAGGGGTGGGTGGAGAGAGAGGAGGGGTGGGTGGAGAGAGAGGAGGGGTGGGGGGAGAGAGAGGAGGGGTGGGGGGAGAGAGAGTAGGGGTGGGGGGAAAGAGAGGGGATTGGGGGGAGAGGGAGAGAGAGAGAGAGAGAGAGGGGAGTGGGGGGGCGGAGAGAGAGGAGGGGTGGGGTGAGAGAGAGGAGGGGTGGGGGGAGCGAGAGGAGGGGTGGAGGGAGAGAGAGGAGGGGTGGGGCGAGAGAGAGGAGGGGTGGGGGGAGAGAGAGTAGGGGTGGGGGGAGAGAGAGGGGATTGGGGGGAGAGGGAGAGAGAGAGAGAGAGGGGAGTGGGGGGGCGGAGAGAGAGGAGGGGTGGGGGGAGCGAGAGGAGAGGTTGGGGGAGCGAGAGGAGGGGTGGAGGGAGAGAGAGGAGGGGTGGGGCGAGAGAGGGGGGGTGGGGGAGAGAGAGGAGGGGTGGGGCGAGAGAGGGGGGGTGGGGGAGAGAGAGGGGGGTTGGGGGGAGAGGGAGAGAGAGAGAGAGAGGGGAGTGGGGGGGCGGAGAGAGAGGAGGGGTGGGGTGAGAGAGAGGAGGGGTGGGGGGAGCGAGAGGAGGGGTGGAGGGAGAGAGAGGAGGGGTGGGGCGAGAGAGAGGAGGGGTGGGGGGAGAGAGAGTAGGGGTGGGGGGAGAGAGAGGGGATTGGGGGGAGAGGGAGAGAGAGAGAGAGAGGGGAGTGGGGGGGCGGAGAGAGAGGAGGGGTGGGGGGAGCGAGAGGAGAGGTTGGGGGAGCGAGAGGAGGGGTGGGGCGAGAGAGGGGGGGTGGGGGAGAGAGAGGGGGGTTGGGGGGAGGTGGAGGGAGAGAAAGAGGAGGAGGGAGAGGGAGGGAGAGGAGGGGGAGAGGAGGAGGGTGAGAGGAGGAGGGGGGAGGAGGAGGAGGAGGAGGGGGCAGAGAGGAGGGGGGAGAGAGGAGGAGGAGGAGGGGGAGAGGAGGAGGAGGGAGCAAAGAGGAGGGGGAGAGAGGAGGGGGGAGAGAGAGGTTGAACGGGGTGGGGGGGGAGAGAGAGGCTGAACGGGGGGAGAGAGAGGCTGAACGGGGGGAGGGAGAAGGGGGGGTCTGAAAGGGCCCCACCGCTGTGTCCGCCGCCAGTTCCAAGGACGACTTCAGGGGACTTCGGGCAGGCCCCGCCGCCAATGCCGGCTGGCAGGACGACTTCGGGCGGGGCCCGCCCCAGCGAGAGGCCGCTGGGCGGGCCCTGGCGCCACCGCCGATGGTGGACTTCGGTGGACTTTGGGCGGGGCCTGCCCCAGCAAGAGGCTGGGCAGACGGGCCCCGCTGATGAGGTAAGATGCGTCAGGCCTCTCGGTCCGGGATAGGGGCGATGTCCCTTCGGCCTAGGATAGGGTCATCGCCCCGGAGACAGGACGCCGGGAGCTACTGTGCACGCAAGCAGCTGCCGGCACTGTTTTTGGTGCAGAGCTGTAGCTCCGACCCAGCAGCTCCTGCTGCGCCGCGCCGACCTGGAAATGGGCCTACAGCTATCGGAGAATCGCGAGGTAAGTATTCGGCGCAATTTTTGTTCTCCGATGTGCGCCGTTCTAGCAGGCATCCGAAACTTGAGCCCAAAATAAGTCAACAATAACAACAACTTGTATTCATATTGCGCCTATAATGTAGGAAAACAACCCAAGACGCTTCACAGGAATGTTAGAAAACAAATTTGAGACCGAGCCACATAAGGAGAAATTAGAACAGTTGACGAAAAGCTTGGTGAAAGGGGTAGGTTTTAAGGAGCGTCTTAAAGGAGAAAAGAGAGTTGGAGAGGTTTAGGGAGGGATTTCCAGAGCTTAGGCAGCTGAAGGCACGGCCACCAATGGTTGAGCGATTAAAATCAGGATTGCTCAAGAGGCCAGAATTAGAGGAACGCAGATTTCTTGTGGGTTGCGGGACTCAAGGAGATCACAGAGATAGGGAGGGGCGAGGCCATGAAGGGATTTGAAAACAAGGATGAGAATTTAAAGTAGAGACGTTGCTTAACCGGGAGCCAATGTAGGTCAGCGAGAACAGGGTCATGAGAGGTCAGGATCTCCAATGAGCCATCGCCATCAACAGCATGTTGATCCTATGGCATTTTCCTGTTTCTTAAACTTTTTTATGTTCATACTGCTCTAACTGCTGGACATCAAGGAAATGAGGACAAGGAAATTGTGAGTTACATGTTGACAGAGTTGCTCTGAAATTGGTCAGCTGACAGCAGGTTGTTACAACTGGAATGTTTCAATAGCATCAAATCCCCTTCACTTTGGTTCCCATGAGCTTTCTCAGAGGATGCCAATCTGCAGGTTTCAGTGTCTGACCTTATTTCGTTATTGAAGATTGACACAATATTTACTACTTTGGACTTGGAAGGGACAGTATCAAGGGCAAATGCATTTCATGAACCAGGAGTGCTACTTGGACAAAAATCACAGGAAAATGAGGCAGAACGAACACACCCTCCTTCATCAGTCCCATGGCTGCCCCTAAGCACAGAACTAGAATCCCTGTATGTGGAAAATCTGAAAATCCCTGGCACACAAAGGCATCTTTGTCCCCTTTCCTGATCATTATGCCTGGGGAATAAATGTTCCCTGGGCACTGACCCCAGGAAAATCAGTTTTGTGATCTGCATGGTCAAAGTCTAGATGAAGATGAGGAGGCTGAAATTGATCCGCTGTGACGATAAACTTCCGGGCCGGGACTTTTATAACCTGGGCCGGAAGTCCCGCACTGACATGGAATTGGGCACGTGCGCCCCTCCAAGGACGCGGAGCGCTGTTTCCGGCCACCCGAAGGGGTGCTCTCGAGGCGGGAGCGCTATAGCACTACAATGCCCCTCCCCCTGTTTAACAAGTCAAGCAACTGTATAAAGTTTACCACTTAAAATGTTACCAACCCTTTGATAAAGCTTCCATTTTATAGCTGTTCACTTTCCAATGTCAGAAGCTGTAGCCTTCAGTGTTAGGAAGAGTCTTTTCAACCTCATACACTTTGGAATTGTTCACTGTAACTTTCTTTGGTCAGAATTTTTCTTCAATGACAGATTGCTTCTGTTATGTTTTTAATACTCCTATGAATGATTCCACGAGGTCTAGTATTGTACTTGAGCTGTTGTGGCCTTTGTCCCATTTATTGTAACTCCAGAGTGAGGCACAAGAATGGTGGGCAACCTTTTATACTGAGCCCTGCACACCTATGCAGGTGACCCTCAGGTCTTCCACCGCAGTGTCCTCTGGTGGCACACCTTATGGATTACAGTTGCGTTTCTTTTTGTGTGATACATTTACATGATCAGTACAGGTATATCAGTACAGGTACACAAGGACAGTCTAGTTCCAGCACGGCCGGATGAGATCTGGGTCGTCTGGTGGCGGTGCAGCGCCCCATGCTAGTGAGGTGAGGTGAGCTCATTTTGTTCCAGTTGCCGGAGCTCAGGGCTCTTGCCGTTACTCCTAGTGTCGGGCAGGCCCAAAAACAGCTGATGTGTCTGTGACCTCCCTGTCCTTTTTGTTTGCACAGTGTCGCTGCTGCACCCTGGAAAGCAGTCTGAGCGAGTGAACGTTTCGTCTAAGTGACGGTGGGGTTGCCTCGTCTTGTCTAGCAGTTCGCAGGGGATTGCTGACTCGCTTTCCTTGAGGACACCGTTGTGAGCACTCTCTAGTTTGGGATCCTGGCTGGTCCAGGTCCTGTTCGGAGGATCCTTCGCTCTTGGGCATTGCCGTGGTGGTGAGTGGGTTTGTGGGCTGCGCCTTTTCTACCCGGGTGGTGGGCGACGGTAGCCGATTGCGAGCATAGGCGCAGTTTACTGTTTCTGGCCCGTGGTGGTTCATGCCAACGGGTGCCTGCAATGTTAAACCGATCTGAGGCAGGGTATCGCAACCGGCACCTCTGCTCTCCGGGGATTGTTTACTCTGCGGCTTGTCTACTTCTGTCAGCTGTGGGGACACTTTATGATACATCGTTTTGGTCCTGGGGAAGCAGGCTACAGCATTGGGTAGCCCGCTAGACCTGTATACGACCATTAGGTGTTCGCCCGCTACATTGGCTGATTGCAATTTGCACCTGACATCGCTCAACAACATTTTGCTCGTTACAGCTGGACTTTTACATCGGTTACCAATTTCAAGCAGTTCATTCAAAAATGGCAGGTTGCTGGCCTCCTTTAAAATGGCCTTACTACTTTTACCTCAATCGTCTTCCTTGCGTGGAACCACGTGTCATTGCTCCATGAGCGCTGCACCTCGTGGTTTGGATGCCATCTTTTCCCTGTTCGTGATGTCGACTGCTGCGATCTTCTTTCCCAGGGATTCTGCCACTGAAGCTGGGAAGGCGCCCTCGGATTCAATCTTCCTCCCCAGGAGTCCTACCACTGAAACCAGGAAGGTGCGTTCGGGTCGTCTCGGCCGGATCATCACCACGCAGTCGTGATGGGCAGTCTGTGCCTCGGGGGCTGCGTGGATCTGGTCTTCGGTGCCTGGTCTAACCGAAGGTTGGGGCTTGCTCTGCCTCTGAGCTTGGGGGAAGTTGATCGCTGGAGGGATGAAGTCTTCCCAGTTCCAATGAATCTTCCCCATCCATCTTCTTCCAAGTAGCATTGGTCCATCACCTGAAACAATCCACAATGGTAAATTGTGCACCGCACCCTCATGGGATACACTTACACCCTCACTACCAACAACTGATATCAGTTTCTTGGTGTAGGTGCACAGCTTTGCCTGAACCGGGACCAGCTTGGGTCGTTCAGCTTGATCGTTCCATAGCCTCTCAAAGGCTTCCTGGCTCATTACTGACTGACTCGCCCCCGTGTCCACTTCCATGAAGACTGGAATGCCATTTACCTCGGCTTCCATTATCACTGGAGGACAATCTGTGGTGCAGGTATATATGCCATACACTTCGTCCTGGGACTGAGCTGCCTCTCGAGCCATCTCCTCGTAATCCACGCTGGATTCACAGCCATCTGCTGACTCCTCTTCCATGTGGGGAGTCACAGCTCTTTTGCACATTCGCTGGAGGTGGCCCTTTGCACACTTAGTCTCTGAACCGACACTGATGAGCCCTGTTATTACCTCTGCAACGCCAGCATGGTGCTACTCAACTTACGTTTGCATCCCTCGGCGGACTCTGAGGTTAAAGGACTCGGGGGCCTGTACGCTCTGCCCTGGACAGATTCACATTCAGCAGTTCTGCCTGTGAAAGGCGTCATTCTATTTACAGTACTTGCCGGGTTTGAGTCCTGAGAGTGAGTCATAAGAACATAAGAACATAAGAATTAGGAACAGGAGTAGGCCATCTAGCCCCTCGAGCCTGCTCCGCCATTCAATAAGATCATGGCTGATCTGGTCGTGGACTCAGCTCCACTTACCCGCCCTCTTCCCTTATTGGTTAAAAATCTATCTATTTTTGACTTGAAAAAATTCAATGAGCTAGCCTCAACTGCTTCCTTGGGCAGAGAATTCCACAGATTCACAACCCTCTGGGAGAAGAAATTCTTTCTCAACTCGGTTTTAAATTGGCTCCTCCGTATTTTGAGGCTGTGCCCCCGAGTTCTAGTCTCCCCTACCAATGGAAACAACCTCTCTGCCTCTATCTTGTCTATCCCTTTCATGATTTTAAATGTTTCTATAAGATCACCCCTCATCCTTCTGAACTCCAACGAGTAAAGACCCAGTCTACTCAATCTATCATCATAAGGTAACCCCCTCATTTCTGGAATCAGCCTAGTGAATCGTCTCTGTACCCCCTCCAAAGCTAGTATATCCTTCCTTAAGTAAGGTGACCAAAACTGCACGCAGTACTCCAGGTGCGGCCTTACCAATACCTTATACAGTTGCAGCAAGACTTCCCTGCTTTTGTACTCCATCCCTCTCGCAATGAAGGCCAACATTCCATTCGCCTTCCTGATTACCTGCTGCACCTGCAAACTAACCTTTTGGGATTCATGCACAAGGACCAATTGTGGAGCAGTGGAGGCGTGTCCTGCTCAGTTGGAGCTGTGAGCAGTGAGGAGAGGAGCTATCAACTTGAGCTCCTGCCTGGAGAGCCCTGAGACCAGCCCAGGAAGAGAAGGAAGGAAGGGGCTTCACCACAAACTTTCACCCAGAGGGAGAGGAGGAGAACAGAAAACTTTGTACATCTTTACCATTCTGCAAAGAGTTGGAGAGAGGGGGAAAAACCAACAACAAACATCCAGTGTGGAAGGAGGGAGACTCTACATTTCTACAGGTGGGTGTGGGTGCATTTCCCAAACAGACTTTGTTGTATCGGTGGGTCGAGGAAAGAAGACCACTGAGGGCCGGAACATCGTGGGGGGTGTGTGTGTGTGTGGTAGTGTGTGTGGGGGCCTTGCTTACAATTAGGCCCCCACACAATTGAACCCCCCCCCCCCCCCAATTGCCTAGCCTGGGATAGCTGGAGCTACCAGGCTGAAGATTTTTCTCATTTACCCTATTAACATCGTTAGGAGTGTGTGCCTGGTGGCTCTTGCTGCCCCAGGTGAAGACGTCTTCTCCCCCCACCTGAAGACCCACCCCAAGGACTGTGTTTTTTGTGTTTTGCCATCTGGGGAGTGCACCCACCCACAGCTGCGAGGGGAGACCTGCCCTCGCAGTTCCCCCCCCTTCCCACCCCCCTCTCTCTTTCTCTGTTACTCTGTTTCTCCCCTCTCTCTCTGAGGCCCCTTTCTCCTAATTTAAAAAAAAACAAAAAAAAACAATTAAGACACTGAACAGAGGGAACAAGGCCCCTCCCCAATCATTAACAAGGGGAGAAGTGTGCCTCTTTCAGAGCTCCCTCTGTTCAAACAACAATGAGGCTAATAAAGACCATTAAGGCCTGTGACTTTGGGGTGGGTGTAGCCCTTAAAGGGACCCCGTGATGGCGACCCCATCCACGCCGGTGGCAGGGCCAGCGAAGACATATGCGCAGGTGGCAACTGCTTCCACGGCACCTCCTGCGCCACCCGCTGCCCTGCCACCTTTTCAACTTATCACCAGGAAACACGGGGTCAAGAGCTACACTCACCCCACAATGAGCATTGAGGAGTGCGTGCGGGCGATGGCTGGGGTAGTCGGCCCCTCGGCCATTGTCTCGGCCTCCAAGATGTCTGGGAAGGCTGTTTTCTTCCTGGGGTCGGAGCGGGCGGTGTCCCTGGCCCTTGAAAAGGGGCTCACGGTGGGCGGGACGTTCCTGCCGGTGGATCCTCTCGAGGCCACCGCGCAGAGGGTCATCGTATCGAACGTCCCGCCCTTTGTTCCCGCTGAGCTCCTCCTCCCTCACCGACACCAACTGGGGGAGGTAAGGTCAGGGATCAACCCCATACCGCTTGGCCTCCGGGAGAACAGCCTGCGCCACGTGTTCTCCTTCCGCCGCCAGCTCTTTGTCCGGCTGGCGCGGGAGGAGACGACTGAGGGGAACTTTAATGTGGTGCACGAGGGGACTGCCTACCGCGTCTTCTGGACGTCGGACGGCGTGCGGTGCCATGCCTGTAGGGAGGTGGGGCACGTTCGCAAGAACTGCCCCGCCTCCAAGGCCGCCAAACCACCGAAGGCGGCCAAGGCTGGCGCCGCCGCCACCCCTCCCCCTAGTTGCGTCCGCGTGCCGGGAGCCATGGGTGCGCGGGCATCGTCGGGGGCCTTTGTTTTCACGGCCTCTGGCGGGGGGGAGGGAGAGCGTCCGAACGGTAAGAAGGCGCGGAACAAGGAGAAACATCTAGAGGCGGGTCCCCTCAGTGCGCCAGAAAGATTGACCACCGCGCTCGGCCCAACCCAGCCACCGGCGAGCGCGGGGTGCCCCGAGCCCGTGCCCGAGCCCTTGAACAACACCACAGAGGGGCCCGGGCGCGGGCAAGAAAAGGAAAAGGGGGGGGCGGAGCGGGAGGCCTCGGCAGACATGGAGGTCTCCCTGACTCCGCGCGCCCCCAGGAACAAAAGGAGGCACGGCTCCGATGAGGCGGAGGGGGAACAACATCCCTCCGCGGAGGAGTCGGTGCCCGCCGCGTGTCCCGCGTCTCCAACCAGCGCCCCCAAGCTGCGCTGTAGGCGAGAGGAGTCTGTCCCCGGGGAGGGTGAGACAGTCGAGGCTGCCCAGCCTCTGCCTCCCGGGGATGGCGTGGAAGATCTGCCTGTCGTGGGGGGCGTGGGGATCACGGAGGAATGCATTGCCGCCGGGTCGGGCGTCCCGGGGACTGAGGCGGGCGGGGCCGAAAAGGCCGAACCTGAGCCCGCCCAGCCAATACACAACTTCCCCCGGGAGTCGCTCGACCCGGCGGAAAATGAAACAAATGTTAATTATGACACTGTAGATGCTGGGCCGGGGGGTGGCAGCGGGGAGGGGGAGGAACACCCACCCTCGCCTCTTGCTGTGGAGCTGGAGCACTTGGAGAGCCTGGGGATTTCCTATGGCTGGGTCTCTCCTTGTTCCCCGGTTCCTGGGGCGGAGGGGGAACCCCTTCCGCTGTCATTTCCCGACCCAGCACCATTTTTAAAAGAGCCCAGTGGGGACTCCTCTGCCGACGATCCTGGGGGTGGGATCGGGGCAGAGCCAGGGCCGGTTGGAGCGGCCGGTTCATTTGCCGTACCTTGTGCGGTCGATGGGCCGGCTGCTGGCGGCCACCTCCCGGAGGAGGACGGGGACTCGGTGGGGGACGCGGGTGAAGACCTAGAGACCACCGCCAGCGAGGCGGTGGATCTGCTCGCGGCCGCCGCCGAGACCATCCTCATTCCTGCAAAGGAACTCCGGGACTTTTTGGCCCAGAGCCGGGGTCGCTGCAACCAAGCCCGACTGGCCCTGGAAAAATGGTCCGAGCCAGAGCTGATCAAGGGGTCCGTCCGCGCCGCCGTCAAAACCTTGGCCGCGGGCGGGCCCTTGACAAAGGCGCAACACCTTGAGCTGCGCGAGCTCGAGGGACTCCTCGCTGGGCTGCGGAGGGAGCGGAGTTCAACAAAAGACTCCGCTCCCTCCCCCACAATAGGTTAAGGTAGAGGTTGCACTGTGCTTTTGCCATGAAGATAACCATAGCCAGCCTCAACATCAACGGCGGCAGAGGGGCACGCCGTAGATTTGACAATTTTTCGCTCCTGCGGGAGGGGAAATATGCGGTATGCTTCCTGCAAGAAACCCACACCGTTCCGGGAGACGAAGCCACGTGGCTCCTGGAATGGCAAGGAGAGGTCCGCATGAGCCACCTCACCGCCATTTCGAGTGGGGTGGCCATCTTGCTGGGCCCGCATTTTCAGCCGGAGATCTTGGGGGTCGAGGAGCCCGTGCCAGGCCGCTTGCTGCACGTAACGGTTCGCCTGGGGGACGTGCCGCTCCATCTCGTGAACGTGTACGCCCCTCAGCCCGGCCCGCAGCAAACGCGCTTCTTTGAAGAGGTGTCCGCTCTTCTTGGCTCCGTCGACGTCGGCGACTGCATTGTCCTCGGGGGGGATTTTAACTGCACCCTCGAGGCGAGGGACCGCTCCGGTGCCCCGCAGTGCATGACGGCGATGGAGAAGTTGAGGGACCTGGTCGGGTCCTTCAACTTGGTGGACGTCTGGCGAAATCTCCACCCCGACTCCAGCGCCTTTACTTGGGTGAGACCTGGAGTAGGATGGTCCAGAGTCGACCGCCTTTACGTGTCTCGGGCGTGCGTTTCCTGCGTCCCGGCGGCCTCCATGCGGCCGGTGCCGTGTTCGGACCACCACCTGGTGTGGGCGGAGCTCGCTTCACTCCGCGCGAGGACGGGGTCCGCGTACTGGCACTTTAACAACCGGCTGCTGGAGGACGTGCGGTTCCAGGACTCGTTCCGCCGATTCTGGTCCGACTGGAGAAGGAAGCAGGGGGGCTTCCCCTCCTTGAGGCTATGGTGGGACGTGGGCAAGGCTCACGTCCGCGTCTTCTGTCAAGAGTACGCGAGGGGGTCGACCAAGAGGCGGGCGGCCAGAGTCGGGCGCCTAGAAAAAGAGGTGCTCGACCTGGTAGCCCGTCTCGGTCAAGTCGTCCAGGACCCGGCCCTGCGGACTGTGTACGAAGCGAAGAAGGCCGCGCTGAAGGACCTGCAGCTCGTCGGGTCCCGAGGCGCGTTCGTGAGGTCGCGGATCCGGTTCCTGCGGGATCTGGACCGCGGCTCCCCCTTCTTCTACTCGCTGGAAAAAAGGCAGAGTGTCCGTAAGCAGCTCTTGACGCTGCTGGCCAACGACGGCTCTCTCGTCTCGGATCCGGAGGGCGTCAACAGCAGGGCCCGTGAATATTACGGGGCTCTGTTCTCTCCGGATCCATCCAGCGAGGAAGCGCGTAGAGTTTTGTGGGAGGACCTGCCGAAGGTCAGCCCGGAGGGCGCCGAAAATCTGGAAGCTCCGCTAAGCCTGGCGGAGCTGACCGGTGCCCTCGCCCGGCTCTCGAGGGGAAAATCCCCGGGGCTGGACGGGCTGACCGTGGAGTTCCACAGGGCGTTCTGGGACGTCCTGGGGAGCGACTACGCGCGGGTCCTGGGGGAAAGTCTGGCGACCGGGGAGATGCCCCTCTCTTGGCGCAGGGCAGTCATCGTCCTGCTGCCTAAGAAGGGCGATCTCCGCCTCCTTAAGAACTGGCGCCCGGTCTCCCTCCTCAGCACGGACTACAAAATCTTCGCCAGGGCGATGTCTGCTCGCCTTGGTGCCGTGCTGGACCACATGATCCACCCCGACCAGTCATACACGGTCCCGGGCCGGACAATCCACGATAATATCCATCTGGTCCGGGACCTCATCCATTGTTCCCAGGAGGCTGGTCTGTCGGTCGCCTTCCTATCCCTCGACCAAGAGAAGGCGTTCGTCAGGGTGGATCACGACTATCTGCTCGGAACTCTGCGCGCTTTCGGGTTCGGGACGCATTTCGTCGCCCGGATCCGACTTTTGTACGCCGCCACGGAGTGTCTGATTAAGGTTAACGGGTCCTTGACGGCGCCCCTTCGCTTTAGGAGAGGGGTGCGCCAGGGATGCCCCATGTCCGGCCAGTTATACGCCGTTTGCGTGGAGCCTTTCCTGCGCCTCTTGCGGACGAGGTTGATGGGACTGGCTCTGCAAGGGCCGGGCGTGGAGGTCATCCTCTCGGCTTACGCCGATGACGTGCTCCTCGCGATAGAGGATCCCGCTGACCTGCGGAGGATGCGTGAGTGCCAGGAGATTTACTCGGCCGCGTCCTCCGCCAGGATCAACTGGGAGAAATGTTCCGGACTCCTGGTGGGTCAGTGGCGGGTGGACTCCCTGCCGGAGGAGCTCAGGCCTTTTGCCTGGAGCACGACCCATCTCCTCTATCTGGGAGTCTACCTTAGCCCCGACGAGGGAGCCTGGCCGGCGAACTGGCAGGAGCTGGAGGCCAAGGTCGCCGCTCGCCTAGGGCGCTGGACAGGACTGCTCCGAGTGCTGTCCTACAGGGGTCGAGCGCTAGTCATAAACCAGCTGGTGGCCGCAATGCTGTGGTACCGGCTGGTCACTTTGACCCCTCCCCCTGCGTTTGTCGCCAAGATACAGAAGAAGCTGGTGGACTTCTTCTGGAACAACAGGAAGCACTGGGTCTCTGCTGCGGTCTTGAGTCTCCCGCTTGAGGAGGGCGGTCAGTCGTTGGTGTGCGTCAGCGCCCAGCTCGCGACTTTCCGTCTTCAGACCCTGCAGAGATACCTTTACATCGAGCCCCCTCCTAGGTGGTGTGCTCTGGCGAGGTATTTCTTCCGCCAGCAGCGTGACCTCAATTATGACACGCAGCTCCTGTTTGTGAACTTGGGGGGGTGCCAGGACCGCCCTCCGGGAGCTGCCTGTATTTTACAGGGAACTCATCAGGGTCTGGAACAAAGTCTCCACCAAGCGCAGCTCTCCGCCGGCTGGAGTGGCGGCCGTCCTGCAGGAACCGCTGCTCGGGAATCCGTACCTCCACGGCCGAGGTTTTATGTGGCGGTCGGAAGAGAGGGCTGTGGCTGGTGAGGTGACCAGGGTCAGGGACCTGCTCGATGGCGGAGGAGCGGGCTGGATGGCGCCAGACACGCTGGCGCGGCGCCTAAATTCTGCCAACGTCCGCCACGCGGCCGATGCCATCGAGTCGCTAAAAACAGCTCTGGGCCCTGACTCCGTTAGGTGCATCGAGGAGGCTCAAGCACGTGGGGAGATCCCGTCCGAACTGACCCCCGTCCGGACGGAATTCCTCATCGGCGCCAAACCTCGGAACCTCCCTCGGGGGCCGGCGCCTCACAACTTGAGCCGCCTCGGGGAAATCCCCTCCGTGCCTTTCAGTTCCGCGCGGAGGGGTTTCCTGTACGGGCTGCTCCTGCACACCCTCAACTTTGCCATCCTCGTCGGCCGTCCGGACACGCCATGGCGTACCATTTTGCCGTCCGGAGGAGGCGGGGGTCCCCGATGGAGGGCACTCTACGCAGGGGTCCTCCCACTATTCATCGGGGACTTGGCCTGGAGGGTGGTGCACGGAGCAGTGCCGTGCAACAAATTTTTAAGCCGGTTCACGGACTCCCAGGCCGCCTGCAATTTCTGCGGTCTGGAGGAGTCCGTGTTCCATGTTTTTATTGAGTGCGCAAGGTTGCAGCCCCTGTTCCATTATTTGAAGGGGCTGCTCCTGAAATTCTGGCTGCACTTCAGTCCCACTCTCCTGATCTTTGGGCACCCTGTGCGGAGGGGAGCAGGTAGGTCCGAGGGCCTCCTCGTAGGACTGCTCCTGGGCACGGCCAAGGGTGCCATCAGCCAGTCCAGGCAGCGGGCGGTCGAGGGGGTCGTTCAACCTGACTGCCTGCCTCTCTTCCGCTCTTACATCCGGTCCAGGGTGTCTTTGGAGATGGAGCACGCGGTGTCCACCGGTACGCTCGCGGCCTTCCGCGAGAGGTGGGCACCGGAGGGACTGGAGTGCATCATCACGCCCGGCAACCAAATTTTAATTTGATTTTACGTTTTAAAGTTTAATTTGTTTTAATTGCCGGTGCTTTTAGTGTCCTCCTCCCCTTTTATAGGGGGCACTGGAAAAATTTGATTTTCGCGCCCCAAAAAAAAACCCCAAAAAAAGGGGCCTTGAAAATGTCTGCTGTGTCACCCAGGTCGGGTGGCATGGTTTTAATGTTTATGTTTTCACAGGTAAACTCAAAAGAGTTTCATGCACAAGGACCCCCAAGTCCCTCTGCACCACAGCATGTTGTAATTTCTCCCCATTCAAATAATATTCCCTTTTACTGTTTTTTTTCCCCAAGGTGGATGACCTCACACTTTCTGACATTGTATTCCATCTGCCAAACCTTAGCCCATTCGCTTAACCTATCCAAATCTCCTTGCAGCCTCTATGTGTCCTCTACACAACCCGCTTTCCCACTAATCTTCGTGTTATCTGCAAATTTTGTTGCACTACACTCTGTCCCCTCTTCTAGGTCATCGATGTATATTGTAAACAGTTGTGGTCCCAGCACTGATCCCTGTGGCACACCACTAACCACTGATTTCCAACCGGAAAAGGACCCATTTATCCCGACTCTCTGCTTTCTGTGAGCCAGCCAATTCTCTATCCATGCTAATACATTTCCTGTGACTCCGCGTACCTTTATCTTCTGCAGTAACCTTTTGTGTGGCACCTTATCGAATGCCTTTTGGAAATCTAAATACACTACATCCATCGGTACACCTCTATCCACCATGCTCGTTATATCCTCAAAGAATTCCAGTAAGTTAGTTAAACATGATTTCCCTTTCATGAATCCATGCTGCGTCTGCTTGATTACACTATTCCTATCTCGATGTCCCGCTATTTCTTCCTTAATGATAGTTTCAAGCATTTTCCCCACTACAGATGTTAAACTAACCGGCCTATAGTTACCTGCCTTTTGCCTGCCCCCTTTTTTAAACAGAGGTGTTACATTAGCTGCTTTCCAATCCGCTGGTACCTTCCCAGAGTCCAGAGAATTTTGGTAGATTATAACGAATGCATCTGCTATAACTTCCGCCATCTCTTTTAATACCCTGGGATGCATTTCATCAGGACCAGGGGACTTGTCTACATTCAGTCCCATTAGCCTGTCCAGCACTACCCACCTAGTGATAGTGATTGTCTCAAGGTCCTCCCTTCCCACATTCCTGTGGCCTGCAAATTTTGGCATGGTTTTTGTGTCTTCCACTGTGAAGACGGAAGCAAAATAATTGTTTAAGGTCTCAGCCATTTCCACATTTCCCATTATTAAATCCCCCTTTTCATCTTCTAAGGGACCAACATTTACTTTCGTCACTCTTTTCCGTTTTATGTATCTGTAAAAGCTTTTACTATCTGTTTTTATGTTTTGCGCAATCTATCTTCCCTTTCTTTATTGCTTTTTTAGTCATTCTTTGCTGTTGCTTAAAATTTTCCCAATCCTCTAGTTTCCCACTAACCTTGGCCACCTTATACGCATTGGTCTTTGATTTGATACTTTCCTTTATTTCCTTGGTTATCCACGGCTGGTTATCCCTTTTCTTGCCGCCCTTCTTTTTCACTGGAATATATTTTTGTTGCGCACTATGAAAGAGCTCCTTAAAAGTCCTCCACTGTTCCTCAATTGTGCCACCGTTTAGTCCTTGTTTCCAGTCTACTTTAGCCAACTCTGCCCTCATCCCACTGTAGTCCCCTTTGTTTAAGCATGGTACTCTCATTTCTGACACAACTTCCTCATCCTCAATCTGTATTACAAATTCAACCATATTGTGATCACTCATTCCGAGAGAATCTTTTACGAGGAGATCATTTATTTTTCCTGTCTCATTACACAGGACCAGATCTAAGATAGCTTGCTCCCTTCTGTTACATACTGTTCTAAGAAACAATCCCGTATGCATTCTATGAATTCCTCCTCTGCTTGAAGCTGCAGCTTGAGGTCATGAACACCTGTCTGATGCTGATAGCCTCCTGCAGAGTGACGGTGGTTTCGGCAGACAGTAGCCTGTGAGGAAGGGCCTCATGACCAATGCCAATTACGATGACGTCCCGCAACGCATCGGCGAGGGATGCACCGAATTCACACGGTCCTGCCAGCCTCCTGAGGTCGGCAGCGTACTTTGCAATTTCCTGGCCCTCGGGGCAGCGGTGGGTATGAAATCAATGCCTGGCCATGAGGCTGCTCTCCTGTGGTTTGAGTTGATCCCGAATTAGCATTTTCAGCTCCTTGTATGACTCAGTCGTTGTTTTCTCTGGTGCAAGCAAGTCCCTGACGAGACCATAAACCGTGGGCCCACAACTGGTCAACAGGATAGCTCTGCGCTTATCTGCCAGCGTGGCCGGATCATCGCCTACCAGGTCATTTGCTACGAAATATTGGTCGAGCTGCTCCGTAAAGCCTTCTCAATCTTCACCCTCTGAGAACTTTTCTAATGTACCAACGTTAGTCATTTTTGCTTGAAAGTTCGTAATCTCATCGCCAGTTGTTATGTCTTTAATACTCTGATGAATGACTTCACGAGGTCTAGTGTTGTACTTGAGCTATTGTGACCTTAGTCTCATTTATTATAACTCCACGGTGAGGTACAAGCATGGTGGGCAGCCTTTTATACTGGGCCCTGCACACCTATGCAGGTGACCCTCAGGTCTCCCACCATAAGGTGGCATACCTTATGTGACTATAAAGTTAGTATGCATGGTCTACATACATGACAGCTTCTGTCAACTAAACTCGATGTGGCATATCAACAATCAAAATGGGCACGATTTATGCTCTTTCATCTTGATCCTCCGAGTCTGATGAGGAACAGCTGCAGGAACAGCAGAACCAGTCACAGCAGCAGCAGCAACAACAAGACCGTCGACCTAATCCTGAGGCGCCTCATGCTGCACAGGGCGGAGGGCATCTGCACCGCACCGGAGGCATTCCCCCAGCACAGGGTCTATAGACAGAGGATGAGCTATCTCAACATGATGGAGCAGCAGCGTCAAAGGAGACTCAGGATATTGTGCCAGGTGGTCACCAACTTTTGTGTATTACTGGAGGATGACCTGCAGTCCAGAGGAAGGGGTGGACACCCATTACCAATGGCTGTCAAAGTCACCCTTGCCCTCAACTTCTTCATCTCAGGCTCCTTCCAGGCATCTACCGAGACATTCGCGGCATTTTCCAGTCTGCTGCCCACAGAAGCATCGCACAGGTCACCGATGCCCTATTTAACAAGTCAGGCAACTATATAAAGGTTACCACTGATCAAGCCAGTGTGACTGAACGGCTTTGCCACTCTGGCTGGCTTCCCACTGGTGCAGGGAGTGATTGACTGCACACATGTGGCCATCAGGACACTCCATCGCAATCCGAGAGCTTTTGTGAACTGCAAGTGTTTCCAGTCTCTAAACATTCAGCTGGTGTGTAACCACCATAAATTCCTCATACATGCGTGCACCAAGTTCCCTCACAGCTGCCATGATTCGTACATCCTGCGCCACTCCACGGTGCTCAGCTGTTCGACCCGCCAACCAGGTTGGCTGCTTGGGGACAAGGGCTATCCCCTCAAGACATGGCTGATGACACTCTTGAGGAGCCCAGCTAACGAGGCTGATTGAAGATACAATCAGAGCCTCATCTGCATGAGAACTATCGTCGAGCAAACTATAGGGTTGTTTAAAATGTGGTTCAGGTGCTTGGACAAATCTGGAGGGGCGCTTGCGTATGCACCAGCCAGGGTTTCTAGAATAGTCGTGATCTGCTGTGCCCTGCACAACTTCGTACAGCAGTGAGGTCTAGTGCTCGATGAGGACGATGGCGCAGAGCTTCATCGGGAGAGGAGGAGGTGGACAAAAAGCAGGAAACTATAGACCAGTTGCCTAACATCTGTTGCTGGGAAAATGCTGGAGTCCATTATTAAGGAAGCAGTAGCAGGACATTTGGAAAAGCATAATTCAATCAGGCAGAGTCAGCATGGTTTTATGAAAGGGAAATCATGTTTGACAATTTTGCTGGAGTTCTTTGAGGATGTAATGAGCAGGGATAAGGGGGAACCAGTGGATGTGGTGTATTTGGATTTCCAGAAGGCATTCGATAATGTGGTGTCCTTACACCTTACTATAGAATCACACAAGGCATATACTGCAGACAAAGTCACTACGTGACCTGAATTTTTATTCCCAGGACCAAGAAGTGCTGACCCTGCATGGGACCTGCCTTTATATAATTGTCTCCCACAAGTTCACCCCCTGTGGTCAAGGTGTGCATTACTCAGGTGTATACAGTACACAGTGTTGTTACATAAGGGATACAGTTATGTGAAGGTTACAAACATGACATCATCTCCCCCCAACATCTTTGGGTCAAAGATTGAGTCTTTCAGGCGGTCGACGCTCTCTCATGGAGTGCCGCAGTTGGGGCTCTGCTGGTTAGGCCTTGGCATGCGTCTCGGTCGCCTGAGGTGATTCCGGTCTGTCCAGGCTGGCCGCAGGGACTGTGCATGCTGGTGAATGTCCTTGTTGCTCGTTCACTGGCAGTGGTGTGGGTGGCATCTCATGATCTTCCTCAGGTTCCTCAGTGTTCATGCTGAACCTTTTCTTTACTTGGTCCAGATGTTTGCGGCAAATCTGCCCGTTGTTAAGTCTGACCACTATGACCCTATTCCCCTCTTTGCCAATTACAGTACCCTCAAGCCAGTTGGGTCCCAAAGCATGATTGAGAATGAATACAGGGTCATCGATTTCTATGCATCTCCCCACTGAGTTGCGATCATGGCACTCGATTTGGGACTGGCGTTGTCCTCAACAATGTCTGACAGTGCTGGATGAATGAGGGACAGCCGCGTTTTAAGCGTGCGTTTCACGAGTAGTTCCGAGGGCGGGACTCCCGTGAATGAATGCGGCTGGGACCTATAGGCCAGCAGGAGGCGCGATAGGCGGTACTGAAGGGAGGGTCCTTGAATCCGGAGCATGCCCTATTTTATGATTTGAACCGTACGTTCTGCCTGGCCATTGGAGGCCGGCTTGAACGGTGCTGTCCTGACGTGTTTGATACCATTACCCGACATAAACTCCTGGAATTCATAGCTAGTGAAACACGGGCCGTTGTCACTAACCAGGAAGTACGGCAAGCCGTCGGTCGCAAAGACCGTATGCAGACTCTCCACGGTGGTGGATGTCGTGCACGAATTCAATATGATTCACTCGATCCATTTTGAGTATGCATCAACAACAATCAGGAACATTTTTCCCATAAACGGGCCCGCGTAGTCTTCGTGAATACGTGACCATGGCCTGGTGGGCCAGGGCCACGGGCTGAGTGGGGCCTCCCTGGGGGCATTTTCCAGCTGAGCACATGTCGTGCACCTGCGAACTCAGTGTTCAAGGTCTGAGTCAATTCCCGGCCACCATACAAGTGACCGGGCAATAGCCTTCATTAGCACGATGCCTGAGTGCTCGCTGTGGAGTTCCCTGTGAATGCTTCCCTTTCTTTCTGGGGCATGACTACCTGGCTGCCCCATAGCAGGCAGTCGGCTTGGATGGAGAGCTCGTCCATCCGTCTGTGAAACGGCCTGACCTCCTCGCGGCACACTCCGTATGCGGGCGTCCAATCCCTGGTCAGGACACATTTCTTTATCAGGGATAGGAGGGGATCTCTGTTGGTCCAGATTTTGATCTGGCGGGTTGTGATGGGGGAGCCTGCGGTGTCGAAAGCCTCAAAGGCCATGACCATCTCCGCGCTTTGCTCCAACGCCCCCTCGGTGGTCACCAGTGGGAGCATGCTGAGTGCGTCAGCGCAATTTCTGGTGCCTGGCCGGTGCTGTATGGTGTAGTCATACGCAGCCAGCATGAGGGCCCGCTGCTGTATGTGAGCTGACGCATTGGCATTGACAGCCTTGCTGTCGGACAACAGGGATGTTAACGGTTTGTGGTCCGTTTCTAACTCGAACCTTCTGCCGAAAAGATACTGGTAGACACATGCGAGTGCTTCCTTTTCAACCATCCCATATCCCCGTTCTGTCTGGGAGAGTGACCTGGAGGCATAAGCCACAGGTTGGAGTTGGCCCTCATCATTACTCTGCTGCAACACGCACCCAACCCCATAGGATGATGCATCACATGTCAAAACGAGTTTCTTACAGGGGTTGTACAAGGTCAACAGCTTGTTAGAACAAAGCAGATTCCACGCCCGATTGAAAGCCCATTCTTGACAGTCCCCCCAAAACTATTCACAACCCTTACACAGGAGCACGTGCAGCGGCTCCAACAATATGCTTAAGTTCGGCAGAAAGTTCCCGAAGTAGTTCAATAGTCTCAGAAATGACCGCAACTCTGATGAGTTTCCGGGCCTGGGCGCATGACGGATTGCCTCCGTTTTGGATTTGGTAGGCCGGATCCCGATTGCGGCAACCCTCCTGCCCAAAAACTCGACCTCTGGGGCCAAAAACACACACTTGGACTTCTTTACTCGCAAGCCTACCCAATCCAGTCAGCGTAGCACCTCCTCCAGGTTGTGGAGGTGTTCCTCGGTGTCTCGACCCGTGATTAGGATGTCATCTTGGAATACGATTGTTCCAGGGATGGATTTAAGCAAGCTTTCCATGTTCCTCTGGAAGATAGCGGCCGCTGAACGAATGTCAAACGGGCACCTGTTGTAAACGAATAGCCCCTTGTGCGTAGTGATGGTGGTCAGAAGCTTGGATTCTTCAGCCAGTTCCTGAGTCATGTAGGCTGAAGTGAGGTCCAACTTGGTGAACAGCTTGCTACCTGCCAGCGTGGCAAAAAGATCCTCTGCTCTCGGAAGTGGGTATTGGTCCTGTAGTGACACTCGGTTGATGGTGGCCTTGTAGTCACCACAGATCCTGACCAAGCCATCCGCTTTAAGGACAGGAATGATGGGGCTTGCCCAGTCACTGAATTTAACAGGCGAAATGATGCCCTCTCTTCGCAGCCTGTCCAACTCACTCTCAATTCTCTCACGCATCACATACTGCACGGCTCTGGCTTTGTGGTGCACTGGTCTGGAGTCCGGGGTGATGCGTATCACTACTTTGGTGCCCTTAAAAGTCCCGACACCTAGTGGCTCAAATTTCTGTAGGACATGTGAGCATGAACTTCGCTCCACAGATGAAATGGAGTGCCCATCCCCCCATTTCCAGTTCATCTCGGCTAACCAGCTCCTCCCCAAGAGCGCGGGACCATTCCCCGGGACAATCCAGAGTAGCAACCGGTTCTCCGATCCATTGAGTGTGACCATCAAGTTTGCACTGCCTGGTACTGGGATGATCTCTCTGGTGTACTTCCGTAACTGCGTGTCAATGCGTTCCAGTTTGGGCCTGTTAGCTTTGAGTGGCCATAGTTTTTCAAATTGTTGGTCACTCATAAGTGACTGGCTGCCTCCTGTGTCCAGCTCCATGCATACCGGGATGCCATTTAATAGAACTTTCATCATCATAGGTGGCGTTTTGGTATACGAGCTGTGGATGTCTGCCACATGAACCCGCTGGACTTCAGCGTCCATGGCGTTGCCCCAAGCATCACCCTGCCTTGCAGACCGCTCATCTGGTTCCTCTGCCTCATAAACTAGCCTCGCTATGGGCTTTCTGCACATTCTGGCCAGATGTCCACTAAAGTTACAGTTTCTGCAGATAAATTGCTGAAACCTACAGGTTCTAGCAGCATGTTTGCCACCGCATCTCCAGCATGAGCTGAGATTGTTGTGAACAAAGGAACTGTTAACAGGCATTCCTCTCTGATTGTCTCTTTGATTATTCCTGAGCACTCTGTTACTGAGTGTCAATGGTCCCATCCCGGGACGCATTGTCCCTTGTGATGGCGTGAATTGCCGATCCCTCTGCCATTGTCTCTGTTGCTGGCCCACCCTAGAGCCTGTTACTGCCTGGCGGTGTTGAATTGCCCTTGCCTGCCTGCGGGGTTCTGAATCTTGTTTACAATGTTAACTCCCTGGTCCATCGCCATGTTGGAACCAGGGATGCGCGTGTAAATTATCTTGGTCTCCTCTTCCCCTGCCATGAAGGTCTGAGCTATCAACATTGCCCTTTCCAAAGTCAAGTCCTTGGTCTCAATAAGCTTCTTGAAAATCCTGGCATGACCAATGCCCTCAATGAAGAAATCCCTTAACATCTGCCCCCTGCAGGCGTCTGTAAACTTAGAGGCTGGCCAAACACCGAAGGTCCGCAACTAAGTCCGATATGCTTAGTCCTTCCTGACGCTGGTGTGTGCAGAACCGGTGCCGGGCCATGAGTATACTGCTCGCCAGTTTGAGGTGCTCACCGATCAGAGTGCTGAGCTCTTCAAAAAACTTGACTGCTGGCTTCTCGGGTGCGAGCAGGTCTTTCATCAGCGCATACGTCTTGGATCCACAACTGGTCAGTAGATGCGCCCTCCGCTTGCCAGCCGCTTCATCTCCAGCCAGTCCTTCGTGACAAAGCTCTGCTGGAGCCTCTCAACGAAATCGTCCCAGTCCTCACCAACACAGTACCATTCCTCTGTGCTACCGGTGGCCATCCTCGTGGGTCGTTGATTCCTGTTTCTCGTCCTTACACCTTACTATAAAATCACACGAGGCATGTACTGCAGACAAAGTCACTTCGTGACCTGAACCTTTATTCCCAGGACCAAGAAATGCTGACCCTGCGTGGGACCTCCCTTTATATACCTGGATGACCAGGTGAGGAGTTTCTCCCACAAGTTCACCCCCTGTGGTCAAGGTGTGCATTACTCAGGTGTATACAGTGTACAGTGTTGTTACATAAGGGTTGCAGTTATGTGAAGGTTACAAACATGACAGATAAGGTGGCACATAAAAGGTTACTGCATACAGTTTTGGTCTCTGTATTTAAGGAAGGATATACTTGCATTGGAGGTTGTTCAGAGAAGGTTCACTAGGTTGATTCCGGAGATGAAGGGGTTGACTTATGAAGTCAGGTTGAGCCTATACGCATTGGAGTTCAGAAGAATGAGAGGTGATCTTGTCGAAACATGTAAGATAATGAGGGGGCTCAACAAGGTGGATGCAGAGAGGATATTTCCACTCATAGGGGAAACTAAAACTAGGGAACATAGTCTCAGAATAAGGGGCCGCCCATTTAAAACTGAGATGAGGAGGACTTTCTTCTCTCAGAGGGTTTTAAATCTATGGAATTCTCTGCCCCAGAGAGCTGTGGAGGCTGGGTCATTGAATATATTTAAGTTGGAGATAGATTTTTGAAGGATTATGGGGAGCGGGCAGGGAAAAGGGGTTGAGTCCATGATCAGATCAGCCATGATCTTGTTAAATGGTGGAGCAGGCTCGAGGGGCTAGGTGGCCTACTCCTGCTCCTATTTCTTACGTTCTTATGATGTTGGGAGCCACAATAAGGAACACCTGGAGGAGTTGGCGGGTCCAAGCAGACCAGTACTTGACAACGTTGGTACCTGTAATGTCAGGGATGCCCTCATACATGCCAGGTTCAACTAGCTTTGTGGAAGTCAAACATTTGGCTACTACAGGCCTCCACATGTTGGTATGGACCCACAGCAACAACATAAACCAAAGAAACACTTACTAGTCCCATGTTTTCATCCTCACCACCACTGCTGGATGTCAAATGAACCCTGACAATTTACTCTGCCACCTCCACTCTATCAAACATATGTGTCTGCGACTGCAAAGTGTGATAAATAAATTATTTAATAACAATGCTGCATACAGTACAAACATCATAGTGATTATGAGAAAAGCACCCGAGTGACTACCCTTGTGACTATTTGTGTGAGATATATTTTCCAGGTGCTTCTATGTGGTGCTGCCCCTGGGCTTCAGCAGAGGTAGAGGCAGCCTCCACACCCCACTGCTGCACCTGCTTAGATATTTTTGGCAGTCGCCCTCTGGATTTTGGAACCTGTGAGGGCCCCGCCAAAGTCTGCTCCTGCTGAGACTGTGCAGGGGCAGATTCAGCCATCACTGACTAGGGAGGCATCTGGAGCTCTGCCCAAGGGGTTGGCAAGGGGGTGGAAGTTGGAGCGCTTGTCTCCTCCCACCATCATCCCTCTCATAGGCCACACACACTTCCTTCTAGAAAATTTAGTTTAACATTTTGATTTAAACCGAGAACTTTACAAGTGCAGTTAACAGAAGTTGCCTGCCAGTTAACTGTCAGTCAGCCGTGTTAGTCTTGAATAGGTGTTAATCACAGGTGAGAGGGGAGCTGAGTCACACTTGAAAATTGGGTGCAGCTCTCAAGAGTATATGAGACTGAAATTGCCTCCTGCCGGAAACGCGGCACACTTACTGTATTTGAGCTGTTTTCACCGCCGCAGTGGATGTGGTGGCTTCTTGCGCAAAATTCCGCTCTTTGGCTTTTTTTCCGGGTGGCCCAGAAGTCAGTCATAATGTGGGCTGAAGTGCGGCGGAGAGCAGAAGTTTGCACGTGAGAAGGGCGGAAGTTGGGGCGGGCGGAGTCTCTGCTGCTGTCAGCCATCAGCGTAGCACTGATGACATCATCACACTGGCGCGTCACCACGTCTCTGCCCTTCACTTAAAGGGGAGAGCCGCTGCGAGTTCCGCGATTCTTTTAGTTAGGTCCACTGAGCTACCAGGAAGGATTTCGGCCAGGCCAGCAGCCTGGCACCCAAGAGGGAGTGACAGGTTGCCTGTTGGCGGCCTGGCTGAACCCAGGGCCATAATTGTCGGGCGGACCTGGCAATCGGTCAATGGAGAAAAGTAAGATGGCGGCCGCGGCAGTGTGCCCTCCCCTTTAATGGTGGTTGCCACACCATTTTGAACACACTGCAAGCACAGTGCACTGACAGAAAAAGCTGTTGGTGGCACCCAGCGATGGCAATAACATTTTCTCGGAGGAATTTCGCGTTCGGTGGGGGAGAACATTGGCGGTACGCACTCTGATGACGCACTTTGGACAGATCGGCAGCAGCGGGGTAGAAGTGGGGGAAGCGGGTCACTCCACGAAAAATCGGCGACCATTATACTTTGCAGCGTGGTCACCAATTTCCGGCGATAACAGGCCTTAAGCGAAGGGGCAATTTTGGCCCCTATAAGTCAACAGTTTTTCAGAGTACAGAGTGGTCTGCACAGAGTGAACTTAAAGCATGGTTTATTTGGAAATTTGGAAAGAGTGGACATTTCTGGTAAATATTGGGTAAGTAAAAGGTGAAATTTACTTTAATGTTTTGATTTAAACCTAGAACTTTAAAACTGTAGTTAACAGAGGTTGCCTGCCAGTGGCAGTTAATTGTCAGTCAGCTGTAAGTGTTAGTCTTAAATAGGGTGAAAGAGTTGCAGCTTTTTGCCCACACTATTTGTAATGATTTGTGTTACAGGTAGATATTAATTTCATTACCCATTACTTAGAAACATAGAAACATACAAAAAATAGGTGCAGGAGTAGGCCATTCGGCCATTCGAGCCTGCACCGCCATTCAATAAGATCATGGCTGATCATTCACCTCAGAATCCCTTTCCCATTTTCTCTCCATACCCCTTGATCCCTTTAGCCGTAAGGCCATATCTAACTCCCTCTTGAATATATCCAATGAACTGGCATCAACGACTCTCTGCGGCTGGGAATTCCACAGTTTAACAACTCTCTGAGTAAAGAAGATTCTCCTCATCTCAGTTATAAATGGCCTACCCCTTATCTTAAGACTGTGTCCCCTGGTTCTGGACTTCCCCAACATCGGGAACATTCTTCCCGCATCTAACCTGTCCCGTCCCGTCAGAATCTTATACGTTTCTATGAGATCCCCTCTCATCCACCAAAATCCAGTGTATAAAGGCCCAGTTGATCCAGTCTCTCCTCAAATGTCAGTCCAGCCATCCCTGGAATCAGTCTGGTGAACCTTCACTGCACTCCCTCAATAGCAAGAACGTCCTTCCTCAGATTAGGAGAGCAAAACTGATCACAGTACTCCAGTTGAGGCCTCACCAAGGCCCTGTACAATTGCAGTAATACCTCCCTGCTCCTATACTCAAATTCCTAAGCTATGAAGGCCAACATGCCATTTGCCTTCTTCACCGCCTGCTGTACCTGCATGCCAACTTTCAATGACTGATGTACCATGACACCCAAGACTTGTTGCACCTCCCCTTTTCCTAATCTGCCGCCATTCAGATAATATTCTGCCTTCGTGTTTTTGCCATCCAAGTGGATGACCTCACATTTATCCACATTATACCGCATCTGCCATGCATTTGCCCGTTCACCTAACCTGTCCAAGTCACCCTGCAGCCTCTTAGCATCCTCGTCACAGCTCACACTGCTACCCAGTTTAGTGTCATCTGCAAACTTGGAGATATTACACTCAATTCCTTCATCCAAATCATTAATGTATATTGTGAAGAGCTGGGGTCCCAGCACTGAGCCCTGCGGCACTCCACTAGTTACTGCCTCCCATTCTGAAAAGGACCCGTTTATCCCGACTCTCTGCTTCCTGCCTGCAACCAATTTTCTATCCACGCCAGTACATTACCCCCAACACCATGTGCCTTGATCTTGTACACCAATCTCTTATGTGGTACCTTGTCAAAGGCCTTTTGAAAGTCCAAATACACCACATCCACTGGTTTTCCCTTGTCCACTCTACTAGTTACATCCTCAAAAAATTCCAGAAGATTGGTCAAGCATGATTTCCCTTTCATAAATCCATGCTGATTTGGACCGATCCTGTCACTGCTTTCCAAATGCGCTGCTATTTCATCCTTAATAATAGAGTCCAACAATTTCCCCACTACTGATGTCAGGCTAACCGGTCTATAATTACCTGTTTTCTCTCTCCCTCCTTTTTAAAAAAGTGGTGTTACATTAGCTACCCTCCAGTCCATAGGAACTGATCCAGCATCGATAGACTGTTGGAAAATGATTACCAATGCATCCACTATTTCTAGGGCCACCTCCTTAAGTACTCTGGGATGCAGACAATCAGGCTCTGGCGATTAATCGGTCTTCAATCCCATCAATTTCCCCAACATAATTTCCCGCCTAATAAGGATAACCTTCAGATCCTCCTTCTCACTAGACCCTCGGTCCCCTAGTACATCCGGAAGGTCATTTGTGTCTTCCTTCGTGAAGACAGAACCAAAGTACTTGTTCAATTGATCTGCCATTTCTTTGTTCCCCATTATTAATTCACCTGAGTCTGATTACATTTGTTTTCACCAATCTTTTTCTCTTCACATATCTATAGAAGCTTTTGCAGTCAGTTTTTATGTTCCCGGCAAGCTTCTTCTCATACTCTATTTTCCCCCTCCTAATTAAACCCTTTTGTCCTCCTCTGCTGAATTCTAAATTTCTCCCAGTCCTCAGGTTTGCTACTCTTTCTGGCCAATTTATATGCCTCTTCCTTGGATCGAACACTATCCTTAATTTCCTTTATTAGCCACGGTTGAGCCACCTTCCCTGTTTTATTTTTACTCCAGACAGGGATGTACAACTGTTGAAGTTCATCCATGTGATCTATAAATGTTTGCCATTGCCTATCCACCGTCAACCCTTTAAGTATCATTTGCCAATCTATTCTAGCCAATTCACGCCTTATGCCATCGAAGTTAGCTTTCCTTAAGTTTAGGACCCTAGTTTCTGAATTAACTGTGTCACTCTCCATCTTAATAAAGAATTCTATAGAATATTATAGTCACTCTTCCCCAAGGGGCCTCGCACAGCAAGATTGCTAATTTGTCCCTTCTCATTACACATCACCCAGTCTAGGATGGCCATCTCTCTAGTCGGTTCCTCCACATATTGGTCAAGAAAACCATCCCTAATACATTCCATGAAATCCTCCTGCATCGCATTGCTACCAGTTTGGTTAACCCAATAAAGTCGCTCATGATAACTGTTGTACCTTTATTGCACACATCCCTTATTTCTTGTTTTATGCTTTCCCCAACCTCACTACTACTGTTTGGTGGCCTGTACACAACTCCCACCAGTATTTTCTGCCCTTTGGTATTCCGCAGCTCCACACATACCGATTCCACATCATCCAAGCCAATGTCCTTCTTTACTATTGCATTAATTTCTTCTTTGACCAGCAACGCCACCCCGCCTCCTTTTCCTCTCTGTCTATCCTTCCGAAATGCTGAATACCCCTGGATGTTGAGTTCCCAGCCTTGGTCACCCTGGAGCCATGTCTCTGTGATGCCAATTACATCGTATCCATTAACTGCTATCTGCGCAGTTAATTCGTCCACCTTATTCCGAATACTCCTCGCGTTGAGGCACAGAGCCTTCAGGCTTGTCCCTTTAACACACCTTGCCGATTTAGAATTTTGCTGTAATGTGGCCCTTTTTGTTTTTTGCCTTGGGATTCTCTGCCCTCCACTTTTACTATTCTCCTTTCTATTTTTTGCCTCTGTTTCCCTTTTATTTCCCTCTGCCTCCCTGCATAGGTTCCCATCCCCCTGCCACATTAGTTTAACTCCTCCCCAACAGCACTAGCAAACACTCCCCCTAGGACTTTGGTTCCAGTCCTGCCCAGGTGTAGACCGTCCGGTTTGTACTGGTCCCACCTCCCCCAGAACCGGTTCCAATGCCCCAGGAATTTGAATCGCTCCCTTCTGCACCATTCCTCAAGTCATGTATTCATCTGAGCTATCCTGCGACTCCTACTCTGACTAGTACGTGGCACTGGTGGCAATCCTACTTTTTAATTTAGCTCCTAGCTCCCTAAATTCGTCTTGTAGGACCTCATCCCATTTTGTACCTATATCGTTGGTACCTATGTGTATCACGACAACTGGCTGTTCTCCCTCCCTTTTCAGAATGTCCTGCACCCGCTCCGAGACATCCTTGACCCTTGCACCAGGGAGGCAACATACCATCCTGGAATCTCAGTTGCGGCCGCAGGAACGCCTATCTATTCCCCTTACAATCGAATCCCCTATCACTACAGCTCTCCCACTCTTTTTCCTGCCCTCCTGTGCAGCAGAGCCAGCCACGGTGCCATGAACTTGGCTGCTGCTGCCCTCCCCTGATGAGTCATCCCCCTCAAAGCGGTGTATCTGTTTTGCAGGGGGATGACCACAGGGGACCCCTGCACTACCTTCCTTATACTGCTCTTCCTACTGTTCACCCATTTACTATCTGGCAAAGTACCCTTTACCTGCGGTGTGACCAACTCGCTAAACGTGCTATTCCCGTCATTCTCAGCATCGTGGATGCTCCAGAGTGAGTCCACCCGTAGCTCCAGCGCCGCAATGCGGTCCATCAGGAGCTGGAGTTGGATACACTTCCCGCACATGTAGTCGTCAGGGACACCGGAAGCGTCCCTGACTTCCCACAGAGCACAGGAGGAGCATAACATGTGTCCGAGCTCTCCTGCCATGACTTAACCCTTAGATACACTTAAGTTGGCAACAACTTAATCCAGATCAATTAAGAAGTCAAGGAACTAAACTGTAAACTAAGTTACTTAAATACAAACTTAATTACAGTTAATTAAATAGAACAAGGTCATATCAGGATGGCAGTGCAGGTGGTGTGCCTCAACTGCAGCATGTGGGCGTTTGTGGAAAGCATTGTGATTTTGGGCAACTATGTTTGCAGTAAGTGCCTGTATCTTGAGGAACTTCAACTCAGAGTTGTTAAGCTGAAGTCTGAGCTGCAGACATTGTGAGGCATCAGGGAGGGGGAGAGTTACCTGGACACTTTGATCCAGGTGGCAGTCCAGGTTAGGTAGTGGTGCATGTCCGGTTCATGGTCAGGGACAGGAGGGTGTGACTGCAACTCAGACAGGTAAGGGGACCCCAGGTGCAGTGCTGGAGGAGCCTCAGCTTTTGCCCTTATCCAACAGGTATGAGATTTTTGCTGACTATATGGATGAGGAAAAAGCCTGCAGGATGGATGAGCAGGCTGACCATGGCACATGATTCAGGAGGCCGTTCAAGTGGGGAGAGTGAAAGGGAATGTAGTTGTGGTAGTCAGTATAGTCAGTGGGATAGATACTGTTTTCTGGAGCCGCCACAGGTAGTTTCGAAGGTTGTGTTGCCTGCCTGGTGCCAGGGTTAAAAACATCTTCTCGCGGCTGGAATGGGAAAGGGAGGATTCAGTTGTGGTGGTTCACGTAGGAACCAATGACATAGGTAGAACTAGGAATGAGGTTCTGCTGAAAGAGTTTGAGGAGTTGAAGTCCAAATTTAAAAGCAGAACCTCAAAGGTAATAATCTTTGCATTGTTATCTGAGCCATGCGCCAAATTGGTATAGGGATAAGCAGATTAGAAAGTTAAATGCGTGGCTCAAAGAGTGGTGTGGGAAGCAGGGGTTTTGCTTCATGGGGCATTGGCACCAGTACTGGGGAAAGAGAGAGCTGTTCCATTGGGAAGGGCTCCACTTGAACTGGGCTGGAACCAGTGTCCCAGCGAATCGAATAACTAGGGCTATAGACAGGGCTTTAAACTAATGAAGGTGAGGGTGGGGTGGTGGTGGGAGGATGCAGAAAAGAGGAAATGTAAAAGCAGCAAGAGAAATGTCGAGGCTCTACAGCAGAGCAGAGTTTTGGGTAAAAATCAGCAGAGTGGGTCAGGAAGGGACAGAGAGAGTTACAAAGGTAATCGGGCATTACTGACTAAGGAGACATCAGGGAAAAATAGACAAAGGTCAGAGCTAAAGGCATGAATTCGTGAAGCATTCGGAACAAAATAAATGAATTAATAGCACAAATCGAAATTAGGTTTGATCTAATAGCCATTACAGAGATGTAGATGCAAAGTGACCACAGTTGGAACTAAATATTCCAGGAGACTTTACTTTTAGAAGAGATAGGCAAAATAGAAAAGACGGAGGGGTAGCCCTGATAATAAAGGATGGAACAAAGATAGTCGAGAAAAAGGATCTTAGCTCGGAAAATCAAGAAGTAGAATCAATTTGGGTGCAGCTAAGAAACAGCAAGGTGCAGAAAACATTGGTGTGAGTTGTTTATCATCGTCATCACAGGCAGTCCCTCGGAATCGAGGAAGATTTGCTTCCACTTTTAACATGAGTTCTTAGGTGGCTGTATAGTCCAATACGAGAACCACAGTCTCTGTCACAGGTGGGACAGATAGTCATTGAGGGAAGGGGTGGGTGGGACTAGTTTGCCGCACGCTCTTTTCGCTGCCAGCGCTTGATTTCTGCATGCTCTCGGCGACGAGATTCAAGGTGCTCAGCGTCCTCCCAAATGCATTTCCTCCACTTAGTGCGGTCTTTGGCCAGGGTCTCCCAGGTGTCAGTGGGGATATTGGACTTTATCAGGGGGGCTTTCTGTAACGTTTCTGCTGCCCACCTTTGGCTCATTCCGAGTAGAGCGCTTGCTTTGGGAGTCACGTGTCTGGCATGGTGGGAGTTGTTTATAGGCCCCCAAACAGTAGCAGTAATGTAGGGCACAGTATAAATCAAGAGATTAGAGGTGCATGTAACAAAGGTAACACAATAATCATGGGGGACTTTAATCTACAAATTGACTGGGCAAACCAAATTTGCAATAATAGTGTGGAGGACGAATTCATCGAATGTATAAAAGATGGTTTTCTAGATCAGTATGTTGAATAATTAACTAGAGAATAGGCTATTTTAGATCTAGTATTGTGCAACGAGAAAGGGTTAATTAATAACCTTGTAGCAAAGTGGCCCTTAGGGAAGAGTGACCATAATATGATAGAATTTTACATAAAGTTTTAAAGTGATTTAGTTAAATCCGAAAGTAAGGTCTGAAATCTAAACAAAGGAAACTGCGTAGGTTTGAGGGGAGAGTTGGCAAGGCAGATTGGGAA
Source organism: Pristiophorus japonicus (assembly GCF_044704955.1). Lineage (NCBI taxonomy): Eukaryota > Metazoa > Chordata > Chondrichthyes > Pristiophoridae > Pristiophorus > Pristiophorus japonicus. Next base: position 101,882,629 of record NC_091990.1, on the reverse strand, counting down.
ACTACATTAAAAAGTATGATGGAAGACAAGCAATGGCTAGCATTTAAAGAATTAATACATAATTTGCAACAAACATACATTCCGTTAAGGCACAAAAACCCACAGGAAAAGTGGTGCAACTGTGGCTAACAAGAGAAGTTAAAAATAATATTAGATCAAAGGAAGAGGCTTATAATTGTCATGTATCCTACATGGCTACTGTTGGTACTATCTCAAGGTGTGCCACTAGAGGGCACATCAGTGTGAGACTTGCAGGTTACTTGTATAGGTGTGCCTGGTCTAGTATAAAAGGCAGGCCACCAGGTGTGATCCTCACTCTGGAGTTAACGAATAAAGGATTAAGGTCACTACAGTTCAAGTACAACACATTGCCTCGTGGAGTCATTACTAGAGCATCTAAGGACACAACAATTGGCGACAAGATTACGAACTTGCACACCAAAATGGCTACCTTGATACGTTGCAGCAGTTCGCCGATGGTGATGATTGGGACGCCTTTGTGGAGAGGCTCGAACATTTCTTCACAGCAAATGACCTGGCAGAAAATGACCTGGCCACACTGGCTGATAAGCGGAGAGCTATCTTGCTAACCAGTTGTGGGCCCACCGTCTATGGCCTCGTCAGGGACTTGCTGGTACCAGCGAAGACAACGACCAAGACGTACAAGGAGCTCGTAACCCTGATCCATGAGCAACTCAAGCCCAAGGAGAGCATCCTCAGAGCCAGACACCGGTTCTACACCCATCGACGGCTCGAAGGCCAAGAAATCGTGATATACGCCGCAGACCTCAGGAGGCTGGCGCACCGTGCCAGTTCGGTACCCACCTCAACGAAGCGCTGTGGGACATTTTTGTCATTGGAATTGGCCATGAGGGCCTTCTTCATCAGCTACTGTCGGCAGATACCACAGTCACACTGCAGAAGGCCATCTCTGTGAGCCAGTCATTCATGGCCTCGACCTGCGGCTCTAGGCAGATGACTGACCCTCAGGATTCAGACCCGGCAGGTACTGTGCACAGAGTGGCGCCATTTAGAGGCTGGACTGTAGAGCGCGAACCCTCTCAGGGAAGAGGGAACAGGCCCAAGAGTCCCTTAACTCAGAGTCCGCCGAGGCGGGCTAATCGAGTAGCACCATGCTGGCGTTACGGAGGGATTCACAGGGCTCACCAGTGCCACTTTAAAGACTATGCATGCAAAGGCTGCAGCGCAAAGGGCCACCTGTGTAAGAGAAATATGACTGACTGTGTCGATGAAGAGTCTGCAGATGGCCAGGAATCCAGCACGGATTATGAATCGATAAGCAGAGAGGCAGACCAGCCCCACATGTGAGGTACACAGCATATTTACCTGCACCACCGAGTGTTCCCCGCTGAAGATAGATGGCATTCCAGTCTTCATGGAAGTGGACATGATGATTCAAGAAGCATTTGAGAGGCTATGGGACAATCAAGCTGAACGACCCAAGTTGGTCCCGGTTCAGGCAAAGCTGCGTACCTACACCGATGAACTTATCTCAGTCGTGGTAGTGCGGATGTAAAGGTACTCCATGATGGCGCGGTGCACAAGTTACTTCTGTGGATTGTTGCAGGTGATGGACCAGCGCTGCTCGGCAGAAGGTGGATGGAAAAGATCCATTGGAAGCGGGAAGACTTCACCACTCCAGCGAGGGACGTCCTCTGCGCTCAGAGGCAAAGCAAACTCTCACCTGAGGATGGACCCGGCACCGGAGAGCAGACCAGCACAGCACCTGAGGCACAGACCGCTCAGCACAACTGTGTGGAGATCCAGCTGAGACGACCCAAACGCACCTTCCAGGCTTCAGTGGCAGGACTCCGGAGGAAGAAAATCGGATCCAGAGGCAACTTCCCAGCTTCGGAGGCAGAACCAGGGGAGAAGAGGATCACCGCAGTCGATATCGTGATGGAGGAAAGATGGCGCCCAAACCACGAGGTGAGGCGCTGAAGAAAAAGATGTCTGCGGCCAGACCACGAGGTGCTGCGCTGATGGAGCAACACGTGGCACCAAACGAAGAAGCGGATTGGGTAAAGAAAGCAAGGCTCTCTTAAAGGAGGCCTGCAACCCACTACAATTAAAGGGACAGTTCCACACACTCAAGCAATGTAATAGTAACTGTATGTCAGAGACAAAATGTGTAACAGATCATGTAAAATGTGTAATTGATAATCTGAATTGTGCACATGCAACCAGCGAGGGAAAGTCAAGCGATCGCGATCGGACCCACAGAGTGTCCATCATAAGTAAGGAAAAGTTGTGCGATGCAGGATTTCAACTGCATGCAGCCAATGCAGCAGGCAGACACCCAGCGGGAGCACACAGGTCCAGCGAGCTACCCAATGCAATCATGCATCATGGAGTGTAGGCACAAGTAGCCAACACACACGAGCTGCAGAGCAAGCGATCTCAGCAGGGCAACGGCATCGGTATCGATACATGCCCCTGGTCCGCTTCACCTCTCAGGCACCCGATGGCACCAACTGCCACGAGCCTGAAGGAACAGACTGTGCTAAGGCACAGTCCCCAGACCCCATCGCCACCAAGGCCATATCCGTAAACGAAGGGTCACCTGCCAGTTCCCCAAAGGGAACCGGGACCAGCCAGGATCTGAAACCAAACAATGCCCAGGCCAGCGAGTCAGCAGTTCCCTGTGCACTGCTAGGCGACAGCTCCTCAGGAAGCAGCAGCGACCCAGGGCGCAAAGAAAGGACAGGGAGGTCACAGGCATCTGTGAACTGACCCGACGCTAGGGACCATGGCACGACGCTAGCCCCAAGAGCAGGCAACTCGAGCCAACCAGATTCCCACTGCCAGCATTGGGCACTGAGCCACCACCAGACTGCAGGGACTCAATCCAGCAGCCCTGGAACTAGTGTCCTCACGCACCGGTCACTGCATCAATAAGGCATCTCACCAGTCTAATGTACTTGTCTCACAATGGAAACACAAATGTAACGTTTTCCCTGAACTTGAAAGTATATGTGGGGGGATGGGGGGGGTGGGGGTAGAATGGGGTGGTCAGGGGAACACACAAACAGCAACCACCAGCACTCTACTGCACCAATCACTCATCCAAGATTGAAATGACCTTTCAAGGGTCAACCAGATAGAGCCCACATAGAACTAAGCCCAGAGCACAGTCAATGGAGAGGTGATTTGCACTAAAGGCTCAGGAGAGAGTGATGTCATGTATCTTACATGGCTACTGTTGGTACTATCTCAAGGTCTGCCACCAGAGGGCACAGCAGTGGGAGACTTGTAGGTTACCGTATAGGTGTGCCTGACCTAGTATAAAAGGCAGAACACCAGGTGTGATCCTCACTCTGGAGTTACCGAATAAAGGACTAAGGTCTCTACAGTTCAAGTACAACACATTGCCTCGTGGAGTCATTACTAGAGCATCTAAGAACACAACAATAATGTTACCTAAAAGCGCAGTAAGCCTAAGGATTGGGAGCATTTTAGAATTCAGTAAAGGAGGACCAAGAAATTGATAAGGAAAGGGAAAATAGAATATGAGTAAACTAGTGGGAGACATAAAAACAGACTGTAAAAGCTTCTATAGGTATGTAAAAAGGAAAGGATTATCAAAAGTAAATGTGGGTACCCTACAGGCTGAGACAGGAGAAATTATAATGGGGAATAAGGATATGGCAGAGAAATTAAACAAATACTTTGGGGCCGAAGGACCGCCAATGGCCACCGAGATACCTGATGGCACTCTGGGCGGGGTTTTCGGCAAAAAGGTCCTTGAAAGGTTGGCCGGCAGCAAAAGAGGGACTTACACCGTCATTCTGGGCGGCAGCGGGCAGGAGCTCTTATTCTCGGCGGCAAAGGCACTTGTCACCCAAGTGCAGCCGAGGATGGAGTCGGGCCTACGGAGGGTCGAAGAGCTGCAAATAAAAAGCATTAAAAATAACCCCTGAAACATTGGAAGACCTTCAGGGGATCCCATCAAGGTAAATCACTGTAAAGAAAATGTTTTAACATTGTTTACTAACTTTTTTTTTGAGCTCTTCATACCTACCGTCAGGGACAGACCAGCCTCCTCGCAACGGTCTACACCGCGTTCTGGCGCCGACTCCCGCCCGCATCAATCTGGTATCTCGGCAGGCAGGAGTCCACTTACGCCACTCAGCTGTCCGCTGACGTTAGGTTCTCCCCGCCTGCCTGCTCCAGCCCAAATTGAAACTGGCATTGGGCGGAACTCGAGGAGGAATGTCGGCAACAGTGGGCGGCAGTGGCAAGGCAAGGCCATCAATTTCATCCCCTTGGTGTCTGTCTTCACGGAAGACACAAAAAAACTTCCGGAAATTGTGTAGTACCAAGGATCTAGCGAGAATGAGGAACTGAAAGAAATTAGTATTAGTAAAAAAAATAATACTGGAGAAATTAATGGGACTGAAAGCTAATAAATCCCCTGGACTTGATGGTCCTAGAGATTTGAAAGAGGTGGCTATAGAGATAATGGATGCATTGGTTGTCATCTTCCAAAATTCCATAGATTCCAGAATGGTTCCCGCAGACTGGAAGGTAGCTGTCATGTATCTTACATTATTATATATAACTGTATCCTAACATGCTATACATGACTGTAATAAGATATGACCTGGAACCACCAGCATACCTTACCACCAGGTGTGCACTTGCAAGAGACAGGTATATAAGCACAGGTCTCAGGCAAGTGCAGCATTCCAGAGTTGTGAAATTAAGGTGCAGGTCCAGAGTGACCTTGACTTCACTACATGCCTCGTGTGAATCTGTACTGAGGGGACAGGACTTTACAGTGGCGACGGGTTACGGGATTACAGAATCCACAGAATGGCGAACAACGGATCAGATGAAAAGTACAATGCGGGAGACAATTGGGAGGACTTTATAGAAAGGCTCCAGCAAAGCTTTGTAACCAAAGACTGGTTAGGCGACGATATGGCAGACAAGAGAAGAGCCCATCTCTTGACCAGCTGTGGCTCGAAAACATACGCTTCAATGAAGGATCTGTTGGCACCTGAGAAACCAGCAAGCAAGTCGTTTGAAGAATTGAGCACACTGGTAAGAGACCACCTGAAGCCAGCGAGCAGCCGACACATGGCCAGACACAGGTTCTACAACTACAGATGCTGTGTGGACCAGAGCATACCCGACTTCGTGGCGGAACTTCGGAGGTTGGCTAGTTTATGTGAGTTCTCCGATGAACTGAGGAGAGAAATGCTGAGAGACTTTTTCATTGAAGGAATAGGCCACGCAGGCATATTCCGAAAGCTCATAGAGACCAAGAACCTGACCTTAGAGGCAGCAGCACTGGTTGCACAGACATTCTTGGTAGGGGAAGAAGAAACGCGGTTGATTTACAATGCAGGTACGACAACTAACGAAATATTGGAACAAGAAGTTCACAGCACTAAACAAGCTGCTACCCACACACAGACAAAACCGGGAGAACAGGTTCTCGACAGCAGGCAGCAGCCATCAAGGGCCACAGGAACAGCCGTTCACACCTCATCAACCCACAATGCGAGCAATCAACTACAAACTGAGAGAAGCTCAAGAGAGATCAGCCAGACGCAGCTCATTCTTTGGGAACACTTTAAACAATAGAACAGGTCTGTGCTGGAGGTGTGGGGGTGGGCACTCGTCAAGAGGATGTCGATTTCAGCAGGCTGTTAGCAGAAATTGTGAATATACAGGGCATTTGGTCCACATGTGCAAAAAAAACAGCAGCTCAGCTGGTATACGAATCGGATGGGTCGGAAAGCGGACCAGAAGATGGTGGGGACAGTACCCGGGATACCGATGTACAGCGGGTCAACACGATCAATGGCCGCTGCTCCTACAACAGGATGCCTCCTATAATGATGAGGGTCCTACTCAACGGGATATCTGTCGACATGGAGCTGGATATGGGAGCGAGTCAATCTCTCATGGGCGCTCAATAATTTGAACAACTGTGGCCGCATAAAAGAGACAGACCAAAACTCACAAGGGTCGACACCACACTAAGGACCTATACCAAAGAAATCGTACCAGTCCTCGGCAGCGCCATGCTCTCTGTCACATGCTCTCTGTGGATTGTCCCCGGAGAGCCCCCAGCACTGCTGGGGAGAAGCTGGTTGGCAAAACTAAACTGGAAATGGATAATGTCCATGCCATGTCATTAGAGGAACGGACCTCCTGCTCAACAGTTATAAAGCGATTTGAACATCTCTTTCAGCCAGGTGTGGGCACTTTCAAAGGGGCCAAAGTCAAAATCTACATCACACAGGATGCTAGGCCGGTCCATCACAAGGCCAGAGCTGTACCCTATGTGATGAGGGAAAAGATCGAACACGAACTAGACAGGCTTCTGCGGGAAGGCATTATATCACCTGTGGAATCTAGCAACTAGGCAAGTCCCATCGTCCCAGTCATGAAGCCTGATGGATGCGTACGAATCTATTGTGCCTACAAATCTACCATAAACAGAGTCTCCCTACAGGACCAGTACCCGCTGCCCAGAGCGGAGGACTTATTTGCCACATTGGCTGGAGGTAAATTTCTTTCAAAATTAGACCTCACATCTGCGTATATGACACAAGAATTGACCGAGGAATCCAAGCGACTCACCACCATCAACACACATCGAGGCCTTTTCATGTACAATCGATGCCCATTCGGCATCAGGTCAGCAGCTGCCATATTCCAGCGCAACATGGAGAGTCTGATCAAGTCCATCCCGGGGACGGTTGTATTTCAAGACGACATACTTATCACGGGTAGGGACACCGATTCCCATCTCCGTAATTTGGAGGAAGTACTAAAGCGGTTGGATCGGGTAGGCCTATGAGTCAAGAAATCCAAGTGCCTGTTTCTCGCACCCGAGTTTGAATTTTTGGGCAGAAGGATTGCCGCTGATGGAATCCGCCCAACAGTGTCCAAAACAGAAGCAATCCGCCTGGCACCCAGGCCCCGGAATGACTCCGAACTGCGCGTCTTTCTCGGACTACTCAATTACTTTGGGAACTTTATGCAGAACTTAAGCACGCTGCTGGAGCCTCTCCACGTGCTACTCAGAAAGGGGTGCGATTGGTTTTGGGGGGACGCCCAGGAATGCGCCTTTAATAAGGCACGCAACCATCTGTGTTCCAACAGTGTTTTGACTTTCTTTGACCCAGGTAAAAAGCTAGTTCTCACATGCGATGCGTCAGCATATGGGGTCGGGTGTGTTTTGCAACATGTCAATAGTGCGGGCAAATTACAATCCATAGCTTATGCCTCCAGGTCACTTTCGCGGGCGGAGCGCGGGTACGGAATGGTAGAGAAGGAGGCGCTCGCCTGCGTGTACAGTGTCAAAAAGATGCACCAATACCTTTTTGGGGCCAAGTTCGCGTTAGAAACCGAGCACAAACCGACCACAAGCCCTTCACGCCCCTCTTATCCGAGAGCAAGGCAATAAACGGCAACGCCTCGGTGCGAATTCAACTGTGGGTACTCATGCTGGCATCCTACGACTACACAATAAGGCACAGACCAGGCACAGACAACTGTGCCGACGCGCTCAGCAGGCTACCCCTGGCGACCACGGAAGGGTCTGACGAACAGGACTGTGAGATAGTCATGGCAATCAATGCCTTTGAGTCCACAGGTTCGCCCATGACGGCTCGCCAAATCAGAGCCTGGACGGCCAGCGACCCCACGTTATCCTTAGTAAAAAGATGTGTCCTAACCGGTGACTGGGCAGAGGCTCGCGATGCCTGCCCCGAGGAATTAAAACCCTTTCACAGGCGCATGCATGAGCTATCACTACAAGCAGACTGCCTGATGTGGGGCAGCCGAGTAGCCATGCCTCTGCAAGGCAGAGAGGCATTTGTCCGGGAGCTTCACCGCGACCACCCGGGGATCGTTCTCATGAAGGCCATAGCCAGATCCCACGTCTGGTGGCCTGGCATTGACGCGGACTTGGAGCTCTGTGTCCGAAGGTGCACCATTTGTGCCCAACTCAGCAATGCCCCCAGGGAGGCTCCACTGAGCCCCTGGCCCTGGCCTACCAAACCGTGGTCGCGGGTGCACGTAGACTATGCGGGCAAAATGTTCCTCGTAGTTGTAGATGCATTTTCAAAGTAGATCGAATGCACCATTTTAAACTCGAGCACAACCTCCACCACTGTGGAGAGCCTCGCAACCATGTTTGCAACACACGGAATCCCTGACACATTAGTCAGTGACGTGCTTCACCAGCGCAGAATTCCAAGACTTTATAATTGACCACGGCATAAATCATGTCAAGACGGCACCGTTCAAGCCGGCCTCCAACAGCCAGGCGGAGAGAGCAGTGCAAATCATTAAACAAGGCATGCTTAAAATCCAAGGTCCCACGCTGCAGGGTCGCCTGTCGTGACTGCTGCTGGCATACAGATCTCGTCCGCACTCACTGACTGGGATCCCCCCGCGCAACTGTTGATGAAAAGGACTTTAAAAACAAGGCTCTCATTAATCCTCCCAGACATGCACAAAATCGTTGAGGCAAAGCGCCATAAGCTGACTGAGTACCATGACAGAAATTCGAGGGGGAGATGGAATGAGATAGGGGACAAAGTGTTTGTACTAAACTATGGCAGGGGTCCCAAATGGCTTGCAGGGACAGTAATGGGCAAGGAAGGAAGCAGGCTACCGGTAGTACAAATGGACAATGGCAAAACCTGCCAGAGGCATGCAGACCAAGTCAAAAGCAGATTTACCAACAACACTGCGGAACCAGAGGCAGACTACAATGTGGAACTCGCACCACACCTGGTGGACAGACAGAGGGAACAACCTGAGGAAAGGGCAATCCCAACAGACAGCCCAGGCGAGTCAACAACAATCACACCAATCGAAACAGACAGACCCGGCGAGATACCAGCAACCACACCCAAAGAAAAACAGACACCAAGGCAAACAACTGAACCACAACTCAGACGCTCCACGCGAGAGCATAGACCACCTGAGAGGCTGAACCTATAAAGACAATAAGACCTTGGGGGAGGATGATGTCATGTATCTTACATTATTATATCTAACTGTATCCTAACATGCTATACATGACTGTAATAAGATATGACCTGTAACCACCAGCATACCTTACCACCAGGGGTGCACTTGCAAGAGGCAGGTATATCAGCACAGGTCTCAGGCAAGTGCAGCATTCCAGAGCTGTGAAATAAAGGTGCAGGTCCAGAGTGACCTTGACTTCACTACATGCCTCGTGTGAATCTGTACTAAGGGGACAGGACTTTATAGTAGATAATGTAACCCCGCTATTTAAGAAAGGAGGCAGAGAGAAAACGGGGAAGTACAGTCCAGTTAGCCTGACATCAATAGTAGGGATAATGCTAGAATCTATTATTAAGGATGTGTTAACAGGACAATTGGAAAATAATAAGAGGATTTGTCAGAGTCAACATGGATTTATGAAAGGGAAATCATGTTTAACGAATCTGTTATTTTTTTGAGGTTATAACTAGCAGAATAGATAAGAGGGAACCAGTGGATATGGTGTATTTGGATTTTCAGAAGGCATTCGATAAGGTGCCACACAAGGGTTTATTAATCAAATTTAGGGCTCATGGGATTGGGGGTAATATACTTGCATGGATTGAGGATTGGTTAACAGACAGAAAACAGAGTAGGAATAAACGTGTCATTTTCGGGTTGGCAGGCTGTAACTAGTCGGGTGCCGCAAGGATCAGTGCTTGGGCCCCGCTATTCAAAATCTATATCAATGATTTGGATGAGGGGACCAAATGTAATACAGGGTATATCTAAGTTTGCTGATGATACAAAGCTAGGTGGGAATGTAAGTTGTGAGAAGGATGCAAAGAGATTTCAAGGGAATATAGACAGGCTAAGTGAGTGGGTAAGAACAAGGCAAATGGAATATAATGTGGAGAAATGTGAAGTTATCCACATTGGTCGGAAAAATAGAAAAGCAGAGTATTTTTTAAATGGTGAGAGATTGGGAAATGTCGGTGTTCAGAGGGACCTGGGTGTCCTTATACATAAATCACTGGAAGTTAACATGCAGGTACAAAAAGCAGTTAAGAAAGCAAATGGTATGTTGGCCTTTATTACTGGAGGATTTGAGTATAAGAGTAAAGATGTCTTACTGTAATTATAAAGGGCCCTGGTGAGACCGCACCTGGATTATTGTGTACAGTTTTGGTCTCCTTACCTCGGGAAGGATATACCTGCCATTGAGGGAGTGCAATGAAGGTTCACCGGACTGATTCCTGGGATGGGGGTATTGTCCTATCATGAGAGATTGAGTAGACTAGGCCTATATTCTCTAGAGTTTAGAAGAATCAGAGGTGATTTCATTGAAACATACACAATTCTTACAGGGCTTGACAGGGTAGATGCAGAAAGGATGTTTCCTCTGGCTGAGGAGACTAGAACCAGAGTACACAGTCTCAGAATAAGGGGTCGCCCATTTAGAACTGAGATGAGGAGAAACTTCTTCACTCAAAGGGTGGTGAAACTTTGGAATCTCTATGCCAGAGGGCTGTAGAGGCTCAGTCTTTGAGTATATTTAAGACAGAGATCGCTAGATTTTTGGATATTAAGGGAATGAAGGGATATGGGGATAGTGCAGAAAAATGGAGTTGAAGTAGAAGATCAGCCGTGATCTCATTGAATGGCGAAGCAGGCTTGAGAGGCCGAATGGCCTACTCCTGCTCCTAATTGTTATGTTCTTATGTAAGTTGCTGGCGAGCACCTTGCTGCACTTCAGTCATCATCATCATCGGCAGTCCCTCAGAATTCCACTCTAAAAATGAGTTCTTAGGTGGCTGAACAGTCCAATACGAGAACCACAGTCACTGTCACAGATGGGACAGATAGTCGTTGAGGGAAAGGGTGGGTGGGACAGATTTGCCGCATGCTCTTTCCGCTGCCTGCAGTTGATTTCTGCGTGCTCTGGTGACGAGACTCAAGGCGCTCAGCGCCCTCCCGGATTCACTTCCTCCACTTAGGACGGTCTTTGGCCAGAGACACTCAGGTGTCAATGAGGACGTTGCACTTTATCAGGGAGGCTTTGAGGGCGTCCTTGTAATGTTTCCTTTGCCCACTTCTGGCTCATTTGCCATGTAGGAGTTCCGAGTTGAGCGCTTGCTTTGGAAGTCTTGTGTCAAGCATGTGAACAATGTGGCCTGCCCAGCAGAGCTGATCAAGTGTGCTCAGTGCTTCAGTGCAATGCTGGGGATGTTGGCCTGGTCGAGAACGCTAACGTTGGTGCGTCTGTCCTCCCAGGGGATTTGCAGGATCTTGCGGAGATATCGTTGGTGGTATTTCTCCAGCGAGTTGAGGTGTCTACTGTACATGGTCCATGTCTCTGTGCTATACAGGAGGGCGAGTATTACTACAGCCCTGTAGACCATGAGCTTGGTGGCAGGTTTGCGGGCCTAGTCTTCAACACTCTTTTCCTCAGGCGGCCGAAGGCTGCACTGGCACACTGGAGGCGGTGTTGAATCTCGTCGTCAATGTCTGCTCATTGATAAGAGGCTCCCGAGCAATGGGAAATGGTCCACATTGTCCAAGGCCACGCTATGGATCTTGATGACTGGGGGGCAGTGCTTTGCGGCGCGGACAAGTTGGTGGAGGATGTTTTACGGATGTTTAGCGTAAGGCCAATGCTTTCATACGCCTCAGTGAATACGTTGACTATGACTTGGAGTTCAGCCTCTGTGTGCAGACTCAGCCGTCGTCCGCGTGCTGTAACTCGATGCCAGAGGTTGGGGTAGCCTTGGACCTGGCCTGGAGAGGACGAAGGTTAAACAGGTTCCCACTGGTTTAGTTCCACTCCAGGGGGGAGCTTGTTGACTGTGAGGTGGAGCATGGCAGCGAGGAAGATTGAGAAGAGGGTTGGGGCGATGTCGCAGCCCTGCTTGACCCCGGTCCAGACTTGGATTGGGTCTGTAATGGATCCATTGGTAAGGATCACGGCCTGCATGTTATCGTGGAGCAGGTGGAGGATGGTGACTTTTGGGGGCACTTCAGTGGGGCCATGAGGGTCGACTTCTATACTGACATCCCTTCTAGAAAGGATGTCTATGAGCCTCTGGTTTCCGTCCTCCATACATGCCCATCTATCCTCTATAGTTGCCCATCTATTTAGAAGTGAAAATATGTTGTCATTATACTGGCGATAGGATTCCTCCATTCAGGTGGCTATCCTATCCAAGGAGGAAGCTATAGTTGCTCGTGACTGCGCCATGCTGTTGCTCATGTTGGAGAAGGACTCCTCCATTCTCTGCACACTCGCAGTCACCGTGGTCGCAAAACCAGTTAGAGCCTCCTGCACTTGTTCCTGCAGCTCCAGGATCACCCTCTTCCTGGATGGATCCCAATGCTCAGCGTCTACATGCAGCCGAGCAGAGCTAGAAAACTCCTGAATCTTATGATGAGGAGTCTCCACTGCAGTCACTGTCTCTATCATCTGTTCTGGCTCACTTGTGATCTGTGATGCAGCAGGTGACAACACTACTCTATGTGGCAATAGACCCACTGAGGTGTGTGTATCTGCGCTTGTGCTGGGTTGCGCTATCTGGGGTGACGCAGCGCCTTCAGAGGCAGAAGGCTCCTCTGAGGAGTCTTGTTGCTATTGCTCCTTGACAGTGGGTGGGGGGGGGAGGGGTGGCTCCAGGTGGACCTATGGGAGAGTAAAGACACATATTACATAAATGAGATGTCAAATGCAGGCACATACCATTATACATATCATGACCATTCATTTTCTATTCATGTAACGCCCTATGTGAGTGACTGGTGAAAGGCATGCAACTGTATGATTAGTAATTCTGTCACCAGCTTCTTCTATCTCTCCGTCCCCCATTTCAGGAACCTCCACCGCTCCAGCTATGTCGAGTGCTGCCTCCTTTGCATTCGTCAAATTAATCAATTACCCCATTGTTCCTCTGGCTAGAGACGTAACCATCATCGAACCTTTTGTTCTTGTCTCTCTCTTTACACATTGTGAAGGAAAGCTCAAGATCTTTATAGGCCTCAAGTCACGCGTACTGTCCCAGACGATTCATTATAGCATGGCAGTAGTTATTGTGAACAGAAATAAGGTAGTTCCTAACAAAACACCAGATGCTAACTTGTTTACCATCTTGGGTCCATCATCCCGCTTCCTATCACTTGTTTCATAATGTATTGACAAAGTTTAGTCAAACAGGCATGGATTACACATCCTTCAACTCAGCAGAAAATAAACCGCATGGTCAGCTAAATTGTGCACTGATACATAAAACGCTAAAGCACCCCTGGGAATGAACAAGTGAACCATTTCATTATTTCTAGCTGCAGTACAAATACAAAAGACATCCACAACTAAAAGAAAGCAAAAACCTTAATCATAGAATCATAGAAATTTACAGCATGGAAGGAGGCCATTACGGCCCATTGTGTCTGAGTGGAACTGAGTCCATGATCAGATCAGCTATGATCTTATTAAATGGCAGAGCAGGCTCAAAGGGCCAAATGACCTGCTCCTGCTCATATTCTTGTGTTCTTGTATCTGCGCCAGCCAACAAAGGTATCCAGCCTAATCCCACTTTCCAGCTCTTGGTCCATAGCAGTGCTATGTGGCGCAGACAGGTTGGTGGAGGATGTTTTACGGATATTTAGCGTAAGGCCAATGCTTTCATACGCCTCAGTGAATACGTTGACTATGACTTGGAGTTCAGCCTCTGTGTGCAGACTCAGCCGTCATCCGCGTGCTGTAACTCGATGACAGAGGTTGGGGTAGCCTTGGACCTGGCCTGGAGAGGATGAAGGTTAAACAGGTTCCCACTGGTTTAGTTCCACTCCAGCGGGGAGCTTATTGACTGTGAGGTGGAGCATGGCAGCGAGGAAGATTGAGAAGAGGGTTGGGGCGATGACGCAGCCCTGCTTGACCCCGGTCCAGACTTGGATTGTGTCTGTAATGGATCCGTGGGTAAGGATCACGGCCTGCATGTCATCGTGGAGCAGGTGGAGGATGGTGACTTTTGGGGGCACTTCAGTGGGGCCATGAGGGTCGACTTCTATATTGACATCCCTTCTAGAAAGGACGTCTATGAGCCTCTGGTTTCTGTCCTCCATACATGCCCATCTATCTTCTATAGTTGCCCATCTATTTAGAAGTGAAAGTATGTTGTCATTATACTGGCGATGGGATTCCTCCATTCAGGTGGATATCCTATCCATGGAGGAAGCTATAGTTGCTAGTGACTACGGCTTGTTGTTGCTCATGTTGGAGAAGGACTCCTCCATTCTCTGCACACTCGCAGTCACCATGGTCACAAAACCAGTCAGAGCCTCCTGCACTTGTTCCTGCAGCTCCAGGATCACCCTCTTCCTGGATGGATCCCAATGCTCAGCGTCTACATGCAGCCGAGCAGAGCTAGAAAACTCCTGAATCTTATGATGAGGAGTCTCCACTGCAGTCACTGTCTCTATCATCTGTTCTGGCTCACTTGTGATCTGTGATACAGCAGGTGACAACACTACTCTATGTGGCGATGGACCCACTGAGGTGTGTGTATCTGCGCTGGTGCTGGGTTGCGCTATCTGGGGTGACGCAGCGCCTTCAGAGGCAGAAGGCTCCTCTGAGGAGTCTTGTTGCTATTGCTCCTTGACAGTGGGCGGGGGGGGAGGGGTGGCTCCAGGTGGACCTATGGGAGAGTAAAGACACATATTACATAAATGAGATGTCAAATGCAGGCACATACCATTATACATATCATGACCATTCATTTTCTATTCATGTAACGCCCTATGTGAGTGACTGGTGAAAGGCATGCAACTGTATGATTAGTAATTCTGTCACCAGCTTCTTCTATTGAGCCCCTCTCTCCGTCCCCCATTTCAGGAACCTCCACCGCTCCAGCTATGTTGAGTGCTGCCTCCTTTGCATTCGTCAAATTAATCAATTACCCCATTGTTCCTCTGGCTAGAGACGTAACCATCATCGAACCTTTTGTTCTTGTCTCTCTCTTTACACATTGTGAAGGAAAGCTCAAGATCTTTATAGGCCTCAAGTCACGCGTACTGTCCCAGATGATTCATTATAGCATGGCAGTAGTTATTGTGAACAGAAATAAAGTAGTTCCTAACAAAACACCAGATGCTAACTTGTTTACCATCTTGGGTCCATCATCCCGCTTCCTATCACTTGTTTCATAATGTATTGACAAAGTTTAGTCAAACAGGCATGGATTACACATCCTTCAACTCAGCAGAAAATAAACAGCATGGTCAGCTAAATTGTGCACTGATACATAAAACCCTAAAGCACCCCTGGGAATGAACAAGTGAACCATTTCATTATTTCTAGCTGTAGTACAAATACAAAAGACATCCACAACTAAAAGAAAGCAAAAACCTTAATCATAGAATCATAGAAATTTACAGCATGGAAGGAGGCCATTTCGGCCCATTGTGTCTGAGTGGAACTGAGTCTATGATCAGATGAGCTATGATCTTATTAAATGGAAGAGCAGGCTCAAGGGGCCAAATGACCTGCTCCTGCTCATATTTCTTGTGTTCTTGTGTCTGCGCCGGCCAACAAAGGTATCCAGCCTAATCCCACTTTCCAGCTCTTGGTCCATAGCCATGTAGATTATGGCACTTCAAGTGCACATCCAAGTACTTTTTAAATATGATGACGGTTTCCGCCTCTACCATCCTTTCAGGCAGTGAGTTCCAGACCCCCACCACCCTCTGGGTGAAGAAATTTCCTCTCACATCCCCTCTAAACCTCCTACCAATTACTTAAAATCTATGCCGCCTTGTTCTTGACCGCTCTGTTAAGAGAAATAGGTCCGTCGTATTCACTCTATCTATGACAGTCATCCGCAACCCCGAGGGACTGCCTATGCTGATGATCTATGCCCCTCATAATTTTATACACTTCAATAAGATCTCCCCTCAGCCTGCTCTGTTCCAAAGAAAACAAATCCAGCCTATCCAATCTTTCCTCATTGCTAAAATTCGTCAGTCCAGGCAACATCCTCATGAATCTCCTCTGTACCCTCTCTAGTGTAATCACATCTTTCCTGTAATGTGGTGACCAGAACTGCACACAGTACTCTAGCTGTGGCCTAACTAGTGCTTTCGACAGTTGAAGCATAACCTCCCGGCTCTTGCATTCTATGCCTCGGCTAATAAAAGCAAGTATTCCGTATGCCTTCTTAAACACCTTATCTACCTGGCCTGCTACCTTCAGGGATCTGTGGACGTGCACTCCAAGGTCCCTTTGTTCCTTTACACTTCTCAGTGTTGTACCATTTGATGGCCTGGAAATCCCGGCCTCCCCGGGTCCGTACGAAGTTTCTACGGACTCGGGAAGGCATCGGAAAAGCCGGTTTTCAGCGCACAATGCGTATACGCTGAAAACCTGCTTTTCAGATCTGTCAAGCTGGAGTTGACAGATCTCACGCATATCGGGAGCGAGGTCATTTGCATGGGCAAGATTGTGGTATTCACCCATATCTTGCCTAGCAAATGTCCTCAAAATTCTTGCGCCTGATAAAAGCAGGCACATAGCCTACTTTTACAGGCATATCAGTTTAAAAACATACAAAAATGTAATTAAATTAAATCAAAAAAACACATATTACTTTTTTAAACCCTGCCCACCACATTACATTTATTTTTAACCAGAATGAAAAAAACTTTTTAAAAACTTGGGGAAAAAAAATTTCTCTTAGATATTTATTAACTTTCATTTCAATTCATTTTAATTATGTGAGGTGTGTTTTTTATTTATTATTACATGTGTTTAATGTAAATGGGCTCAAAATTGGCCAGGAGTTGCTCCATTTTTTTTGGAACACATTGATTTTTCTGGAGTATCTTAAAAATCCCCATTTTGCACATTCAATTTGCGTCAGTGTAAGTGAGTTAGTTAGGATTTTTTTAGTTTAGTTTAGCTTTTTTCAAAAGGGGGCGTTACCAGCCACCTATGCCCGTTTTGGCGATTTAGGCCACTTTGGACAGCTAATAGTTACTCCAAACTAACTTAGACCAGCGTATGTGGCCACTTGTGGCCGCACAAAAAACCCTTGCGGAGAGTTAAGAAATCAGCGCAGATAGGTACTTAATGACTTGACTGAAGAATGTGAATAGGATCAAACAGCTATACAGGACATCATATGACAAACTTCACAAAGTTAATTTACTATACAACAGAAGCATTCATGGAATCTTAAACTACAAAAATAAAAGAAGTAGAGACAAAACATATTTACATAATTTTTTCAAAATATCCAAATAAAAAATAGAAGTATCTCCTGTTCTTATGTTCTTATGTCGGAAAGTATTTTCATCAACAGGGTTAAGGAAAGTCTTGAGTAAGCTCATAAAAATTACTGGCTCAAAATTATAGTTATCACACCCGCCTCCTCCCCGCCCCGGCTCCCTGACCCGGGATCAAAACTCCGCCCCCCCCCGGGTTCAAAACTCCCCCCCCCCACCGATCAAAACTTTCGTCCCCCGTCTCCCTGGATGAAAACTCTTCCCCCTCCCGCCCGATCAAAACTCTCCTCCTCTTCCTCCCCCCCCAATCAAAACTCTCCTCCTCCCCCCTCACCCGCCCCAGCCCCCCAATCAAAACTCTCCTCCTCCCCCCCCACCCCCGCCCCGATCAAAACTCTCCTCCCCCAACCCCCCACACCCCCGCCCCGATCAAATCCCTCCCCGCACCCACCTGTTTGTTGTAGCCTTCGCCCGGGAAGGCAGCGGGCCAGCCTGTGCGGCAGGCCACTTGTCCCGGGATAGAGGTGGGACACACCGGGTCCCACACTGCAGCACACATCATCATCATCATCGGCAGGAGCTACTGCGCATGCGCGAACGCTCCAGTGTGCATGCGGAGAGCTGCCGGCACTGTTTTTCGCGCAGGACCCTAGCTCCGCCCCCTAATCGACAGACCACGTTGCGCCAAGCCATGGGAGAGGCCACAGAGCAGCCAGAATCCGGAGACATCCTTTTGGCGCCGTTTTCAGCCCACAAAGTCAGCGCACCTCTGGTAAGTGCGCCAAAAAAACGGGTGGACCAATTTTGGCCCTTTGGTTTTTTTTTCTCATTAATAGCAATGAGAACTCATAGATATTGCTATTAATGAGAAAGCTGTGGAATACAGTACTTGATTGGCTGAGCAGTCACAAGTAACTGCACCTTCTGCGAAGGAACCTGGAGGATGGGAGCGCGCTTCGCAGCGCGGGAAGAGAAGGCCTCTCCACCGGAATCACAGGCTCCTCCCGGACCACCAGGTAGACTTGTAGAAATATTTCAGGTCAGAGGCATCTGCCCGCGGGAAGCCTCCAACTGCAATTTCTGGGCCAATGCGTACATCCTTGCCTTGTTAGCCCTCCCTCTCTGCGACATGTGTGCGCACTAGGTTCATGCAGCAGAGCAGGTCTCTAGTTGTCTTGGCACTGCCACTGGACCAAGACCTAGCTCTGTCAAACCCGTGTGGTGGCTGGTGTGCAATGGCCACCCCACATTAAAAAATTCCACACACAGGCATCTTCCATCCTTCAGGATGTAGATCAGGACCTGGAATATTAAGTCCTTCATTGAAACACCTGTGAACTCATCCTTTTTTGGCGTGGAAACAAGTCATCCTCATTTCGAGGGACTGCCTGTGATGATGATTAGCTCTCCCCAAATGCATTACCTCACACTTCTCCGGATTGAATTTCATTTGCCACTGTTCTGCCCACCTGAACAGTTCATTGATATCTTACTGCAATCTACAGCTTTATTCTTCATTATCGACCACACAGCCGATTTTAGTATCATATGCAAACTTCTTAATCATGCCCCCTACATTCAACAACAACAACAATTCAAGTCTAAATCATTGATTTTTACCACAAAAAGCAAGTGGCCTTGTACCGAGCCCTGCGGAACCCCACTGGAAACAGCCTTTCAGTCACAAAGCACCTATCAACCATTACCCACTGCTTCCTGCCCCTGAGCCAATTTTGGATTAAACTTGCCATTTTGCCTTGGATCCCATGGGCTTTTACTTTCATGACCAGACTGCCATGTGGGACCTTATCAAAAGCCTTGCTAAAATACATATATATTACATCAAATGTACTACCCTCATCGACCCTCCTTGTTACCTCCTCAAAAAATTCAATCAAGTTAGTCAGACAACCATCCCGTAACAAATCCATGCTGACTGTTCTTGATTAATCCATGTCTTTCTAAATGAAGATTTATCCTGTCCCTCAGAATTTTTTCCAATAATTTTCCCAGCGCCGAAGCTAGGCTGACTGGCCTGTAAAATTACTTGGTCTATCCCTTAATCCTTTTTAAACAAAGGTACCACGTTAGCAGTCCTCCAGTCCTCTGGCACCACATCTGGAAAATGATGGTCAGAGCCTCTGCTATTTCCTCATTTGCTTCTCTTAACAGCCTGGGATACATTTCATCCGGGCCTGGAAATTTATCCACTTTCAAAGCTGCTAAACCGCTTAATACTTCCTCTCTCACTATGTTTATTTCATCTAATATTTCACACTCCTCCTCCCTGATTGCAATGTTGAGCTGCCATAATTGCCCTTCTTTCTACCATGTCTCAGTAATTGCTATAATATCATACTCCCAACTGTCTATATCTGTGCTCTCAGCTCATCTGCCTTATTCCCTATATTCCTTGCATTGAAGTATATACCGTTTATCACTGCAAAACTTTCTTGTTGTCTATTTTCTAGCTCTTGTTTTCTGTCTTCCAAATTCACTTTCTACTTTTCTGCTTTCCGATTCCAGCTTTACTTCTCTCCCCACTGAATCCATCCCCCTGCCAAGCTAGTTTAAGCTCTTCCCAACAGCACTCGCAACTCCCCTGCCCCCCGCACCACCCCCCCGCCCCCCGCCCCCCCATGAGGATATTGGTCCCGGCTCTGTTGAGGTGCAACCCGCCTAGCTTGTACAGATCCCACCTCTCCCAGAAACAGTCCCAGTGCCTCAGGAATCTAAAGCCCTCCCTTCTGCACCAGCCTTTCAGCCATGCATTCATCTGCTCTATTCTCCTATTTCTGTACTCACTAGCATGTCGCACCAGGAGTAATCTGGAGATTATTACCTTTGAGGTCCTGCTTTTTAATCTCTCTCCGAGCTCCCTAAAATTTACCTGCAGGACCTCAACCTTCTTTCTACCTATGTCATTGGTACCGTTATGGACCACGACATCTGGCTGTTCACCCTCTTCCCCCCAGAATTCCCTTGGTGACATCCTTGACCCTGGCACCAGGGAGGCAAAATCCCATCCTGGAGTCACATCTGCGGCTGCAGAAATGCCTGTCTGCTCCCTTAACTATCGAATCCTCTACCACTATTGTTCTTCCACTGTTCTTCCTCCCTCCCTGTGCAGCTGAGCTACCTGTGTCGCTGTGGACTTGGCTCTGGCTGCACTCTCCAGAGGAAACATCAATCATATGAGATTAAACCAAATCCTAATCCTTCATTATATATGTATACCCGAGTCGGGTATCTTACACCTGTGGGAGGCAAAGGTGGAGGCACAGGCCCATCACAGGCATGCAAATGAGGTAGAAACATAGAAACATAGAAAATAGGTGCAGGAGTAGGCAATCGGCCCTTCGAGCCTGCACCATCATTCAATAAGATCATGGCTGATCATTCATTCAGTACCCTGTTCCCGCTTTCTCTCCATACCCCTTGATCTCTTTAGCCACAAGGGCCATATCTAACTCCCTCTTGAATATATCCAATAAACTGGCATCAACAACTCTCTGCGGTAGGGAATTCCACAGGTTAACAACTCTCTGAGTGAAGAAGTTCCTCCTTATCTCAGTCCTAAATGGCTTACCCCTTATCCTAAGACTATGTCCCCTGGTTCTGGACTTCCCCAACATCGGGAACATTCTTCCTACATCTAACCTGTCCAGTCCCATCAGAATGTTATATGCTTCTATGAGATCCCCTCTCATCCTTCTAAACTCCAGTGAATACAGGCTCAGTCGATCCAGTCTCTCCTCATATGTCAGTCCTGCCATCCCAGGAATCAGTCTGGTGAACCTACTGTTGGAGGAAATTTTAGTCATTAACTATCTTTTTAAGCTTGCATAAACTGTTGGGACATAACCCTTAACAAACGGCTTTCGTGCACACATTTGATGGACGTCTTTGTCGTTTCGCAATACGCGAGTGACTCATGTGCCAGATCACGGCCATATAAGGCAATGATACGTTAAAACATGAAATGATTGGATAAGGAGGCGAGGACGCCCACAGAAGTATAATTGTAACCAGAAACCCACGCCCAGGGAGAAGGTGGTCACGAGGTTGCGGAATCTCTGTCTCTTCTCCCAGAGCGCTCTGTACAATAAACTGCGTATTTTTACCGTACTTGGACTCGTGTGGAAAATCATTCCTAACAAATTGGCGCTGCGAGCAGGGTGAATACGGGTTGCTTCGGGTCACCCGACCGGTGGAGTGGGACAAGTAGTCAAAGTTTGACCATCCATTAAATTGGGCCACGGGAAAGGTGGCTCCGGAACCCCGATTCACCAAAAGAACGGACGTCCATGAACGGTGAGAAATCACAGTTGTGCCACGGGTTGTAAACTAAGTTTGTCATTTTAAGTCACACAGGTCGGAGATATCAAGGGCCGTGTGTAAAACAAAGTAGGAAGATCGTAGTAAGTCGCGGAGGCCATTTTGATGAATCGCAAGTGTGATAGAACACCTCTGATGATAGAGACTGCAAGTCTGTCTGGTAGGAGTGAGTAATACCGGGCGTACCTCTGACAGTCATGAGACCGTGATGTGAAACTACGATGAGCGGTAAGGAAACGGAGTGGGGCCCTCCTGGGTCCCTCACCAGATTATACATGACCGAAAGGAAGGGACTAGTGGACAGAATGCAAAAGGAGGGCTGGGCCCCGACGAAAAATGTAAAAGAACAGTGAGAATGGTGGGAGACACAAAAACAGAAGAAAACCAAAAAGGCAGTGGTCCTATTGGTGTATCAGTTGGTTAAATTAACTGAAGTAGTGGAGGAAGTAAAGGACAAACTAGCCGCCAAAACTAAATGAATACGGGAACTGGAAAAACAGCTTGAGATCCACGGTCCCCCCCGGTTCTCAAGTTATAATATAACTGTAGGCGGGATGGAAGGAGAAGGATCTCCCGAGTATGATGAGGGGGGTGGTCCGACCGCCCCGCCAGAAGGTGAAGACTCGGTTACGGAGGAAGTAAAGGCAGCACCCCTAAAATGAGGGGGCACGGTGGCAGACCCCACTTCCCGATATTATGCCTTTACCCCAGCAGAAAAACAAATAGTAATGACCGAGTTAGGGCCCTTAAAGCCGAGATCGAATAACAAGGCTTTCCGGACAAAATTAGATATGTTATGGGAGTTACATGACTTGCACCCCCGAGATATTCACGGCATAGTACGTGCCAATTGCCCACGAGACAAGTGGAGGAATATACAGGGAAATGGGATGATGGATGGGGGATGGGCAACGGCAGTGACTCTGATTGCAGATTGAGCGGCACAGACTGCTGCCTTTGTCCCTTTTAAAGCTGCGGTACAAACGGCCCTGAGCAACTCCCAGGTTAATTGGGGAAGGATAATGACCTGTAAACAAAAGAAAGGGGAGGGAAGCAGTGAGTTTGGGGAGCGGTTATTCGAGTCCGAAAAGGAATCGTCCGGTCAGGCCAATCCCCAGATGGCCGATCCAGCATTTATTCAGATGTATAAAGATGGGTTGTCCGCCAAACATCAAGCCGTGATAAAATTAGGAGTGATAACCCATAACATATATGATGAAGTGGTCCGCTGGGCATGTTCAGTGGACGCACAGGACCCGGAGAATAAAATGGTGGCAGTAAAGCAGGAAAGGGTGGCAGCGGGGGCTAGGTCAAAAGGCAGTGGAGTGTGTTTTCAGTGTGGGAAAATGGGTCACATAGCAAAAGACTGCCGCTCAACCAAGACGTGCAACTACTGTGACAAGAAGGGCCTCATAGAGGAGAAGTGTTGGAAGAAGGAAAGGGTTGCGGCAGGAGATGGATCCACTTTGCAGGACAAAGTAGGAAAGGAAGAGTACAAACATTTTCTGGAGTACCTAGCGACAAAAGGGCCTCGCTGACGGCCCGTGAGCAGAATGACGAGCGGATGTTCGTGCCTGCACTAGTAGGGGGCCAACCGTGTGAAATGCTAGTGGACACCGGCACCGCCATATCAATCACTAACCTATCCCTACCTTTAACACTACACAAGATTAGTATAATAGGATTGGGAGGAGAACCGATACCGGCGTTCAAAAGTGAACTGCAGGTGGTGGAAATGGAAAATAAATTCCTGTTGGCCCAGTTTTGGGTGTGTAAAAACAATGAAGGGACTATTTTAGGAATAGATTTGATAAGGGAATTTAAACTATTGATAGATGCAGAACACAACAAAATAATTTGGCCGGAAGCGGACGGGTGTAAAATCAACTCGTCCGCGTTCTTATGAAACGTTGCAAAGATAGGCAGTGGCAAACCACTGGTCCGAGATTGGGGACAAGAGTCGAGGGAGTACGGGGTCATATGCGAGGCCCTAGAAACGGTCTGGGACAGAACGAAGCAGGACATGGGCCTCGCTGATATGACGCCGATTAACATCCCAGAGCCCAAACATCAGGCGCATTGGCAGTACCCGATAAAACCAGAGGCGGTGGAGGCAGTATCGAAGATCGTATGCGACCTTGCAAGAAAAGGAATAATTAGGGAAACGGAGAACACCACGAACTCCCCGGTATGGCTAGTCGCGAAACCCAATGGGTCATACAGACTCACCATAGACTATACAACCTTGAACAAAGTTACCCCCAAACTACACCCTATAGTGGCAAGTCCGGCTACCATCTTAAATGTCCGAAATCTACAACATAAGATATTTACGGTACTAGATATCGCAAACTGATTCTGGTCCCTACCCCTTGACCACGAGTCGCAAGAGAAGTTAGCCTTTACGGTGGGAGGGAGACAGTATACGTGGACCCGATTGCCAAAGGGGTTCCACAATAGCCCTGCGATATTTCACAGAACTATGAGTTCCGTACTAAAACTTGTAGACTTGACACCCTACCATAGCACTATGTTGCAGTACGTGGATGATTTGCTGATAGCCTCGGAGGACCCCGAAGGTCATAGGGCAGCCCTCATATCAGTTCTGGAAACATTAGAAAAGGGAGGATTTAAAGTAAATCCCATTAAGGCTCAAATTGGCAAGAAAATTGTTACCTACCTGGGACTGGAGATATCCCAAGGAGTCAGAATCATGCCTAACGACCGAAAGGTAGCAATACAGATGATGCCCAGACCAGTCTCAGTGCGTGGGGTCAGAAAGGTACTGGGACTATTCAACTACAGTAGGAACTTTATCCCCGGGTTCGCAGAGATAGTCGAGCTGATTCAGAGATTGGTAAAGGGCGGAAGGCCCTTGGGAAGAGGACCAGAAGGAGGCCTATACACGGCTAAAACAGACCCTGGTGTCCGCCCCAGGGTTGGGTCTACCTGATATGGGAAAATCATTCCACATCTATTGTGAGAATGAGGGAGGATTCTATGCGGCGGTGGTAACACAACAACATGGGGACCAAAAACGGCCAGTTGCATATTATTCCACGCAGCAGACTCCTGTGGTGTCTGGGTTATCAAGATGTGTGGCAGCCCTTGATTGTGCCACTTGGGCAGTGAGAGTTAGCGAGCCTACTGTTATGACCGGAGATATTGTTTTACATACCAAACACACCTTGGTGGAGATGCTGAACACCAGAAAACTGAGGTCGGTTTCCAAAATGCGCCGGGCCCACTGGGAGGCCGTCCTATTGCCAGTGGATCAGTCAGTGGTAATTATCAGAGACAGAGGAGGAAACCCGGCAGAAGACCTCCTGGGGGCAGGGGAGCCGCATCAGTGTGAGGAAGTGGATCGTGAGAATATAGAAGGTTGCCTTGTAGACAAATCCTTAAATGGGGCACAGATGACCCTCTATGTGGATGGATCTAGAAAGTATGTTGAAGGAACCCTATGGACCGGATGGGCCGTGGTAAATGGCCAGTTACAAACCGTGGCATCTGGTAGATTAGATGGGGGACTCCCGGCCCAAGACGCTGAGATTGTGGCCCTCAATGAGGCCCTGAAGCTGGCAAAGGACAAGACTGTTAATATCTATACAGATAATCGCTACGCATTTGGAGTTGTACATGATTATATGATAGCATGGGGACGCAGGGGGGTCGTCACAATAGGGGGAGAGACCATCCGACACCAGGAGAAAGTTCAGGCTCTATTACACGCAGCCGAAGGGCCACCGCACGCTGCTGTGATAAAAATCAAAGCTCATCAAAAGGTACAAAACCGGGAGCAGGAAGATAATCAGGCAGCCAACGCCACCGCACAGCGAGCGCTGGAACAGGACGTGGAAGAAAGAACTGAGGGGGTGGGGAGCATAATGAGGGACAAAGTAGATATAGTCAGGTTACACTCTGATGTTCCTCCGGAGGAACAGGAGGAATAGAAGGCCAAGGGCAGGGCACCAGGTATAGATTTGGTGTGAAGAAATGATGGAAAAGTCATAGCCCCAAACTGCATTAAGCAGACATTACTGGAACTACACCATGGAGTGGCTCATATGGGCAGGGGACCCATGATGGAGTTACTCATGAAAGATTGGTGGTGGTCCGGAATGGGGCGGGATATAGCCAAACAGTGTCAGCGCTGTATAACGTGTGCACAACATAACCCCGGTAAGCCAATTAAGATACGAATGACACACCAACCGAGGCCTCGAGGACCACGGGAAAATATACAAATAGATTTCACAGGACCACTACCTGACTCACGGAGGAAACGATATTGCTTAGTGGTAATAGATCAGTTCACCTGATGGGTGGAAGCTTACCCAACAAGGAATTGTATGGCCACTATAGTAGCTAGGATTCTGGCGGAAGAAATAATCCCTAGGTGGGGGGGTGCCATTACAAATGGACTCGGACCAAGGCACCCACTTCACGGGGAAGGTAATAAAGGCCATATGTAAATTAAAGGGAATAAAACAGAAATTCCATATACCATACCATCCCCAAAGTTCAGGAATGGTGGAACGGATGAATCGAACCCTTAAGATAACTATCGCAAAGGCAATCCGAGAAAGTGGGACTACATGGGTTGATGTGTTACCCATCATCCTGATGAAACTAAGGGCAGTCCCTAATAGAACAGTGGGCTTATCACCCAATGAGTTAATGACGGGAAGGGCAATGCAACTCCCAGAAGGAATTTTTATGGGAGAGGCGGATGTAGGACCTCTAAGGGATAGAATTCAGAGATATATATTAGAAATGAGTAATGGTCTCCAGGAAATGAGAAAACAGACCAGAGAAAGGCAGACTCAATGTGATAAGAAACTAGAGTCCACTGCCTTCCCGGACATACCTCAGGCAGGAACCCGCGTGATGGTGAAGGTCCTCCCAGGGAAACCCGGGTTCGCCCCAAAGTGGACAGGGCCATACAAGGTTATGATTAGCGAAGATACTTGTGCCTGCATCAATATCAGAGGAAAAGGGCAATGGAAACATTGGACCCAGCTTAAAGTTTTTGAGCCTGCCACTTAACAAAGGTACTTATCTACCTACAGGTCGGTCATGACTCTTCAAGCAAGATAAACGGCCATTTTGCCTTTGAATAATTGTTAACATAGAGTAATAAGATGAAACTGCACGTCGCGATCTGTGTGATAGTCTCGGTCTGTATTGTATACGCCCCACCGGTAAAGAGGCAAAAACGAGAACTCCATGTTAATACATTTCTGTATATGTCCTACATCTATGCCCAACAAGGTAACGTTTCTAGTTGTTGGGTATGTGCACACATCCCTATCCATAGTAAAGGAGGGATTTCCTTGAAAGCGGTCCCCTTGAATACCTCAGAGGTAGCAGAACGGGTGATGCGTAGGAATGGCACAGAAGATAAAATGACTCCTGGGACCAGAGCGGAGATAAGGGCCGATGGAAATCGGCAGGATATCCCTTAACCAGCTTTGATGGATGGTACCAGCCATTGTATAATAGGACCGAGAAACCTCCGTTCCTAATCCTGACCAATACCACGGCATAAGGAAACCCCCCACCCACAATTTGTGTGACCAGAAATAACACAAACGGTGAGAAAGGCTTTGAGGCAGGGAACAGCCGGTGCACACAAAACTTCAACCTAACAGTGTGGAACCTAACAGGTGATTCGACCACCGGGCAAGGATTTTTTGAGTTAGAGGGCGTAAAAAAATCAAACGAGTGGTGGAGACTGGATCCCGCCCAAAGTCAGGTGGCGCAGACAGACCCAGGAAAGATTGGGGTATAACCTAACAGCATAGAATGGAACCTACTTTATTTGCGGCCACAAAGCCTACCCTTGGCTGTCCGAGAACTGGACGGGATCCTGCTATTTAGGATATGTGGTACCCTTTATGCGGCAAGCACATACCCTAACAGAAGTGCATGCTTCCAGCCGGCAAAAACGAGACCTCACCCTGTCGAGAGGTTCTTTGGGGTACTCTTAGTACCGGTTGGAGTAGGACTAAACATGGATGAACTACGAAGGGTAGAGAAAGTACTGGAGCAAACAGCCAATGACACGGCCGAAGCTCTGGAAGGTATTACGGCGGAGATGGTGGCAATGCGCACCAAGATACGACAAAACCGTGTGGCATTAGATTATGTCTTGGCGGAAAGCGGTGGCACTTGCGCTCTGATAGGGGCTGAGTGCTGTAGCTACATCCCCAACAACTCTGAGGCTATAACTAACTTAGCAGAACACATAAAAAAGGAGGTAGAAAAGCTGAAATCCACTGACAACGGGTTTGATTGGTTGGGGAGCTAGATGTCAGGCATCGGACAGAGCACTGAACAAGGATTAGTACTGTTTGTGGGAATATGTATCGCACTATACCTCGTTGTCATGTTAATTAGGATGTGTATGTCAAAATTGTGTACAACGGCATCAGTGTCCTCGATAACATATGCTAAAGCTACCGGCACCTCCTGACCAACTCCCGTTCCAGCCACGGAGTATCAGAAATTACAACACCACTCTCGTCAACGGCCACAGGCATCGGAAGAATCAGTCCGGCTGTGATTTGTGACTGCTCTTCTCCGCATGGCATGGGAAAAGATCAAAAGGAGGGATTGCTGGAGGAAATTTTAGTCATTAACTATCTTTTTAAGCTTGCATAAACTGCTGGGACATAATCCTTAACAAACTGCTTACGTGCACACATGTGATGGACTTCCTTGTCATTTCGCAATACGCAAGTGACTCATGCGCCAGATCGCGGCCATATAAGGCACTGCTACGCTAAAACATGAAATGATTGGATAATGGTGTAAGGAGGCGAGGACGCCCACAGAAGTATAATTGTAACCAGAAACCCACGCCCGGGGAGAAGGTGGTCACGAGATTGCGGAATCTCTGTCTCTTCTCCCAGAGCGCTCTGTACAATAAACTGCGTATTTTTTACCGTACTTGGACTCGTGTGGAAAATTATTCTTAACACTCCGCTGCACTCCCTCAATAGCCAGAACGTCCTTCCTCAGAGTAGGAGACCAAAACTGAACACAATATTCCAGGTGGGGCCTCACCAAGGCCCTGTACAACTTCCCTGCTCCTATACTCAAATCCCCTTGCTATGAAGGCCAACATACCATTTGCCTTCTTCACCACCTGCTGTACCTGCATGCCAACTTTCAATGACTGATGTACCATGACACCCAGGTCTCACTGCACCTCCCCTTTTCCTAATCTGCCGCCATTCAGATAATATTCTGCCTTTGTGTTTTTGCCCCCAAAGTGGATAATCTCACATTTATCCACATTATACTGCATCTGCCATGTATTTGCCCACTCGCCTAACCTGTCCAAATCACCCTGCAGCCTCTTAGAGTCCTCCTCACAGCTCACACCACCACCCAGTTTAGTGTCATCTGCAAACTTAGAGATATTACACTCAATTCCATCATCCAAATCATTAATATATATTGTAAAGAGCTGGGTTCCCAGCACTGAGCCCTGCGGCACTCCACTAGTCACTGCCTGCCATTCCGAAAAGGATCTGTTAATCCCGACTCTCTGCTTCCTGTCTACCAACCAGTTCTCTATCCACGTCAGTACATTACCCCCAATACCATGTGCTTTAATTTTGCACACCAATCTCTTGTGTGGGACCTTGTCAAAAGCCTTTTGAAAGTCCAAATACACCACATTCACTGGTTTTCCCCTGTCCACTCTACTAGGTACATCCTCAAAAAATTCCAGAAGATTTGTCAAGCATGATTTCCCTTTCATAAATCCATGCTGACTTGGACCAATCCTATCACTGCTTTCCAAATGTGCTGCAGTTCATCCTTAATGATTGATTCCAACATTTTCCCTACTACTGATGTCAGGCTAACTGATCTATAATTACCCGTTTTCTCTCTCCCTTCTTTTTTAAAAAGTGGTGTTACATTAGCAACCCTCCAGTCCATAGGAACTGATCCAGAGTCGATAGACTGTTGGAAAATTATCACCAATGCATCCACTATTTCTAGGGCCACTTCATTAAGTACTCTGGGATGTAGACTATCAGGCCCTGGGGATTTATCGGCCTTCAATCCTGTCAATTTCCCCAACTCAATTTCCCGCTTAATAAGGATATCCTTCAGTTCCTCCTTCTCACAAGACCTTCGCACCCCTAGTACATCGGGAAGGTTATTTGTGTCTTCCTTTGTGAAGACAGAACCAAAGTACCTGTTCAATTGGTCTGCCATTTCTTTGTCCTCCATTATAAATTCACCCGAATCCGACTGCAAGGGACCAACTTTTGTCTTCACTAATCTTTTTCTCTTCACATATCTATAGAAGCTTTTGCAGTCATTTTTTATGTTTCCGGCAAGCTTCCTCTCGTACTCTATTTTCCCGCTCTTAATTAAACCCTTTGTCCTCCTCTGCTGCATTCTAAATTTCTCCCAGTCCTCTGGCTTGCTACTTTTTCTGGCTAATTTGTATGCCTCTTCCTTAGATTTAACACTATCCTTAATTTCCCTTGTTAGCCACGGTTGAGCCACGATTGAGCCACCTTCCCCGTTTTATTTTTACTCTTGACAGGGATGTACAAGTGTTGAAGTTCGTCCATATGACCTTTAAAGGTTTGCCATTGCATATCCACCGTCAACCCTTTAAGTATCATTTGCCAGTCTAATCTAGCCAATCCGCACCTCATACCATCAAAGTTACCTTTCCTTAAGTTCAGGACCCTAGTTTCTGAATTAACTTTGTCACTCTCCATCTTAATAAAGAATTCTACCATATTATGGTCACTCTTCCCCAAGGGGCCTCGCACAACAAGATTGCTATTAGTCCCTTCTCATTAGTCCCTTATCCTCAGACTGTGACCCCTGGTTCTGGACTTCCCCAACATTGGGAACATTCTTCCTGCATTTAACCTGTCTAAACCCGTCAGAATTTTAAACGTTTCTATGAGGTCCCCTCTCATTCTTCTGAACTCCAGTGAATACAAGCCCAGTTGATCCAGTCTTTCTTGATAGGTCAGTCCCGCCATCCCGGGAATCAGTCTGGTGAATCTTCGCTGCACTCCCTCAATAGCAAGAATGTCCTTCCTCAAGTTAGGAGACCAAAACTGTACACAATACTCCAGGTGTGGCCTCACCAAGGCCCTGTACAATTGTAGCAACACCTCCCTGCCCCTGTATTCAAATCCCCTCGCTATGAAGGCCAACATGCCATTTGCTTTCTTAACCGCCTGCTGTACCTGCATGCTAACCTTCAATGACTGATGTACCATGACACCCAGGTCTCGTTGCACCTTCCCTTTTCCTAATCTGTCACCATTCAGATAATAGTCTGTCTCTCTGTTTTTACCACCAAAGTGGATAACCTCACATTTATCCACATTATACTTCATCTGCCATGCATTTGCCCACTCACTTAACCTATCCAAGTCACTCTGCAGCCTAATAGCATCCTCCTCGCAGCTCACACTGCCACCCAACTTAGTGTCATCCGCAAATTTGGAGATACTGCATTTAATCCCCTCGTCTAAATCATTAATGTACAATGTAAACAGCTGGGGCCCCAGCACAGAACCTTGCGGCACCCCACTAGTCACTGCCTGCCATTCTGAAAAGTACCCGTTTACTCCTACTCTTTGCTTCCTGTCTGACAACCAGTTCTCAATCCACGTCAGCACACTACCCCCAATCCCATGTGCTTTTACTTTGCACATTAATCTCTTGTGTGGGACCTTGTCGAAAGCCTTCTGAAAGTCCAAATATACCACATCAACTGGTTTTCCTTTGTCCACTTTACTGGAAACATCCTCAAAAAATTCCAGAAGATTTGTCAAGCATGATTTCCCTTTCACAAATCCATGCTGACTTGGACCTATCATGTCACCATTTTCCAGATGCACTGCTATGACATCCTTAATAATTGATTCCATCATTTTACCCACTACTGAGGTCAGGCTGACCGGTCTATAATTCCCTGTTTTCTCTCTCCCTCCTTTTTTAAAAAGTGGGGTTACATTGGCTACCCTCCACTCCATAGGAACTGATCCAGAGTCAATGGAATGTTGGAAAATGACTGTCAATGCATCCACTATTTCCAAGGCCACCTCCTTAAGTACTCTGGGATGCAGTCCATCAGGCCCTGGGGATTTATCGGCCTTCAATCCCATCAATTTCCCCAACACAATTTCCCGACTAATAAAGATTTCCCTCAGTTCCCCCTCCTTACTAGACCCTCTGACCCCTTTTATATCCGGAAGGTTGTTTGTATCCTCCTTAGTGAATACCGAACCAAAGTAATTGTTCAATTGGTCTGCCATTTCTTTGTTCCCCGTTATGACTTCCCCTGATTCTGACTGCAGGGGACCTACGTTTGTCTTTGCTAACCTTTTTCTCTTTACATACCTATAGAAACTTTTGCAATCCACCTTAATGTTCCCTGCAAGCTTCTTCTCTTACTCCATTTTCCCTGCCCTAATCAAACCCTTTGTCCTCCTCTGCTGAGTTCTAAATTTCTCCCAGTCCCCAGGTTCGCTATTTCTGGCCAATTTGTATGCCACTTCCTTGGCTTTAATACTATCCCTGATTTCCCTAGATAGCCACGGTTGAGCCACCTTCCCTTTTTTATTTTTACGCCATCCCGCCTCCTTTTCATTTCTGTCTATCCTTCCTAAATGCTGAATACCCTTGGATGTTGAGTTCCCAGCCTTGGTCACCCTGGAGCCATGTCTCCGTGATGCCAACCACACCGTATCCATTAACTGCTATCTGCACAGTTAATTCGTCCACCTTATTCTGAATACTCCTCGCATTGAGGCACAGAGTCTTCAGGCTTGCCTTTTTAACACACTTTGACCCTTTAGAATTCTGCTGTAAAGTGGCCCTTTTTGTTTTGTGCCTTGGGTTTCTCTGCCTTCCACTTTTACTATTCTCCTTTCTATATTTTGCTTCTGTCTCCATTTTATTCCCCTCTGTCTCCCTGCATAGGTTCCCATCCCCCTGCCATATTAGTTTAACTCCTCCCACACAGCACTAGCAAACACTCTCCCGAGGACATTGGTTCCAGTACTGCCCAGGTGCAGACCATCCGGTTTGTACTGGTCCCACCTCCCCCAGAACCGGTTCCAATGTCCCAGGAATTTGAATCCCTCCCTTCTGCACCACTCCTCAAGCCACGTATTCATCTGAGCCATCCTGCGATTCCTACTCTGACTAGCACGTGGCACTGGTAGCAATCCTGAGATTACTACTTTTGAGGTCCTACTTTTTAATTTAACTCCTAGCTCCCTCGTAGGACCTCATCCCGTTTTTTACCTGTATCATTGGTACCTATATGTACCACGACAACTGGCTGTTCACCCTCCCTTTTCAGAATATCCTGCACCCGCTCCGAGACATCCTTGACCCTTGCACCAGGGAGGCAACATACCATCCTGGAGTCTCGATTACTGCCGCAGAAACACCTACCTATTCCCCTTACAATTGAATCCCCTATCACTATTGCTCTTCCACTCTTTTTCCTGCCCTCCTGTGCAGCAGAGCCAGCCACGGTGCCATGAACCTGGCTGCTGCTGCTCTCCCCTGATGAGTCACCCCCCTCAACAGTACGCAAAGCGGTGTATCTGTTTTGCAGGGGGATGACCGCAGGGGACCCCTGCACTACCTTCCTTGCAGTGCTTTTCCTGTTGGTCTTCCATTCCCTATCTGGCTGTGGACCCTTTACCTGTGGTAAGACCAACTCACTAAATGTGCTATTCACATCATTCTCAGCATCGTGCATGCTCCAGAGTGAATCCACCCGCAGATCCAGTTCCGCAACGCGGTTTGGCAGGAGCTGGAAGCGGATACACTTCCCGCACACGTTGTCGTCAGGGACACCGGAGGCGTCCCTGATTTCCCACAGGAGGAGCATAACACGTGTCCGAGCTCTCCTGCCATGACTTAACCCCTAGATTAACTTAATTTGGCAACAACAATGGTAAAGGTTACATACTGAAATAGAAAAGAAAAAGAAAAGCTACTTACCAATCACCAGCCAATTACTTACCCCCTTGGCTGTGATGTCACCTTTCGATTTCTTTCTACTTCTTTTGAGTGGGGTCAGTTCCAATCTTCCAAGTAATTTTTCTAACGTGTTGCTGCTCAGTGCTCCTGAGAGACCTACAGCTGTGTTCAAATTTCCTCCCCTTTTGCCAGTACTCGGCCTTGTCGGAGTATGAGCTTGCATTGCAATAGGAAATAATAGCGTTCCAGGGCCAGGAGAGGAGCAGTACACTCGGGGGGTCTATGTGGGAATAGCATCAACTATTCCCATATCAGCTCAGGTACAGTATGGATTAGTTGCAGAGTTAAATTTCCTTTACATGAACCACCCCTATTCAGATGCAGCTAGGGTTGCAAACATTTTAGGATTGTCCTGGAATCTCCAGAAATTCAAGATTAATCTCCTGGTCAAGTAACATGGAGAAAAGGAGATAGAAGAGCAAAAGTACAGGCAAATTACTGAAAGATGTAAGAACGACTGAGTAGTGATAATGGGGGACTTCAATTATCCTAATAGACTGGAATAGCAGCAATGTAAAGGGCAAAGAGGGGGAGTAATTCCTGAAATGTATAAAAGAGAACTTTCTTGATCAGTGTGTTTCCAGCCCAACGAGGAAGGAAGCAGTGCTGGATTTAGTTCTGGGGAATGAAATGGGGCAAGTGAAGCATGTTTCAGTGGAAGAGCATTTGGGGAACAGTAATCATAATATCATAAGGTTTAGAATAGTTATGGAAAAGGACAAGGAACAAACAAGCGGAAAAATATTTTCTGGAGGAGGGCTAACTTCAGTGAGCTGAAAAGGGATCTATCTCAGGTGGTTTGGAATCAAAAATTCACAGGCCAAACAATAATTGAACAATGGTGGCCTTTAAAGAGGAGATGGTTTGGGTTCAGAATAGACACATTGCCACGAGAGGGAAAGGAAGGACCTAGATGACTAAAGCTACAGAGGTAAAATGAGACAGAAAAAGGAGGCTTATGACAAATGTAAGATTCATAATACAGCACAGAACCATGCCGAATATAGAAAGTACAGAGGAGATCTAAAAAAGGGAACGAGAGGCAAAGAGATAGTATGAGAATAGATTTACGGCTACATAAAAGGGAACCCAAAAGTATTTTATGAACACATAAATAGTAAAAGGGAAGTCAAAGGAGGGGTGGGACTGATTAGCGATCAAAAAGGAGGTCTTCTAACCCTAACCCTAACCCTAAATGCCGAAGCAGAGGGCATGGCTGAGGTACTTAATGAGTACTTTGCAACTGTCTTCACTAGAGAAGAGGATGCTTTTATACAGCAGTAAAGGAAGGGGCAGTAGCAATATTGGATAGGATAAAAATAAATAAAGAGCAGGGGGGGGGCGTTATAGCCTGTTTTCAGGCACAAACATCGACTGGGCGATAAGTTTAGCGCCGGGCAATATTTAGCGCCGACGATCACAATATTCATTTTTAGTGCCCTAAGAGGGGAGTGGAGCACTGAAAGCAACGGTGCACACTTCTCTTTGTGCGATATTGGGACGCTAACCTCAGAACGCTAGTCAAGTTTGGGTGAAGGTTTACAAATCAATAGAAATCATGTAGATGGCATGGAATTGCGCCCCAGGAGAAATTTCAGAGGTCAGGACGCCAGCTTTCTCTGGCGTGATTAGCGCCAGGCATTAAGTCCAATGAACCAAGTGAATTTTGCTTCTGTGGCGCTACCGCGGCGTTGCACACTCAGTTATGTCACTGTTTCAGTGGCGCTACAGGGCCAGGCGGTATGTGTTAGCGCCACCACTAAAACCATAAGAAGTTCGCGGCCGGCACTACAATTGCTGCACCCTGTCGATAAGGCATTAGCATGCCGTTAGCGCCCCGCCCGGGTGCTAACAGGCAGCGCCAATCAATTACATTTCTAATCCGAGGTACTTAAAAGGGGAGGGCCGCTGCGCACTTTGCACAGCATTTTGGTGGCCACCACTGGACCATCAGGGCAGTGTGAGACCGGGCCAGCATCCCAGCACCCAAGACGGAGTGCCGGGCTGCACGATGGCGGCCCGGACCACGCTAGAGCCGCTATCGTTGAGCCGACCTGCGAGTCAGCTGGCGAGAAAAGATGGCGGCTCAGGGCGCTGCAGGCTTCCCCTTTAAACAATGCCCCGAGAGCTGATGTCTTCCAGCTTCGCCACCCACGAAGCTGCCGTTGACATCCATTTGCGGCCCACGGGGCAATTAAGGGGTCGGGGCGGTGAGGGGTTGCCATGCACGGCAATTACGTCATCGCCGGTAGCACAGCGGCCCTGGGCGCTGACTGCGGGGCACGACGCTGCCAAGGCAGCTCCTTCCAAACCTCCGTAGCGCCCTCCTCCCCAGGCGAAAATTGCCTGGTGCCGCCCCCCCCACAGTATCACTAACGGGGCACAAAAAAGGGGCATTTTCTCCACAAATGTCTTTATTATCTCTGCTTGTCTGGTGCTGAGGCATGTTTTTGGGGCAGACAGAAAACTACTTTATAGTTAACTAATGCTGCATGTGACCTGGGAGTTGCTTAATAGGGTACTGTATAGAGAGCCTGACTTTTCTTCTAATCTATGCTGTACCTCAGCTGGGAAAATTTGGTTCCTTAGGGCCCAATTTTGGTCATGACTTGCATCAATTTTTTTGGAGTAAGTTTTTTTTTCTGGCGTAAGTTAAAAAATGCCATTTTCCCAAAAAATTTGCTCCAGAGTAAGTCAGTTAGGTATGATTTTTTTTTAGGTCAGTTATTTTACTGTGTATCAGAGGGCTGCGTTTGCGCAAAGAAGTTGTCCGAGAGATCTGTGTCTTGCTGAGACCAGACCTACAGCCGAGAAGCAGCAGGTGGACTGCTTTGTCAGTTGAACTGACACTTACGCCAGTTTTGCCCATTTATGCCACCTTGGCCAACAAAAGCTTACTCCAAATCGACTTAGGTCAGCGTATGTGGCCAGCTCTGAAAAACTTTGCGAGTAGTGAAGAAAAAGCAGCGCACATTACCACATCGGCAGACGTTAGGGCAGGGATAGGGAAGGGAAGGGAACTGGAGAGGACCTCAAAAACCAAGCATCAAACATTGCAAGGAAAAGCTCAAACAATTAAAATACTAATAAAAATGAAGTAAATCCTATCTTAATCTTTGAAGTCAGCCCGGGAAGGCAGCGGGCCGGACTGTGCGTGAAGTCATTCGGCCTGGGATAGGGGAGTCCAGAGCGACCGAACGCGGCATCAGTGGGTGGGAGAAATGCGAGACCCTGGCTGCGATGTCACCGGTGAGGGGCGGGGGTAGCGAGAGAGAGAGAGATGCTGGCCTCGATGTCACCGGGAGAGGGGGGCGGGTGGGGTGGTAGCCAGAGAGAGAGATGCTGGCCTCTATATCACCGGGGAGGCTGGGAGGGCTGGGGGTGGGG
Source organism: Pristiophorus japonicus (assembly GCF_044704955.1). Lineage (NCBI taxonomy): Eukaryota > Metazoa > Chordata > Chondrichthyes > Pristiophoridae > Pristiophorus > Pristiophorus japonicus. The sequence goes on along the minus strand of NC_091990.1, from coordinate 101,845,576 downwards.
AGGAGGGAGGCAAGTCACAAGACCCAAGGGGATGGGGAGGGGGAGAGGAGAGGACAAAGGACTTTTGGGTGTGGTCCATCTGGAGAGAGAGAGAGAGAGAGAGAGAACTGCAAACCTGTGCTGTGCTGCCTGCTTTGACCTACTTTGAAAGTTTAACTTTAAGTATGGGGGCAATACTCACAATGCCATACCTTTTGCAAGCGTTCTGCATCATTGTGCTGCGTAGTAGACAATTGATTAGAGCTCATCACATCAGGAACATCAGAGCCCGTAGGCTGCTGGGCCGGAGGGCTTACCCAGCTCGGCAATTTTGAGTGAGGCGTTCTTACCTGCATCTGAGTGATACAGAGAGTGTCAGAAGGCTGCGTTTCCGCAAAGAAGTTGTCCGTGAGATCTGTGGCTTGCTGAGACCAGACCTACAGCCGAGAAGCAGCAGGTGGACTGCTTTGTCAGTTGAACTGAAGGTTACAGCTGCACTTTCCTTCTATGCTTCGGGATCATTTCAATCTACAACTGGACATGTATGTGTCATCTCTCAACATGCAATACATGTCTCCATTCACCAGGTCACGACTGCACTGTATGCACGGAGGAATGACTTCATCAAGTTCCCAATGACCGCCCAAGCAATGTATGAGCGGGCTGTGGGGTTCTCAAGGATCGCTGGCTTCCCAAAGGTACAGGGCTGCATTGATTGTACCCATGTCACCTTGCGAGCACCTTTGGAAGATGCCGAGATGTATAGGAATAGAAAAGGCTTCCACTCCATTAATGTGCAGCTCATGTTGACGACATGCATCGCATCATGTCAGTCGATGCAAGATACCCTGGCAGCACCCATGATGCATTCATCCTACGCGACAGCTTTATATCTGAAATATTTGAGCAGAAGCCAGAAGGGAAGAACTGGCAACTGGGAGACAAAGGGTACGGCCTTACCACCTGGCTCATGACACCCCTACGGAAGCTGACCGTCAATACAACATGTCGCACATTGCGACGCACAGCATCATAGAGAGGACCATTGGCATTTTGAAACAGCATTTCCGATGCCTGGACTATTCCGGAGGTTACTTGCAATACTCCCCTGAGATTATCGTTCAGTTCACTGTTGTGTGCTGCATGCTGCATATCTTAGCCATCATGCAGTAGCACCTGGTAATGGAAGAAGACCCACCTGAGGTGAGAGTGGCTCATGATGATGATGTGGAAGATGCAGGTGGCGAGCAGGAGGATGAGGATGATAATGATGAGGATGAGGATGATGAGGATGAGGAAACCATGCAAGTGTCTGAGGCCAGAGCAGGACATCGGAGAAGGGCGGGCCATCGTACCCCCTTAATGATTGCTAGAGCCTTGCACCAGCAGTTCATCTGTGAACGCTTTGCTGATGACTGAGGGCTCAGCGACAACTATTCCGCATGGACATGTTTCTTTTTTGGAGCTGTCCCTAATCTTGTGTTGTGTTAATGGAGCATGATTCAGTTTTAATGCAAAATATATTTTATTCAAAACTTTGCAATGTACTTAACTTTAGTGTAATAAAAATATTCTTGTATCAAACTTTACTCTTTAAGATCACTTAAACGTTAAGATCACTTATAAACTTGTAATGTTACATAACTTACAAGAAAATTCCAATGTGAGAACACTTATACTGTAAGATCACTTAAACGTTAAGATCACTTATAAACTTGTAAAGTTACATAACTTACAAAAAACACCCCTGTGAGAACAGTTACACTCTAAGGTTACTTAAACTTTAAGCTCACTTGTAAATATGTAAAGTTACATAACTTACAAAAAACATCCAATGTGAGAACAGTTAAAACAGTGGTGACATAAACAACAAAAACAAAAACAACAGCAGCAGTGAAAGGCTGCACCCATCTCTCACCCCCCTTAGTCTACGGCCGCCCGCTGCGCTTGGACTTGGGCTCTCCATCACCCCTGCCCGCCGGGGGTGGCGCAGTGTTTCTGGGGTACACACCAAGATTCTTCTTTCTAACATCTCGGCCACTGAGCACCTCTTGAGGGTGGGGGGGCGACAACGTCATGGGCAAGTTGGAGGACCCAGGCGGCAAGCTGGAGGGCACGGCCTTGGCCTGTTCAGAGCTTGGTGTGGGGATTGGAGTGGGAGTGGCAGTTGATTCTGTCAATGGGCACGGGGTCTGGGTGTGTTCCCTTATTGCAGCAGCTAACTCAGACATTCCCTCCCTCAATACCTTGGTCATTGCAACTGTCGTCCTTTCCACTACCTCTGACATTCCCTCCCTCATGGCCACCATTCCCTCACTGATGTTAGCGGACATGGTTCCCATTTCCCGTGCCATTGCTGTTACTTCTCCCAATAGTCCCGCTACCTCCTTACTCACCCCAGTTATGGTGTCCAGGAGTGATTGGGTAAGCTCAACGCTCTCCCCACCCAATGCCATCATCTGAACCACATCTGTTGCATCCTGCATCTCAGGAGAGCATGGTCCATGTCTCCTTCCCCTCCCCCTGTATCTGGCTCATGACATCCCACTGGGAGGTGCAGGCTGGGACCTTGGGACCCTGGGTGTTCACTGCTGATTTGCACCAGCAGCACCACCACCACCACCACTGCTGGGATCTGTAACCTCGGAAGGTGGGGCCACAGGTGTGCAATGCTGCGGCACAACACCACCACCACCACTGGGACCTGCAACCTCGTACAGTGGAGCCACGGGTGTACAATGCTGAGGCACAACACCACCACCACCACCACCTGCAATCTCGGATGGTGGGAAACCATAAAATGTCGAACCACTAACCACGGAAGAGCTTGGCAAGTGACATATGTTGACCTCCTCAAGATTCAGTAGATGACTCCTGTCATCGAACCCCTCCCACATCCACTCAAAGTGCTCCTCACGCCCATGTTATTTATGAAGGTTGCTCTCCTCTTCAGGCTCGTCCATGTCTGAATCTTGATTTGGATCATCAGGAGGATTGTCCTCAAGTTCTGTAACATATAACACAACAGTGAAATGGTCAGCAGCAGAGGAGGGGACAGGATGGGTGGCATGAGTAGGCTCACACATAGCAGGCCAGGCAGCAGGTTGATTTGAAGGGCCACGATGACTTTTCATGACTTACCCACTCCCTCACTTGCGGGCCCAGCTTGTGCAGTACTGATGGTTCTTCTCCAGGCAGGACCCATCAAAGCAGCGACCCTCTCTTCCAAGGGTGTCAGTGGGTGCAGATTTGCTGGTCTTCCTCCTGTTCGAGTTGTTTCCCTTTTGTTGTGGGACAGTTTCTTCTGCAAAGATTAAAATGCAACTTTTTAGAGAGGGTGTCTTTCTGCTGGGTGGGACATATACAGCTGGTCACATTTACAATTGAAATTACATTGAATAAATGGAAATATTACTTACACTAACTACTTGAGCAAGATCCTGCCACTTTTTTTTACACTGCCGTCCAGATCTCTTGTTGTTCACCAATCTGCAAAATTCTTCTGCAACTTCGTTCCAGCGTTTTTTCATCACTTTGGGTGGCACTTTTGTGTGACCTCTGCTGGTATCCAGGTGCTGACATCTGTTCTCAATGACAGTAACTAGTGACTCGACTTTGTCATGCAAGAAATTCTTTGTTCTTGGTGTACGTTGCTGCATTATTGCTGCAACTGCGTTGAGACACTAACAGCACTTTTGCAATGCTCTGAGACACTTTTCCACTGCACTTAGTCAAACTGTGATTTTTCAAAACACACAGTCCTCTGAGACACTTAACAGCACTTTTGCAATGATCCCAAACATTTTTCCAGGCATGCAACAGTTAATTTCAGGAAACAACACAGGCAGGACACTGCTGCTTGCATTCAGCAGTTAATTCGCTTCAGAGCTCTCCTTATGGCATGCAATGAAAAGCAGCTGCGATGCACTTAAAAAACGGCCGAGTGCCAAGTTTCGCCACTATTTCGCATGCGCGCACATCGGGCCGACACCACTGCGCATGCGCGTAGGTGCTGGCACTGTTTTCAGCGCTGGCCTGTTGCTCCGACCCCCCACTGCGCCACGCTGGGACTCCGGGGACTCGGAAGAGCGGCCAGGATGGGGCGACTTTTTTCCGGCGTCGTTTCCAGCGCGCAAAGTCGGCGCACTTAAGGTAAGTGCATCAAAAAAAGGGGTTGGGCAAAATTGAGCCCTTAGCATGAACATCCCTCACCTCGATGAGCATATAAAGTAACCTGTTCTCATTAGTGACTCGTGCTCCTTCTCTGTTAATACAGGCAGTAAAAGTTTTAAAGCCATTGGAGGACCTGGAAGGAAAAGTCAACTCAACAACTACCTTCGAAACAATTTTGGAGCTGAAGGATCCTAACATTAAGATGCAATGCTTCAAGGTGAGGCAGGATTACAGGACTGAAAGGTCAAAATTCGGTACCTCCATTTTTGAGGCGGTGTCACTTCCTGAGTGCTGATTTTACCCCCAGGCATTCGGTGCAGGCTCCAGCTGCTAAATTCTGTTTTTATGGTCAAAGATGAGAGAGCGTTACACACTCAACCTCGGGCGGGAGCTCAAGAGGCCCACTGAATTTCACATTGGCTGCCACCATGCTAGTTGGAAAACGGGAAGAAAGGGGATGAAAGAAAAAAAAACCTCAAACTTCTCCGATATACACAAAAACTTCCCCACTGTTAGGACTAATGAAAAAATAAAGAAATAAATTAAGCAAAAAACCTACCTTGCTCTCTGGCTAATTCCGCCCGAGTTCCGCTGTTTAACCATCACTTTTTTCAGGCTGTACCACCGCCTGCCGGTAAGGCCGCCATACAAACTAAATGGTCCAGAAATCCAGGTTTCTCCTTCCCACAGGCGTTCGACTGGATTCTGGAAAAAAGAAGCAAACTTACCTGTTCCTGCTGCGCCCTCAAGAGATCCCGGTCCTGAGGCCTTCACTGACTGCGCGTCGCAGCGCGTGCATGTCAGGACGTGCGCAAGGCTGGAGTTGCAGTCACATGGCTCTGGGCAGCCAATCAAGATAAAGTATGTTCTCATTCATAATAATCGGAACTCTGTAAGTTTTATCAGGCGCAAGAGATTACAGGACATCTGCTGGGCAAGATATGGGTATACCGCAATCTTGCCCATGCGAATGTCCTGGATGTGGAGATGAGTTGGATCTGTCAAGCTCCAGCTTGACATATTGGAAAAACAGGTTTTCAGCGCATGCGCATTGTGCGCTGAAAACTGGCTTTTGTACTGGCTTCCTGGGTCCTTACACACTCTGTACAGACCTGGGGAGGCCCGAATTTCTGGGCTATAATCGCGATAGAGGCGCCAAGGTGGCATTTCATGCTTACTGACGTCATGATTTCCAAGGCATTAGCCCGCAGGACGTAACGTTTTAATGCCCTTAAAAAAGACCACTGAATTTTGCATGAGGCGTGAACAGCACCCAGTGCCACTTTAACTGCCTAACTCCCAGTTGACACCGAACACCGGCGTTATCAGCAGGCGTTAACAACCGAATTTCGATCCCTGAGTCTTTTAGCATTGTCACCAACTAGAGAAAACTACCTGACGTGTCATGCTTTGCGATTTCTTGACCATTTTCCCTAGTTTGGATCACAAGGAAGTTCTATTGGAACTGGGCAGGTTTTTCAATAATAACACATTTCTTCAACATTACCTATTGTGCATAACAAGCACATATAAGCATACAGCTTAAAGCCACTGATACTGAATGCTAACATCATTGTGTCACAATGTTCATCATCTCTATTTTCTTCTTTGAAGTCAAGATAGTGGATGATAAAGAGCCTATGGACTACTGAGCTTTGTGTTTTGTGGGGTTCTGGTGATAATCTGTAGGAAAAAAAATCAAATCTGCAATGGGAAACAGTTAAATAATAGGCTTTTTGGTCTGACGGCAGTAATGTAGTTGAATCCTTGTAGATGATGCATTCTTATTTTACTTTAACAGTTATATGGCTAGAAATTCAGTTTCACCCAATTTGAAGCTTTAATCCTGTCAGGGCGGTAACAATAGCGCCCCTTATAAAATTTGCAGCGTCTACCGCAAAATTAGGTTTCTGCACCCCAAGAGGAAAAGGGAGCACTAAATCTCTTAGGGCGGTGGAACTGAAAATCTCAGCAGTAAATTTCCAGAAGGAATGTGCTTGGTGCGAAAATCGGTATATATCTCGTGGACAGCCAAATCTTCAAGGCATGGTAAGGTAAGTATGGGCATGAGCAGTTCCAACTTCTCAGTCTGCTCAGAGCAGGAAAATGGAGGAGGAAGGTCGGCATCAGACACACTGCTTCTCGGCCACGGCCGTGGACACAGTGGTGGAAGTAGTGGAGAGGTGCTGGAATGTGCTCCAACCTTTCACTGGAAGTAGGTCTGCTCCTAGAATATTCAGGAGGCAATGGAGGGAGGTGGCCCAGCACGTCTCCGCCAGAAACATAGTGGCTAGAACTGCGACACAATGTCGCAAGAAGTTCAACGACCTCACTAGAATCGTGAGGGTAAGTACCCTTTCTGTTAACGTTGCAATGCTACAATGTGACCCTCACTGTCTCACACAATATCAAGTCTTTGCAGTACCTGCTCTTTCACAATGTGTACCAGGTCATGATCTTCGTTGGTGAAGACACCATAAAAGTTCAGGCGCTGTTCAGCAGCCATGCCCTGGCCATTCAAGCGGCGCTTATCTTCTTCTTCCCTACTCAGCCTGACCCCTCCTCGCACTACCGTTTCAGTCTAATTATGCGTTCGCGCCATCTCAGCCTCATCCTTCATCTTAGGTTGTTGTCAGCTAATCCCACTGTTCACACAGCCACTCTGCACGGCAACGCAGATTCAAAGGTAGATCTGCACACTTCCATACAGTAGAAGCTACTCAAATATGGAAGGCGCATGTGGCACTCGATGGGCTGCTCACTCACTCACGCCTTCTTTTGTTTTTTTATTGCAGCCGAAACTGGCACACAACAGGCACGAACAGAGGCACACCAGAGCAGGGAAGCCTGACCTCCAGGACCTCACAGAGGTGGAGAAGCGAGTGTACAGCCTCGTGGGCACACCAGTTGGTGTGGTAGCGGTCGGCAATGCCCCCTGGGGTCAGCGTTAATGCCCTTTGCATTTTATGTGACACCCTTTACCCCTGAGACTACATACCTTACCCACTTTACATATAAATGTCTAATGCCACCTCTTCCCTTCCTGTCCCCTCCCCTGCTACTAACCACAGTTTTGTTGCTTTATGCTTACAGATGATGAGCCAAAAGCCCAGCAGCCTGCTCGTGAGCTATCAACTTCGAACAATGGTGGAGACGAGGAGGAGGGTGACTAAATTGTAACCACAGAACGGAACCCTCCATCAGCAGCAGCGAGTGTGGACACAACCTCGTTGGAAGAGCCGACGTTCCTGGACTTCGATGATCCTGAGGCTGCTGGTCCCAGTGGCCTGCAACAACACCTAGCATGAGGGGAAACTCGGGGGGCCGGCTCCCCGGAGGATGAGTTGGCCCATGAGTACTGCTCCCAGACACTCAGATGTGGACCTGGACTTGAAGGCTATGTCGAGAGAGTCCATGTTAATGCACCGCGAGCTTATGGTTGCATTGGAAAGGGTCCCGCAGAGCATGGATGCACTAGCTCTGAAGTTGGCGGAGGCCGCCTCAAGCATTGCCCGTGCTTCTCAGCAACGCACCGAGCCCATCCTTGCCCGTTTACAGAGGGAGATGGACTCAACGAGCGATAATGGAGTGCCAGAGGTGATGGTGTGTGCCATGGTTGATGTGGCAGCAGCTATCATATCACAGTCTGAAGCCACGCAAGGTCTACGTGTTGTGATGAAGTCACTGGTTGCTGGCATCAACTTTCAGAGTGCTGTGTTTCAGACTCAGTGTGCTGTGAGTCAGTCTCAGATTGATGCCATGTAATCACTGACTGCTGCCATCTCTCACTGTTCCCCACAGTCTAATGTGAAAGTGACGGTGCCAAAGTAGACCAACAATCTATGCTCCCACAGATTGCTCCGGATGCTGATACTCTGCCCCGGGGGAGTGGTAGAAGGCCGCTAGAAATGGAAGATGCTGTCCTTGCTGAAGATGACAGCATTCTGGCTCCCACCTTTGCATCTGTCGCAGTCTACACCCCAGCTATCCGAGACTGCTGCCGCCGATGCTGAGGCGGTGCAGTCCGTAGCCGGGCCTTCCAGGCACAGAGCTGGTCCAGGGACATCCTGCTAGTCCATCTGGAGTGTCTGCCTTAAAGACACAGCAGCCCTCGGTCAGCCTTGCTGCAGGCACTACAGCCCCATTAAGAAGGAGCAGTAGGCGTGGGAGGGGGTTTAAGGAAAGGGATGGCAAATCGCCAAGCAAGTCCCCGTAAAGGCTTTGTCCATCATGGAAAGGTGCCTAGTCCTCATCCTGTAAATATCATTGGAAATATCTTGTTGCTGTTGTTTGATGCCTGCTATTGGTGCATGGGTCTGGGCCTAATATGGCAAGGGTCTTTGTACACATATTGCTGAAGTTGATTGTGTGTTATGCTGTTTTAAGGGGCATTTGTTACATTTGTTATTCGTTCCTGGTGAGGGGTTGTTGGTGTGATGTTTGAGGTGCGACTTTTGATATCGTTTGCATTCCCATCTAGTGTATTAATGTGTAATTTCACCGAGATGTGCCATTATCGTAGCACATAGCCCGGCCACTATCATCTCCATCCATCAGCTTCCTCCATTCAAGAGAAGCAATGCATTATGAACCGGTGACGTGTGGCCCTTGCACTGACAGCATTGCTACGGTGCCTCCACCATGCCTGCTGATGCTGCTCCTCCTCATCTGGCTGGCCATTCGGGGCCTCGGCAGGCTCCTCTTCCTCTTCCTCTTCCTCTTGAGGTGGGGCTGCAATCCCCACTGGCAATGCCTGGGACCTCATTACGGGCAATTTGTGCAGCATGTAGCACACCACAATGAATAGCGACACCTATTGAGTGCAATATTGAAAGCTGTCTCCGGAGCATTCCAGGCATCGGAAACGCTGCTTTAGCACCCCATTATGTTTCGTGATGTTGCGGGTGCCGCATGGCTGTCGTTGTAGTGATGCTCCGCTTGGGTGGTGGGGTTGCAGAGGGGTGTCATTAGCCAGCTGGCTAGTCCGGATCCTTTGTCCCCGAGCAGCTACCGCGCTCTTCCTGTGGTAGCTGAAACATTCGTGTCACATTGCCGTCATGCATGATGAGGCATCATGTGTGCTGCCAGAATATCGGGCAGTCACTGTGAGGATGTGCTGCGTGTGGGCGCACAGCAGCTGCACATTCAGGGAGTGGTATCCTTTTCTGTTTCGGAAAATCTCGGCATTCTGGAATGGTGTTCGCTAGGCCACGTGTGCAGTCAGTGACTCCTTGAACCACGGGAAGCCCGCTATCCTGGCAAAGACACAAGTCCGCGCATCCTGTTTATCCCTGCTCATTGGGAACATCATGAAGTCCATTCTCCGTCTGTCGAGAGCGTATGTCATGTTGCAAATGACAGTGATAGAAACATTGAAAATTGGTGCAGGAGTAGGCCATTCGGCCCTTCAAGCCTGCACCACCATTCAATAAGATCATGGTTGGTCATTCACCTCAGTACCCCTTTCCTGCTTTCTCTCCATTGATTCCTTTAGCCGTAAGGGCCATATCTAACGCCCGCTTGAATATATCCAATGAACTGGCATCAACAACTCTCTGCGGTAGGGAATTCCACAGGTTAACAACTCTTTGAGTGAAGAAGTTTCTCCTCATCTCAGTCCTAAATGGCTTACCCCTTATCATTAGACTATGTCCCCTGCTTCTGGACTTCCCCAACATCAGGAACCTTCTTCCTGCATCTAACCTGTCCAGTCCCGTCAGAATTTTATATGTTTCTATGAGATCCCCTCTCATTCTTCTAAACTCCAGTGAATACAGGCCCAATCGATCCAGTCTCTCCCCAGTTGTCAGTCCTGCCATCCCGGGAATCAATCCAGTGAACCTTCGGTGCACTCCCTCAATAGCAAGAACATCCTTTCTCAGATTAGGAGACCAAAACTGAACTCAATACTCCAGGTGAGGGCTCACCAAGGCCCTGTACAACTGCAGTAAGACCTCCCTGCACCGATACTCAAATCCCCTAGCTATGAAGGCCAACATTACATTTGCCTTCTTCAACGCCTGCTGTACCTGCATGCCAACTTTCAATGACTGATGTACCATGACACCCAGGTCTCATTGCACCTCCCCTTTTCCTAATCTGCCGCCATTCAGATAATATTCTGCCTTCGTTTTTTTGCCACCAAAGTGAATAACCTCACACTTATCCACTTATACTGCATCTGCCATGCATTTACCCACTCACCTAACCTATCCAAGTCACCCTGTAGCCTCTTAGCATCCTCCTCACAGCTCACACTGCCACCCAGCTTAGCGTCATCTGCAAACTTGGAGATATTATACTCAATTCCTTCATCTAAATCATCAATGTATATTGTAAATAGCTGGAGTCCCAGCACTGAGCCCTGTGGCATCCTACTACTCACTGACTGCCATTCTGAAAAGGACCCGTTTATCCCGACACTGCTTCCTGTCTGCCAACCAGTTCTCTATCCACGTCAGTACATGACTCCCAATACCATGTGCTTTAATTTTGCACATCAATCTCTTGTGTGGGACCTTGTCAAAAGCCTTTTGAAAGTCCAAATACACCACATCCACTGGTTCTCGGTTGTCCACTCTGCCAGTTACATCCTCAAAAAATTCCAGAAGATTTGTCAAGCATGATTTCCCTTTCATAAATTCATACTGACTTGGACCGATCCTGTCACTGCTTTCCAAATGCACTGCTATTGCATCTTTAATAATTGATTCCAAGATTTTCCCCACCACTGATGTCAGGCTAACCGGTCTATAATTACCCGTTTTCTCTCTCCCTCCTTTCTTAAAAAGTGGTGTTACATTAGCTACCCTCCAGTCCATAGGAATTGATCTAGAGTCGACAGACTGTTGGAAAATGATCACCAATGCATCCACTATTTCTAGGGCCCCTTCCTTAAGTACTCTGGAATGCCGACTATCAGGCCCCGGGGATTTATCGGCCTTCAATCCCATCAATTTCCCTAACACAATTTCCTGCCTAATAAGGATTTCCTTCAGTTCCTCCTTCTCACTAGACCCTCGGTCCCCTAGTATTTCCAGAAGGTTATTTGTGTCTTCCTTCGTGAAGACAGAACCAAAGTATTTGTTCAACTGCTTTGCCATTTCTTTGTTCCCCATTATAAATTCACTTGAATATGACTGCAAGGGACCTACGTTTGTCTTCACTATTCTTTTTCTCTTCACATATCTGCAGAAGCTTTTGCAGTCAGTTTTTATGTTCCCGGCAAGCTTCCTCTCATACTCTATTTTCCCCCTCCTAATTAAACCCTTTGTCCTCCTCTGCTGAATTATAAAATTCTCCCAGTCCTCAGGGTTGCTGCTTTTTCTGGCCAATTTATATGCTTCTTCCTTGGATTTAACACTTTCCTTAATTTCCCTTGTTAGCCACGGTTGAGCTACCTTTCCCATTTTATTTTTACTCCAGACAGGGATGTACAATTGCTGAAGTTCATCCATGTGATCTTTAAATGTTTGCCATTGCCTATCCACCGTCAACCCTTTAAGTATCACTCACCTGTCTATTCTAGCCAATTCACGTCTCATACCATAGAAGTTACCTTTCCTTAAGTTTAGGACCCGAGTCTCTGAATTAACTGTGTCTCTCTCCATGTTAATAAAGAATTCTACCATATTATTGTCACTCTTCCCAAGGGGCCTCACACAACAAGATTGCTAATTAGTCCTTTCTCCTTACACATCACCAAGTCTAGTATGGCCAGCCCTCTAGTTGGTTCCTCGACATATTGGTCTAGAAAACCATCCCTAATACACTCCAGGAAATCTTGCTCCACCGCATTGCTACCAGTTTAGTTAGTGTTATGTAATGATGTGTGTATCGTCCCAGTACCTTAAATGTAATGTAAGCACTATGCCACACCACAGAGGGCGCTGTGGTGGGAAACCCTGGTAGTACCTGCAACAGGTGCTATATAAGGCTGACCACCACACCTGAGAGGCACTCTGGAGCTGAACAATAAAGGACGAAGGTCACAGCAGTTAGATTTACACCAGACCGTGTGGAGTCAGTGATTTGTGTGCTACATACACCACATTGGCGACGAGGAAGCGGACGAACTCCACGCAACCATGGCTACTCTGGGCTCGCTAAAGGATTTTACCGTGGGCAATGATTGGGAGGCCTTTACGGAAAGGCTCGAGTACTACTTCACAGCAAACGACCTGACGGAGAAGACATACGCAATGAGAGAGAAGCATAAGGCGATATTGCTCTCCAGATGTGGAGATGAGGTTTACTGTCTCGTCAGGGATTTGCTGGCACCTGGGAGCGCCAGGGACAAGTCATACGAGGAACTGACTGAACTCATTCGTGACCAGTTGAAACCGAAGGAGAGCATCCTCACGGCCAGATACAAATTTTACCATCACTGCAGACCTGAGGGCCAGGATGTCACCAAATATGCTGCGGACCTCAGGAGACTCGCGGCGCCGTGTGATTTTGAGGCATACCTTGACGAGGCTTTGCGGGACGTTTTCATTATGGGGATTGGCCACGAGGGCCTCCTTCACAAGCAGCTGGCCACGGAACCCACAGTCACTCTGACAAAGGCCATCGCCATCAGCCGGGCAAATATGACCTCGACTTGCAGCACCAAGCAAATAATCCACACAGTCTCGAACCCGGCAGGCACTGTCCACAGGATAGCTCCCACCATGGACAAAACTGCAGAACGTGGCTCTGCCCGGGGCAGAGAGCACGGACCTCGGGATCCTGGAACTCAGAGTCCGCTGAGGGGGGCCAATCAAGCAGCACCATGCTGGCGTTGTGGAGGAAGCCATGGGGCTCACCGGTGCAGGTTTGCGGAGTACACGTGCAATACCTGCCACGTTAAAGGCCACCTTCAGCGTATGTGTAAAAGAAATCAGACTCACCATGTGGCTGCGGAGATGGGAGATGATCCATTGTTCAGCGAGGAGCAGGTAGAAGAAGATGAGGTGTTGGGACTGTATACGTGCACCGACGATTCGCCCCCAGTGATAAGGGAAGTAAAAATCAACGGAGTCCCAGTGAGTATGGAAGTGGACACGGGCTCGGGTCCGTCGTTGATGAGTCGGAGAACTTTTGATAAACTGTGGATTAACCCAGCTGCACGACCCAAGCTGGTCCCGGTCACGGCGAAGCTGCGTACCTACACCAGGGAACTAATACCTGTTCTTGGCAGAGCGATGGTGCAGGTATCCCACGGGGACGAGACGCATGCTTTACCTTTGTGGGTTGTTGCAGGCGATGGGCCGACACTCCTCGGCCGGAGGTGGATGGGGACGGTCCATGGGAGCTGGGAAGACTTCATCACTCCACAAGCTGCTGCTCCCCGGGGTGCTGCCGTGCCCCGGGTCCCCAGAGAGCAACGCCGACTGAGCTGGAGCTGCAGCCTCAATCCCCCCACAGGCAAGTCCCAGACCTGGACCTCACACCGAGATCCTGCAGCCCCAGCCCCCACAGGCAAGCAGCCCTGCACAGAAGGGCCTAGTGGGGGGGGAGTGAGCCGGCGGGGTGCGAGGGATCCAGGATGGCCGGCGGTTCGGAAGAGCCCCGCCGTAGAGCTGCTAGCGTCGGGCGGCGGCAGCAGCTGGAGGTCAGGGGCTACGGAGGCCACGGGGGACACGGCAAGTGCGGCCGCTGGAGAGGCCACGACGGCCACAGGAGAGGCGGCAAGTCAGGTGGCAGCGGAGGGGAGCGGAGGCTGCGACGGCGGAGGGCATCCGGAGCGGCGGAGAGGAAGATGGCGGCGGCATCGTGTCGGAGCAGCAGAGCATCAAAGATGGCGGCGCCCAAGGAGAAGCCTCGTGGAATCCTCCTGCATCAAAGATGGCGCCTTAAAAAGGAAATGCATCCGGGAGTCTTAAAAGGGCCTTACCAAGAGGTGGTCCCCACAAAGGACTTCTGTAAGGCAGAGTGAGTCTAAAATGAGCTATGTTAATGTGAGATAGTGAATTTATAATAAGAATTACTTTTTTAATGCTGAATGGCCACTGTATTTGTGTAAAATAATGGATGAAGTACAATTAATGATAATGGCTAACAAGGAAATCAAGGATCCGTTACCAGTCAATAACCAGTTAATGTACCAGATAATATGTACCATACTAACGCACTGTCTATGCCTACCTGCCTTCCGTTGGACAAGTGTGATGTTATGTAATGATGTGTTTATCGTTGTCCTGCGTCCTGGTGCGGGGGGGAAGGTGATGTTATGTAATGATGTGTGTATCGTCCCAGTACCTTAAATGTAATGTAAGCACTATGCCACACCACAGAGGGCGCTGTGGTGGGAAACCCTGGTAGTACCTGCAACAGGTGCTATATAAGGCTGACCACCACACCTGAGAGGCACTCTGGAGCTGAACAATAAAGGATGAAGGTCACAGCAGTTAGATTTACACCAGACCGTGTGGAGTCAGTGATTTGTGTACGACATACACCATAGTTAGCCCAATCAATATGTAGATTAAAGTCGCCCATGATAACTGCTGTACCTTTATTGCACGTATCCCTAATTTCTTGTTTGATGCTGTCCCCAACTACTACTGTTTGGCGGTCTGTATACAAATCTGCCCTTTGGTATTCCGTAGCTCCACCCATACCGATTCCACATCATCCAAGCTAATGTCCTTTCTTACTATTGCGTTAATTTCCTCTTTAACCAGCAACGCTACCCCATCTCCTTTTCCTTTCTGTCTATCCTTCCTGAATGTTGAATACCCCTGGATGTTGAGTTCCCAGCCTTGGTCACCCTGGAGCCATGTCTCCGTGATGCCAATGACATCATATCCGTTAACAGCTATCTGCGCAGTTAATTCGTCCACCTGTGCTGTGAATTGAGAGACACTGCATATATCCCCTGATGCAGCCTGGAAGGACCTTCAGTGGGACGGCCAACGCAGTCCTGATGCTGATGTCAAGCTGCAGGTCTGCCTGCAGGAGATGGCATATCTCTGTAAAGACCTCCTTTCGAAATTTCAACCTTCTGACACACTGCTCCTTTGACTTGTCCAGATATGAGCATTGCTCCAGGTAAACTCGTGGCGGGGTAAGGCCTCCTGTCCCAATGCCCATGGTGTCTCCTTAGTCGTGGCCCGACATGGCCAACAGACCTTATATTGTGACACCACCTAACAAGCGTGCTAGAAGGCGATACTGGCGTGCTACTAATGCACCCATGGAACTCTCAAACTCAAGTTGCTCGGAACCTGTAAGGTCAGATAAATCTGCCGCTGCCAAGAGGTTCATGCACCATGCTCTGTCGAAACGCTGACCTCCAATTATCCGGTTGCTCCTCCCTTTAAATAGACAAAGGTGTTGCCGAAAGAAGTTGGGACTGACTAGTTTCTCTGGCGTATTTAGCAGTGAACGCTAAATGAGGCGGAGACACCTAAATTTGTGAGAGGGATGCTAGTGGGTCATTGCAGACATACTGACATCATGATCTGACTGAAGTTACATGGCGAGACAGTAGCGATTTGCGCTGCCGGTAAACTTGAACCAAATTTTCCGGCGGGATGCGACAATCTGCCCAACCTTCAGGGCACTAACTGAGGCGCTACACAACTGAATTTTTTGCCCAAGGAGTTTTAGTCTGCTTTTACCCAAGCTATATTTGAGCTGGGAATAGTTGACGCTGACCCTCGGTAAGAGTTCTATAGTATTCCATTCTTCAGCATTAACGACCCTCACCTTGAACTTCAGCAAGAAAAAGTTACTATAAAAGGGATATATAATTGCCCTTCATTGTTACTAAATATAAAGGAGCCTCTTCATCAATTCTTATTTTCCAGAGAAGAAGCTGATGTCAAGAATCGCATGTTATCCAAGTGCATATTCCCAATATTAGTGTATACTCCCAGTGAAAGGATGCTTTTTAATACCAAGAAAATAATATTTTAGGAAGAAGATGGAAGTCATATCTAACAAACAGAGGGCTAGATTTTCCATTATTTTTTTCATGCATAACGCCTAATTAATGTCCATTTTAATGCTGAAATGAGGTGTAACGCCCAGATATCATCCATTTAGCCACAAAATGGAAACTGATGCCCATTTCTTGGACACTTATCGCCAAGCGTTACTTTTGCCATGTACGTACCGCCAAAAAAAAATAATACCGCCCGCCCACTTTTTTGGGGCAGAATCATCAGAATGGGCTAACCCAACGCCCATAATATCGCTCAACATTACTTTCGGCACATAACGGCGAGATTCAATAACACCGACCGCACATTTTTTTTTGTCGTAAAGATCACATTTGCCGAATCTAGCGCCCAATATATCTCCCAGTGTCACTTTCAGCACCTCGCACACATCTCACCCACAATATCGCTCGCCGAAAATACCGCTCTGAAAAAGTGAACTGTTCTGAACTGATCACAGCAGTGTGGACGCCATTTTGTAAATCGCAGGTCGCTTCACTGAAAAGGCTGCTTCAACTTCGGGGGAGTTTGGATTTACTCTGGAGTTCTTCTCAGGTGATGTGACCATCTGAACAGACATCTTTGCATACCGGGGCCATTGGGCTTTACTGTAGGTGTCTTAGTGGGGAAATTTATTGCTTGTGAACAATTGGCATTATACTTTTATTGGAATGGGGCCAGCCATTTCTCAGCCTGCATCGAATACAACGCAGAAGCTGCAGAGTGCAAATGGCACAATGTCTAATCCACAGCATTATGTGCCCATCTAAGATGTGCCAGACTGATGAGGAGGTCCAGACCATACACCCCCCACACTTACAGGAAGAAGCGAGCGGTCTTACCTCGACTTATCCGAGAATACCTGCCTTCGGAGACTGCGCTTTCACAAAGTGGTTATCAGTGAGATATGGCAGATCTGCAGCCTGTCAGCACCTTCAGGACATCCCTGTCTGTTGAGGTCAATAGCACCGCGGCACTGTCGTTCTACACGTCCGGTTCCTTTCCGGCCTCCGCAGTCAACATTTTCCCTATGTCTCAGCATGCCACAGATTGCTGCATTAGACAGGTCATGGAAGCCCCGTACACGCGTAGGATGGACTTTATCAGCTTCCCTATGACCACGGAGGCTCAGACTGACAGGGATGGAGCATTCTACCGCATTGCTAAGTTCCCCAAGGTGCAGGGAGCAATACACTGTACGCACATCGCCATGCGGGCACCTTCTCAGGATCCAGAGGTTTTTTGCAACAGAAAAGGATTTCACTCCCTGAAGGTCCAACTAGTTGTCGACCACAACCGGATAATTATGGTAGTGAATGCCAAATATCTGGGCAGCTTCGACGAGGCTCACATCCTGCGTGAGAGCGGTCTATCTGACATGTTTACCAGTCAGTCACAAGGTCAATGCTGGATGCTTGGTGACAAACAATATGGCCTAGCCACCAGGCTGATGACCCCACTGCATGACACCCACACCGAGGACGAGAAGAGATACAACGATAGCCACTGAGCCACACACAATGTAGTCCAGAAAACAATTAGTGTGCTTATGCAGCGCTTTAGATGCCTGGAGCATTCAGGAGGGGAGCTACAATACAACCCTGATCAGGTAGCTCAATCTGTGGTTGTGTGCTCCATGCTGCACAACCTGGTTATCAGGAGGGGACAAGAATTGCCAGAAGGGACTGATGGTCCACCTCAGGAGAGAGAGGATGAGGAAGATGAGGGGCTGGAGGCTGACCTCACGCCAATCACGCTGGCTATGTAACCATGCCCACGCCGCCCCTCCACACTGCAAGAAAGGGCCCATGGTGGCTACATAGCTGCAAGATTCTTACCTCAGCGGCTCATAACTGAGCGATTTGCCTGAAAGAACGTTGCTGTTATTGACAAAGCTGACACACTGCTGTGTGTGCAGCGCAGACATCAATGCTGGGCATTACCTTGGTGCCAGTTAAAGTTTAATTTGATTTAAGTTAAGTGTAATTATACACTTTCATGTTAAGGAATCACCAGTGTTTAACAGTCCAGCCATCTGAGACAATGCGCAACAAGGTTATGTTGAATAGAAAACATTTAATACGACCATTGGTCTGAAATCATAAGTATCACGGGCAAAAACACCCCAACTCCACCCCACTTTTTAGAACATTGACATCAATCAAATGGTCAACATGTCCAGCAACACAGAACACAAATGCAAACCAACAGGGTGGCTCCCCTCCGCCCATACCTTACAACAAATTGCGTACACCGAGATGGAGATATAACAAAGCCATCACCTGCAGACATGCACCTCACTTTCCTTCCCCCCCTCCCCTTCTTCTCCCCACCTCTACCCCTTCCCCTCCTCGCTCCATGCCACCTGGACGAGGGGTTCCTCAGGCGGTGCCTTATTGGGAGGGGATGAAGGCAGAGCCGGTGGTCTCATGGATCCGGGACGGGGGGGTACCAAGGTGGCAACATTATCGGATGCAGAAGCTGGATCTTGCTCCTGCTTCTCATGTGTCATTAGCACTGGGGGTGCGGAGCCATGGGGTGGAGTGCCGCGCTATGGGACCACTGGGAGACCTGTGCCACCAGTGTTCCTGGCTATTACCTCCAGGGCTTCCAACATCCACGGTACGTACTCGTTTATGTTGCCGGAGATGCTGACCAGCTGTTGGCTAATGGCCCCCCAATGCCTCTATGATCTGGTCACTTATGTCAACAGTCCTTGTGTACAACTGTACCATCTCTCCGCTGTCATATGGCACTCGTGGAGCAGACCTGCCGCGTCCACGAAACCTCCGCGGGGTCGCCACCGACCTGGGAACACCTGGAGTGCCCTGTGGCGAGGTGCTTGGGCCTGGTACCTCCAGAATGGAGGTGGGAATGGCCAGAGGAGCACTAGATGGCCTTGGTGGAATGCCTTCAGGAGTCTGGCGATGCAGCCTCCTCAAAGTCGGCACTCTCATCCGTGGAGAACGGACCCAGCTGATTGACGGGCAAGAATCGCAGCTCCTCAGCAGCAGATGTAGGATCGTCCGCTGAATCCGGCCCCGCGCCCCCACCTTCTGGCCTCTGTGGTGTTGCCTTAGGATGCGCTGCTGGCTGATCTGCTAAACACAAATGAGGTTATTAGAAGAGAAGGGGGTGTTAAGGTCACAAGGTGAGTCCAACGCGACACATGGCACATGCACGACAAAAGCACCAGCGCTTTCAACATCATCACAGACATCACATTTCATGCCCATCAACAAATTCTGCATTGCAATGATTCTCATGAGGCCAGCATTATTTATAGGACACTTTTAGAAATCATCTATCATATATTATTGTTTGAATATGAGTGGGTGTGGCA